>NC_086114.1:60313316-60640361 GCF_963921235.1 Mobula hypostoma
CATATTAAAATCCATCTTGACCAATGTAACATTGCCCTTTCTGCCTGCCTTTTTTATTCCCTGTTGAAATTTATATCCCAACTTATGGCTACTGTTAGGGGACCTGTATATAACACTCATCAGGGTCTCTATACCCTTACAGTTTCTTAACTATACCTACAAGGATCCTACATCTTCCAATCCTATGTCACCTCTTTCTAAGGATTTGATTTCACTTTTTACCAAGAGTCACCTCACCCCCTCTGCCTACCTGCCTGTACTTTCGATACAAGGTGTATCGATATAATGTTAAGCTCCCAACAAGGATCTTCTTTCAGGCATGAGTCAGTGATGCCCGCAACATCATATCTGCCAATCTCCAACTGCACCACAAGATCATATATTGTACCTTATTCCAAATACTGCGTGCATTAAAATATAACAGTTTCAGTCCTGTATTTATCACCTTTTTCAATGTTATCCCCATGGCATCTCAACTCATCCCACTGACTGCAGTTTTGCCCTATCATCTGCCTGTCCTTCGTCACAACCTCACTACACAATGTATACCAATTGCCCCACCCTCAGCCCTAACGTTCCAGTTCCCATCCTCCTGCCAAATTAGTTTAAACCCTCCCCAACAGATCCAACAAACCTGCCTGCAAGGATATTGGTCCCCCTCAGGTTCAGGTGTAACCTGTCCTTATTCCCCAGAAGAGATCTCATGTTCCAGGAATCTGAAACCCTGCCCCCTGCATCACTTCCTCAGCCACTCATTTATCTGTACTCTCATTCTATTCCTACCTGAGCATGTGGTACTTGAAGTAATCCAGATATTACAGCTTGGAGGTCCTGCTCTCTAGCCCCTTCCCTGCTCACTGTACTCACTACATTGGACCTCCTCCCCTTTCTCCCTATGTCACTGGTAATAATGCACACCACGACCTCTGGCTGCTCTCCATCCCTCTTCTGCAGCCACTCTGAGACATCCTGGACCCTAGCTTCTGTAAGGCAACACACCACTCTGCCTTCTCTTTTGTGGCCAAAAAATCTGCTGTCTGTCCCCCAAGTTTCCTATCACTGTTGCTCTAAATGACTTCACACTCCCCAGCTGAGCCTTGAAGTCAGCCACAGTACCACTGGCCTGGCTGCTGCTGCTGTGCCCTGATATGTCATCCCTCTCCTAGCAAATATCCAAAGGGATATATTTGCTTCTGAAGGGAATGACGCAGGGGAACCCTGCACTAACTGCTTACTCCTCCTAGTGGTCACCCATTTACCATCTGAAGCCTGCAGTATGGGTGTGACCACTTCAGCAAAACTCTCATCTACCAGGTTTTCGGCTTCCCAGATGGTCCTGGGTGCATCCAGATGTAGCTCTTTGAGCTTGTCAGTCAGGAGCTGAAGTTGGGTGCACATCCTACAGAGATAGTCATCAGGGAAACTGTTGGGTATCCTGAAATCCCACATCACAGGAGAAGCATTCCACTGCCTGAAGTACCAACCTGTCTACACTTCTTGTACCTCTAACTTAAGTTCTAGCCTCTGCCTGTTCTTGCTGAGCCTGACCACTCCAGCATTATCCACTCCCACAAGGGCCTTTCCACTAACAACCCACTTCTTTTTAAAGGCCCTTGCCAAGTGCCTAAACGATTACGATAATTCAGCCCACCAAAAACTTCTGGAAGTCCAAGCTTTTTTTTAAAACTTTGTGCAGCCTTACTAACTAACAACCTCTTGTGAAGATTGTAGCCTGCTGAAAACTTCCAGAAGTCCCCGAGCTCTTTTTAAACCTCGCACAGCTTTGCCAACTAACAATCCCTCATGATGATTGCAACTTGCAGAAAATTTCCCCAAGGCCCCAAGCTCTTTTTAAACCTCACAAAACCTCAGCACTGATGACCTCTTGTGATGATTGCAACTTGTCAAAAAGTTCCCAAAAACTCCAAGGTCTTTTTAAACCTCACACTACCTCACCAACTCATGATCTTTTGCAATGATTGCAACCCACTGAAAGGCCCCAAGCTCTCTTTAAACTTTGCACAACTTCAGCAACTGACGACCTCTCATGATGATCACATATTAATCACTGCCGCCCTGGGGAAAACACACTGACTATCCACTCTATCTATGCCTCATCATCTTATACACTAGTCGTCACCAACCGGTCGATCTTTGAAACTTTCCCAGTAGATCCCGAAAAAGAAAAGAAAAATAAGTACACAAATATATTATGCCTGATAAACCTTTTGATGCAAAAGCAAATTTTACCCCTAGAGCGCATATGTGAGTCATATGTAGTAACTTCTACGCTGAAAAAGGACCACTCCACAATTTCATGTCCAAAGGAACAACTTTATCTGGGACAGCAAAACCAATGCGGCGGAGGGGCTTATATACACGTGCAAAAAAGACAGGAAGTAAAACCCCGCAACCCCGGAAACAACCTCTGTTTACAAACAGCTTTCCATAGCAGCAGTATTGCTATATCACCATTATCCTAATTGGTATTAACTTATCTTTATAATGCTCACATTACAACACCTTTAATTCTAAGTTTCATTATTTAATTTTATCGTAACATGAAAAATAAATGAACAAAAATTGACTGTTGCACTCAGTGTGATGACTGGGGCTGAATACTTTCTGCTAGTTCTGTGCAATTTGGCTCATAATTACAGACAGCCAATCTGAGACAGTCTGTGAGGTGTCTGTCAGTAAGACAGCTCCTATACTTAGATTTAATAATTTTCATCTGTGAAAATGCAATTTCACACAGATAAGTTGACCCGAAGTAGACACTGACTTTTAGTGCACATGTGCTGAGATGAGGAAAGACTCCCTGACAGGCCCCCAAAAGTCACCGTCCCTTGATCTTGCTTTAAGCTCAATGTCATTTTGCAAATCAATTATTTCCATTTCAATATCACTTGGCACACCAAATACTTGCTGGAATTTGGCTGCTATCTGTTCTAAATTGATCGGTAGAAATGGGTTTGAAATAATTGCAGCAATATCTTTTATGACGTTTAACTCCCCAAAACGCCAATCGAACTCTATTGCCAGTTTGTCTAGGTAAGCACAGTACTGCTCAGGGCGAAAAGCATTTTTTTCCCTTGATGGCCTATAACAGTTTCTCCAAGTTGGGAAAGTGTGTCCACCTCTCGTTCTTTAAATTTGAAATCCAAACACCGAGCTTGGCCTTAAACACATTTACTGCGCTTATCATGTGGGGCAGGTGTCGGTCTTTCCTATGAGCTCGCTGTTAAGTGCGTTTAATTCAGCCCTTAGGTCTGTCAGAAACCCTAAATCCAGTAGCCATGCATCTTCTGACAATTCCTCGTGCTCGTTTCCTTATCTCAGGCAGCAAGACAACAAACGGTTGCAGCACAGCGCCCTCGCAAACCTCCTGACGGACTGAATATCCGAATGGGTGGCTTCCTTTGTTGGACTGAATGTTGAATCTGCCACGTTTTTCAGGTGTTTAGTATTGGTGAACTGTTACTGAGACACTAGTATAGGTTTCAGGGATACACAAGCTAATGACACCACTGATTTTTGTTTCCCAGTTCTTTTACATTTGGGGAATGTTGGAATTTAAAGGGGGAGAAGTGTTGTAATGTGAGCATTATAAAGATAAGTTAATACCAATTAGGATAATGGTAATATAGCAATACTCCCACTACAGAAAGCTGTTTGTAAACAGAGGTTGTTTCCGGGGTTGCGGGGTTTTACTTCCGGTCTTTTCTGCACACGTGTGTATAAGCCCCTCTGCCGCACTGGTTTTGCCGTCCCAGATGAAGTTGTTCCCTTGGACATGAAGTTGTCGAGTGGTCCTTTTTCAAAGTAGAAGTTGTTACAAAAGATATGAAGTATTGTAATATTCTTAAAGAAAGACAGCTATGGCCTGTTTGGTATGCTAGTTACAGTGTTTTCTTGGTTGAATTAACTTAAAAGTTTCACAAAAGCATTTTATGTAATTCAAATACAATTAGCCCAGATAAAAAGCCTCAAGTTGGAAGTACAATCTGAATTGTTTTTTCTATAAACAATTTAGTAGGTAGATCTTGCCTTTCACTAAGGCCAAGGTAGGGGATCTTGGGCTTAAAAAGAATGGCGACCACTATTATACACCATCATCCTTATTTACTCCAAAGAGAGAAACCTATCTCACTCAACCTATCCTCATAAAACATGTACTCTAATCGGGGCAGCATCCTGGTAAATCTTCTCTGCACCCTCTCTAAAGCTTTCACGTCCTTCTCATAATGAGGCCACCAGAACAGAACACAATGTCATAATAAGTAAGCAATATATCAATACAAGTGTTTTTCTTTTCCTTTTGCTGCTAAATGAGTTTCACCTAATTATTATGGCTGGATTAAGTAGTGTGATGATCTATAGTAACACATACTGAGATGTAACAAGGAGACTAGCAGGAGAGTTGTGTTACAGAATTTCATGGCAAGCAGGATGGGAAGGTACAACACATCACTCCAAATGTGGTCTAACCAGTTTCATAGAACTGCAATATTACCTGTGGCTTTTGAACTCAATCCCCCCAATTAATGAAAAGCAACATATCATACACATTCTTAACCACCCTATCAATGTGTACAGCAACTGAGGGATTTATGGATATGGTGCCGCAAGATTCCTCTATTCTTACATGCTGATAAGAATCCTACCATTAACCTTTTATTTTGCCTTCAAATTCGACCTTCCAATGAACATAATTTCACACTTCTCTGGACTGAATTCCATCTGCCACTCTCTGGCCAACTCTACATCCTTTCAAAGTCCCGTGTATTCTACAACAACATTCTACACCACTCACAATTCCACCAACCTGTCAAATGGTACAAGCTGGATCATCTGCAGCTCAACATTAGTAAGACAAAGGAGATGGTGATGGAATTGAGGAAGACTAAGCCTATATTGCTTCCTGTTTTTGCTTTTTGTTGGCTTCGTGGAACAATCTATGTTCCGTGCCTATTCTGGTATCCGTCCCCCACTTTTCCTTCGCTACATCGACGACTGCATTGGCGCTGTTTCCTGTACGCATGCTGAGCTTGTTGACTTCATTAACTTTGCCTCCAACTTTCACCCTGCCCTCAAGTTTACCTGGTCCATTTCCAACACCTCCCTCCCCTTTCTAGATCTTTCTGTCTCTGTCTCTGGAGACAGCTTATCCACTGATGTCTACTATAAGCCTACTGACTCTCACAGCTATCTGGACTATTCCTCTTCTCACCCTGTCTCTTGCAAAAACGCCATCCCCTTCTCGCAATTCCTCCGTCTCTGCTGCATCTGCTCTTAGGATGAGGCTTTTCATTCTAGGACGAGGGAGATGTTTTCCTTTTTTAAAGAAGGGGGCTTCCCTTCCTCCACTATCAACTCTGCTCTTAAACGCATCTCCCCCATTTCACATACATCTGCTCTCACTCCATCCTCCCACCACCCCACTAGGAATAGGGTTCCCCTGGTCCTCACCTACCACCCCACCAGCCTCCGGGTCCAACATATTATTCTCCGTAACTTCCGCCACCTCCAACGGGATCCCACCACTAAGCGCATCTTTCCCTCCCCACTCTCTCTGCATTCTGCAGGGATCGCTCCCTACGTGACTCCCTTGTCCATTCGTCCCCCACATCCCTCCCCACTGATCTCCCTCCTGGCACTTATCCGTGTAAGCGGAACAAGTGCTACACATGTCCTTACACTTCCTCCCTTACCACCATTCAGGGCCCCAAACAGTCCTCCAGGTGAGGCAACACTTCACCTATGAGTCGGCTGGGGTGATATACTGCGTCCGGTGCTCCCGATGTGGCCTTTTATATATTGGCGAGACCCGACGCAGACTGGAGACCGCTTTGCTCAACACCTACGCTCTGTCCGCCAGAGAAAGCAGGATCTCCCAGTGGCCACACATTTTAATTCCACATCCCATTCCCATTCTGACATGTCTATCCACGGCCTCCTCTACTGTAAAGATGAAGCCACACTCAGGTTGGAGGAACAACACCTTATATTTCGTCTGGGTAGCCTCCAACCTGATGGCATGAACATCGACTTCTCTAACTTACGCTAATGCCCCACCTCCCCCTCGTACCCCATCTGTTACTTATTTTTATACACACATTCTTTCTCTCACTCTCCTTTTTCTCCCTCTGTCCCTCTGAATATACCCCTTGCCCATCCTCTGGGTCTCTCCCCCCCCCCGTCTTTCTTCCCGGACCTCCTGTCCCATGATCCTCTCGTATCCCCTTTGCCAATCACCTGTCCAGCTCTTGGCTCCATCCCTCCCCCTCTTGTCTTCTCCTATCATTTTGGATCTCCCCCTCCCCCTCCCACTTTCAAATCCCTTACTCACTCTTCCTTCAGTTAGTCCTGACGAAGGGTCTCAGCCTGAAACGTCGACTGCTCCTCTTCCTAGAGATGCTGCCTGGCCTGCTGCGTTCACCAGCAACTTTTATGTGTATTGCTTCCTGTTACTATTGATGGTGGGGACATGAATGTGGTGAGGACCTACACGTATCTGGGGGCGCACCTGGATGACAGACTTGAGTGGAGCATCAACACAGAGGCTGTGTACAAGAAGGGCCAGAGTTGCCTCTACTTCCTGAGGAGACTGGGGTCCTTTGGAGTATAAAGGCCTCTCTTCACATGTTCTACCAGCCTGTTGTCACCAGTACAATCTTCTATGTGGTGGTGTGCTGGGGCAAAGGCATCAACACAGGTGATGCCAATAGGCTCAATAAACTGATTAGAAAGGCTGACTCTGTAATAAGAGTCAAACTGGACACACTGGAGACTGTGGTACAACAAAGGACCCTATGGAAAATCCTGGCAAATCTGGACCATCTTTCTCACCCTCTGCATGCTGCCTTCGCTGAACAGAGGAACACTTTTAATAACAGACTAAGACAACTGCGCTGCTTCAAAGAGCACAATATGAGGTCACTCTTACCCTCGGCCTTCAGGCTCTATAATGTGTCAACCTATAGCCAGGGAAGTGATGACCCCCTCCTGTTAGACTTTTTTTTCTTTCTGTTCCTCTTCTAATATTTACATGCATGCACTTGTAATGTTACTGTGACATTGTAATTTCCTTTGGGATCAATGATCTTTCTATCTAACCTTTGCATCATCTGAAAAATTTATTAATCCGCCCTTCCATTCCGTCATCTCACATTTATCAAGGTCCCTTTCACCGGTGAACACTGAAGTGAATATTCATTAAGGACCTTCCCTACCTCTTCCGACTCCAGGCACTTTTCCTCTTTTATCTCTGATCAATCCTACCCTTACTCTAGTCAACCTCCTGTTCTTCATGTACATGCAGAATGCCTTGCAGCTTTCCTTAATCCTACTCACCACAGACTTCTCATAAACTTTTCTGGATCTCCTAAATACCTTCGTATTTAAAACTAATTTGTTATTATTATTTAGTTTTTTTTCTATTGGCACAATTTGTTGCCGTGTGCACATTTGTTGTTTGTCATTTTTGCTTGTGTGCAGTTTTTCATTGATTCTATTGTGTTTCTTTGTATTTACCGTGAATGCCCACAAGAATATTAATCTTAGGGCAGTATATAACAACCTACACGTACGGTACTTTGGAAAATAAACTCATTTTGAACTTTGGACATCTTAAACTCCTAATCTCTTGAGCTACTCTTGAAACCCTTTTTTACTGGGTATCTCTGGAAATACAGCTCATTAGCCTCTCGCTAACAGCCACTGGATTCTGCGGTGAGAAACCCAAGTTTCTCAGGATACATGTGTCTAGGGTCTATGCGACTTTGGCTGCACCACACCTGTGAGATTGGCATGGCTTGCCCACCCAAACACAGGTTTGTGTGAATGCTGTGTGATTTACTGCCCCCGGCAATCTTCTGTTGGCAAGAAATAACAGAACGTACATACCATACAATTATAAAGAAAGTATATTTATGAACATTAATTTAACCAAAGAGTTATTAAACAAAAGAAAAAAAATTATAATTAAATGGTCAGATGTGCACGTAAGTTAGAGCTCATCTTGAAGTTGTCTGTAACTCGTGCACCGGACCCTCATCTGCGTGAAAACACACATCTCCTTCCCAATGACATTTGAAATCCATCTCAAATAGATGGGGTTTCCCACGGGAGTATTGGTCCATCCTCCTTGAAGCCATTCATCTGCACAAAGCACCTTGTGCAACAGGGATGGCATCCTCAGCCATCTTCCCTCCTGTCTTCTCCAAGCTCCCACCAAAAAAGACCTCGACCCACACCAGTGTCCCTCTCTGCCCAATGCTCTCTAGAACCTTCTCCCAATTCCACCATCCTGAATGGCTGACACCACATCCCTAAGCCGAACAACAAAGCTCCTTATCTCAGCTCAAACCCAAACAGGCTGAAAGCAGAACGGACTGCTCTTACAGAACTGCTAAAATGAAATACCTACAGCATAGCAGTTAAAATCTTAACCAGGGTGTTAAACTCTACTAAGCAGGGTCATTATCACAGCTGCACTCATGGGGGCCATAATAGAGGGCTCATTCACTGAGATTATATGGGTAGGACTCAAAAACAGGAAGGGGGCAATTACTCTGATAGGATTGTACTACAATAGCCACTGGGACACTGAGGCAGACTAAGGAAAGGTGTAAAACCAGTGGGGTCGTTGTCATGAGGGACTTCAACTTCCTTAATATAAATTGGGACTTTCTGTGTGCAAGAGGTTTAGAATTTGTTAGGTGCATCCAGGCAGGTTTCTTAAATCAACATGTAGATAAATAGTCCAAGAGGAGAGGCTGTACTGGACCTGGTGTTGAGTAATGAACCTGACCAGGTGGCCAACCTTTCAGTGGGTGAGCGGTTAGGGAACACTGACCACAACTCCTTAATGTTTAAGATAGCTGTAGATAAGGATAAGTATAGATCATGAGGGTGAGTATTAAGTTGGAGTAGAGACAAAATACAAGAGCATTAGGCAAGAACTAGGGAGAGTTAATTGGGAGCAGCTGTTTGTGGACAAGTCCACATCTGGCATATGGAAGTTGTTTGAAGACCAGCTGCAGAAGTAGATAACAGGTGTGTTCCAGCCAGAATGAAGGACAAGAATAGCAAGGTAAGAAAGAGAACCTCGGATGTCTAGAGAGGTAATAAATTTAGTCAAGAAGAAAAAGGAAAAGTATGCAAAGCTTAGGAAGCTAGAATCAAACAGAGCCTTTGAGGATTACAAAAAAGCCAAAAAGGAACTCAAGGGAATTAGAAGGCCAGGAGGAGCCATGAAAAGTACTTGGCAAGTAGAATTATCTTAATTCCCTTCCTAATTCCCGAGTTCCTTTTTGGCTTCTTTGTAATCCTCAAAGGCTTTGTTTGATTCTACAGCAGGGGTCTGAAACCCTGATCCACAGCAAGTGAATAACCAGGGAGAGGACAAGACCACTCAGGGATAATGGGGGAAACATTTGGTTGGATGTGGAGGATGTGGGTGAGGTCCTTAATGAGTACTTTACATCAGTATGTAGCAAGGAGAAGGATGTGGAGAATAGGGAGAACAGTGCAAAGTGTATTACTACGCTAGGACATTTCGAAGTAACGGAGTTGTGTGTTGGGTCTCCGACACAGAGTTCATGTCTGCTTGGTCTGGTGCGGAGTATACCCTAACTGCCTGAGATCTGTGGAGAATCAGACCAACTCAAGCAGACTGACTTTGCTCACTTGCTTGCACAGTCTCAGCTCATGAGAGGGGTTCCTTGCAGAAATCCAAACATCCAGCCCACAGGTCAGTCGCTGTACAGTTCCTCTGTGACCACTCAGCACCAGGACCGGTGGTGGTGGAGCCTCCTTCCAACCATATCTTCCGGCCCTCAAAATACAGCTATTCCTGAACATCAAAACAAATGGGCAGGTTCTGAAAGAGGGTCATTGTCTGTCTCTGTCCACAGGTGTTAAAACATGCTGTGATACCAGAACTTTTTATTTTTATTTTATGACATCCAAGGTCCTTGAGCCCTCAACAACTGCGAGAGCAGAACCAACCCACTTGTACTTAACAAGCTCCATCATGATCCAACATCTAAACTAAAACCATGTATTAACTAGGTGCAGAAACTATTCCAACAGTATCTTACACCAAACAACATGAGGAACAGAACCAGGAAGGTGGCCATTCAGTCTCTCAAGCCTTCCATTCAATAAATGGACAGCAGATCTGATCCTCAACAGTATCATCACTCACTCAGTTTGTCGAGAGGGAACACAGGAATCACTTGGGGCAAAATATTCCACCTCCAGCACCTTCTACAGTGACACTCACTCACTCTCGGAAACAGGTCTCCAAGACCAGCTGGCAGGGCAAAAATTCCCTGAAGAACTACTGCGTGTGGGGGGCTTACTCCACCCCCTTCTCTCCTATCCCTCCTCCTCTCCCTCAGCATCTAATTTTTCCCCTCCTCCCTTTCCAAAACCTTCTGCTGTCATCTATCCCATTGCCTTCCCAAATATTCCTTGTCTACTTTCAGCACTAAAGGACCAGGGATTCCCAGGAACCAGAAGGCTCTAAGAACATCCTTGAATCATTTCCTCTGACAACCTGGGGATCTCTAGCCATGGTGGAGCCCATCTTTTTCCAGGAGTTCAGGAGTTTGGTTTCAGAAATGTGAATGAGATGGCTGCTGGCGGAGGTGATTAGGGTCTCAGTAGAGGGGGCCGTCAGCCTAGGAGAGGATTCTGAACCCAATTCAGCTTCATTCCAGAATGAAGTTTGTTGGAGTTGAGGTATCCTGATGAGAATAGCCAAGCACCATGACTTCCTCTATCGCAGTCCAACTAGTGCTGGCTCTTGTGGACCCAGTCGTCAAAACCACATCTCACATGCCACCAGCAAGACGACATTAGATGGAGACAATTTATGGAAGCAACCAAACTTGAGAAGGCTGCTCTGTAGTCCCAGAGTGAAAGGTTTTAGTGAAATCTTAAACGAACATGCTTAGTATTCACTGCCGACCCATGCATTTCTCCTGGAGTGCTCACACCCTCTTTCTCTCTCTCACACACATGCAGACACACACAAAATGTACATTTACACTCAGAAAATAAGGAATGAGGGCCAGGGATGAGCTGTAATAAGCAATTGAACCAACTATTTCACTTTTGGGGTCACTCCCAGTTATGCTTGCACACTATCTCTCTGTACTGCATTTCTTGCAGTTCATGAGCTGGCAAGAGGTGGCAGTGTGGTTCTGAATGAGGAAGAAATACGATCAAGTGACTTTCACTGTGGTATGATCGCTGGTGCCAGATGGGGTGATTTGAGTATTTCAGAAAATGCTAATTTGTAGGGGTTTCACACATAATAATCTCCAGAGTTTCCAGAGAATGTAACAAAAAACAAAAAGAAATGCAATGAGCAGCAGTTCGGTGGGCAAAAATGCCTTGTTAATGAGAGAGGTCAGAGAATGGCCGGACTGGTTCAAACCGACAGGAAGGTGATAGTAACTCAAATAGCCATGCATTACAACAGTGATCATCTTTGAAAGCACAACATGTTGAACCTTGAAGCGGATGGGGCTATTAAGGCAGAAGACCATGAACATACACTCAGTGGCCACTTTATTAGGTACAGGAATGTAGGTTAGCACTTTATTCCTTGGAGCACAGGAGAAAGAGAGGAGATCTGATAAAGTTATACAAAATTATCAGGGGTATAGATAGGACTTTTTCCCTGAGGTTGGATAAGATTAGATCAAGAGTTCACAGATCTAGGGTGAAAGGGGAAATATTTAAGGGGAACGTCAGGGAACTTCTTCACTCAAAAGTGTGGTGTGAGTGAGCAATGAGCAAAAGTGGTAAATGACGAATTCAATTGAAACAAAATGCAATCAAAACCTCAGAAAGACTGACATAGGATCTGAAGATGTAGAATGCTTGTAGGTAGAGTTAAGAAATGCAAGGGTAAAAAGACCCTTATGGGAGTTATACACAGGCATAGCCAGGACGTGGGGTACAAATTACAATGGGGGATAGAAAAGGCATGCATTTAGTCATGGGGATTTCAATATGCAGGTAGATTGGGAAAATCAGGTTGGTGCTCAATCCTAAGAGAAGGTATCTGTAGAACCAGTGGTTAGAACGGCTTTTTGAGAACAGCTTGTGATTGAGCCCAGTAGGGAAAAGGCAATTCTGGATTTGGTGTTGTGTAATGAACCAGATTTGATTAGGGAGCTCAAGGTAAAGGGAGCTAAAGGAAAAGGAACTTTTAGGAGGGGAAATGATTATACTTTGATAGAATTCACTCTGCAGTTTGAGAAAAGAAGCTAAATTCAGACTTATCAGTATTACAGTGGGTTAAGGGGAACTACAGAGGTTTACAGCAGGTGACAATAGGATTTCACTCCCAGATAAGCTCAATGCCTTTTACGTTCACATTGATCATCAAAACATGGAGGCACCCTCACAAACTCCCATAGCCCCCAATGACCCTGTGATTTCAGTCACCGAGAGCATCCTTCACAAGGGCGAACCCATGGAAAGCATGTGGCACAGGCGGGGTACCTGGCCAAAAAGTAAAGCCCTCTGCTGATCAATTGGCTGGAGTGTTCATTGACATCTTTAACCTCTTGCTTCAACAGTCTGAGGTACCCACCTGGTTCAAGCAGGCTTCAATTATACTAGTGCCTAAAAAGAATGCGTTAAGTTCAGTAGCACTTACATCCACTGTGATGAAGTGCTTTGAGAGATTGGTGATGAAACTTATCAACTCCTTCCTGAGGAGCGACTTGGATCCACTCCAATTTGCCTGCTAGTGCAACAGGTCAACAGCAGATGCTATTTCATCGGCTCTTCACACAACAAAGGAACACCTGGATGGTGAAGATGCTCATCCTCGACTACAGCTCAGCATTCAGTACCATCATCCCCTCAAAACTAAACATAAGCTTCAAGACCTTGGCCACAACACCTCCTTGTGCAGCTGGATCCTTGATTTACTCTCTTGCAAACTCCAGTCAGCTTCGATTGGTTACAACATCTCCTCCACAATCTCCATCAGTACAGGCGCACCACAGGGCTGTGTGCTTAGCCCCTGCTCTACTCACTTTATACTTATGACTGTGAGGCTAAGCACAGTTCAAATTGCCATATTTAAGTTGCTGACAGCATCACTGTCGTTGGCCAAATCAAAAGTGGCGACAAATTCAGTATATAGGAAGGAGATTGAAAATCTAGCTGAGTGGTGCCACAACGACGACCTCTCACTCAATGTCATCAAAACGTTCCTTTACTGAGTGGTGTTACAACAACAACAACTCACTCAATATCAGCAAGACCAAGGAGCTGATTATTGACTACAGGAGGAAAATAGATGTCCAGGTGCAGTCCTCATCAAGGAATGAGAGGTGGAGAGGGTCAGCAACTTTAAATTCCTCGGTGTAATCATTTCAGAGGATCTGTCCTGGGACCAGCACACAGCAGTACCTTTACTTCCTAAGCAGTCTGCAAAGATTCAGCATGACATCTAAAACTTTGACAATCTTCTATAGATGCATGGTTGACAGTATACCAACTGATTGCATCACGGCCTGGTAAGGAAACACCAATGCCCTTGAATGGAAAAGCCTACAAAAGTTGTGGATACAGCCTAGTCCATCACAGGTAAAGCCCTCCCCACGACTATCCATCAAGAAGGACCACCACCCAGGCCATGCTCTCTTCTCGCTGCTGCCATCAGGAAGGAGGTAAAAGAGCCTCAGGATCCACATCAGCAGGTTCAGGAACAGTTATTACCCCTCAATCATCAGCCTCTTGGATCAGAGGGGATAACTTTACTCAACTTCATTCACCCCAACAATGAACTGTTCCCCCAAATTATGGACTCAATTTCAAAGACTCTTCATCTCATGTTCTCAATACTTGCTGCTTGTTCATTATTTTTCTTTCTTTTTGTATTTCCTCAGTCTACTATCTTTTCCACATTGGAACACCCACAAGAAAGTGAATCTCAGGGTTGTATACGGTGACATATATGTACTTTCATAATAAATTTACTTTGAACTTTCAATTGGAGAGGAACTGGCAAAATGTTGATTGGAAGAGGACACTAGCAGGGATGACAGCAGAACAGCAATGGCTGGAGTTTCTGGGAGCATTTCAGAAGACACATCTCAAAGAAAAAGTTTTTGAAAGGGAGGACGAGGCAACCATGGCTGACAAGGGTAGTCAAAGACAGCACAAAAGGAAAAGAGAGGGCATATAATAGAGCAAAAATTAATGGGAAAGTAGAGGATTGGGAAGCCTTAAAAACCAAAAAAGGCAATTAAAAGGCAATAAGGAGAGAAAAAATGAAACATGAAGGCAAGATGGCCAATAATATAAAAGATGATACCAAAAGTATTTTCAGATCTATGGAGTAAAAGAGAAACGCAAGTGGATATTCTACTTCTGGAAATTGACACAAGAGAGGAAATAATGGGGGGGAGGCAAAGAAATGGCAGACAAACTCACTAAGCTTTTTGCATCAGTCTTTTCTATGGAAGACACCAGCAGTATGCCAGAAATCTGACAGTGTCAGGGGGGTGGGGGGTGGGGGCAGTGCAGATGCAAGCTTAGTTGCCATTGCCAAGGTGAAGTTGCTTGGGAAGGTGAAAAGTCTGAAGGTAGATAAGTCACCTGGACTAGATGGACTACTCCCACAGGGATCTGAAAGAGGTGGCTGAAGAGATTGTGGAGGCAATAGTAATGATATTTCAAGAATTAATGGATTCTGGAAAGGTTCTGAAGGATTGGAATATTGCAAGTGTCAATCGACTCTTTAAGAAAGATGGGAGGCAAAAGACAGGAAATTATAGGTCAGTTATCCTGACCATAGTTGTTGGTAAGTTGTTAAGAGTCCATTATTAAGGATGGTTTCAGGTACTTGGAAGCACATGATAAAATAGGCCGATATCAGCATGAAGAGCTACTAAGAGATTTGAAAGTGGAAGGGGGAGGGGGAGATCTGAAATGATAGGAGAACCTATCATTTCGGATCTCCCCCTCCCACTTTCAAATCTCTTACTAGCTCTTTTTTCAGTTAGTCCTGACAAAAGGTCTCGGCCCGAAACGTTGACTATACCTCTTCCAATAGATGCTGCCTGGCCTGCTGCGTTCACCAGCAACTTTTATGTGTGTTGCTTGAAATTCCAGCATCTGCAGATTTCCTTGTGTTTGCAATATCAGCGTGGTTTCTTTTAGAGGAAATCTTAACTGACAAATCTGTTGGAAGTCTTTGAGAAAATAACAGGCAGGATAGACAAAGGAGAGTCAGTGGATATTGTTCACTTGGAGACTGCTAAAAAAGTTAAGAGGCCATAGTATTACAGGAAAGCTACTAGCATGGATAGGAAGTAAAGAGGGGGATTAAAGGGGGCCTTTCATGGTAGCTGCCAGTGACTAATGGTGTCCCACAGGGGTCAGTGTTCAGCCCATTTTCACGTTATATGTCAATGACTTGGATGACAGAAATTGATGGCTTTGTGACCAAATTTGTGGATACGGAAATATATGGAGGTGCAAGTAGTGTTGAAGAAGTGGGGATTCTACAGAAGGATTTAAACAGATTAGGAGAATGGGCAAAATAGTAGTATATAGAATGCAGTGTAGGGAAGTGTACGGTCACGCACTTTGGTAGAAGGAATAAAGGCATAGACTATTTTCTAAATGGAAGACAAATTCAGAATTCAGATACAAAGGGACTTGGGAGTCCTTTGCAAGAATTCCTAAAGTTTAACTTGCAGGATGAGTCGGTGGTAAGGAAGGCAAATTTTATGTTAGCATTTCAAGAGGACTAAAATATAATAGCAAGGGTGCGATGCTGAGGCTTTATAAGGCATTGGTCAGACCACACTTGGAGTATTGTGAGCAGGTTTGGGCCCCTTATCTAAGAAAGGATGTGCTAGCATTGGAGAGGGTCCAGAAGAGGTTCACCAGAATTATCCCAAGAATGAAAGGGTTAACATATGAAAAATGTTTGATGGCTCTGGGCCTGTTCTAACAGGAGTTTAGAAGAATGAGGGTAAAATCTCATTGAAACCTATCGAATACTGAAAAGCCTAGAATGAGTGGATGTGGAGAGGATGTTTCCTATAGTAGGGGAGTTTAGGACCAGAGGGGACAGCCTTAGAACACAATGATGACTCTTTAGAACAGAGATATGGAGGAATTTCTTTAGGTGAATGTGTGAAATTCATTGTCACAGACAGCTGTCAAGGCCAATCATTGGATATATTTAAAGCGGAGGTCGAAAGGTTCTTGATTAGTCAACGCATCAAAGGTTATGGAGAGAAGGCAGGAGATTGGGGTTGAGAGGAATAATAAATCAGCCACGATAGAATGATGAAGCAGACTCAATGAGTCAAATGGCCTAATTCTGCTCCTATGTCTTATGGTAACATTTAAGAGAATTTTGAATAGGTACTGGATGGGAGGGGTTGGAGGGATATAATCTGGGTGCAGGTAATTTGGACGAATGTGAAGGGCCTGGCCTCCATGCTGTAGTGCTCTTGATTATATTGTGCCTGCTCTTTGACCTTACTGCCCTGTCCCTCAATTCCTCTAATATTCAGGAACCTCTATCCTGACACCCTTATTCCATAGTGTCAAGACTCCACACCAGCCTCTTATGGGAGATATTGCCAACTGCTTCTGAAAATGCTTTCTTCCACTACATTACACACATCAGCCCTCTCTGTTAACTTGTCAAAACATTGAAATCAATTTAGTTTGACATGATGTGCCTTGAACAAAACTGAGCTATCTTCCTATTTCGAATTCATAAGTGGGTGTGAATTGCTGAAAAAGATCTCCATCACTGATGTCAGACTGACTGGTTGCAATATGGAGAAGGGATTCACACTTTCCCCTGAACAGGGCACTTCCCATTTCCCCCACCTCCGCCAGTTCTCCTGTATCTTGGGAAGAGTGGAATATAATGGAGAGTGCCATAGCAACCGTACCACATCATCCCTCCCCACAATCCAGACTAGGGTGGGACATGTCTCTGAGTAGACTCTCCTACCAGTACCATGTCAATCTCTGATTAGATCATCCTACCAGTACCACATCAGTCTCTGATTAGACTATCCTACCATATATCAATCTCTGATTAGACCATCCAACCAGTACCATATCAATCTCCAAGTAGACCATCCTACCAGTACCACACTAACATTCACTCCAGAAGGCTGAGGAAATTTGGCTTGTCTCAGATGACCCTTGTTGTTAGGTGCTTTCTAAGGGGCATCAACCTGGACACATCATGGCTTGGTACAGCAACCGCTCTGCGTAAAACTGAAAGAAACTTCACAGGAAGCTGTGAGCACAACTCAGGATATTACAGAAACCAGGTTCCCCTCCATGGGCTCTGTCTACACTTCACACTGCCTCAGGAATGCAGACAATGTATTCAAAATGCCATCCCTCCCAGTCATTTTTTCCTCTCCTCTTCCAGATGAAAGGAGCTCAAAAGCCTATGAGCTCATACCACCACACTCAAGGACAGCTCCTATCCTGCTGTTATCAAGGACCCCTTATTAATTCTTTATAAAAATTAAGACAGACTCTTGGTTTACCTACCTGCACTGCACTCTCTCTGTAACTGTAATACCATATTGAGCAATCCAGCTTCTTTTTATCACCTTGATGTACAAACCCCATTTCCAGAAAAGTTGGGATATTTTCCATAATGCAATAAAAACAAAAATCTGTGATATGTTAATTCACGTGAACCTTTATTTAACTGACAAAAGTACAAAGAAAAGATTTTCAATAGTTTTACTGACCAACTTAATTGTATTTTGTAAATATACATGAATTTAGAATTTGATGGCTACAACACACTCAACAAAAGTTGGGACAGAGTTAAAATAAGATTGAAAAGTGCACAGTAAAGTCATGCTACTGTGACAATTATAGCCACCTGGGCTCGGGAGTACTTCGGAAAACCATTGTCACTCAACACAGTCCGTCGCTGCATCCAGAAATGCAACTTGAAACTGTATTACGCAAGGAGGAAGCCATACATCAACTCTATGCAGAAACGCCGGCGAGTTCTCTGGGCCCGAGCTCATCTCAGATGGACCAAAAGACTGTGGAACCGTGTGCTGTGGTCAGATGAGTCCACGTTTCAGCTAGTTTTCGGAAAAAACGGGTGTCGAGTTCTCCATGCCAAAGATGAAAACGACCATTCAGATTGTTATCAGCAAAAGATGCAAAAGCCAGCATCTGTGATTGTATGGGGGTGAATCAGTGCCCACGACATGGGTGAGTTGCATGTATGTGAAGGGTCCATTGACTCTGAGGCGTATATTAGGATTTTAGGGAGACATATGTTGCCATCAAGGCGACGTCTCTTCCCGGGACGTCCATGCTTATTTCAGCAGGACAATGTCAGACCACATTCTGCACGGGCTACAGCAGTGTGGCTTTGTAGACACAGAGTGCATGTGCTTGACTGGCCAGTTCTATCTCCTATTGAAAATGTATGGCGCATCATGAAGAGGAGAATCAGACAACGGAGACCACGGACTGTTGAGCAGCTGAAGTCTTATATCAAGCAAGAATGGACAAAATTTCCAATTGCAAATCTACTACAATTAGTACCCTCAGTTCCAAAATGATTAAAAAGTGTTATTAAAAGGAAAGGTGATGTAACATAATGGTAAGCATGCCTCTGTCCCAACTTTTGTTGAGTGTGTTGCAGCCAACAAATTCTAAATTTGTGTATGTTTACAAAATACAATTAAGTTGGTCAGTAAAACTATTGAAAATCATTTCTTTGTACTTTTGTCAGTTAAATAAAGGTTCACATGAATTAACATATCACAGATTTTTGTTTTTATTGCATTTTGGAAAATATCCCAACTTTTCTGGAAATGGGGTTTGTACTTGCACACAAATCAAGGGCACGTGAAACAAAAGCGTAGCACACATTACAATCCTACTCTCCATCCTCGTCTGCCGAGGGTACAATCAGCATCATAAGTGACCCCATCCTGAACCATCAGTGTCATATTTAAATACTGTGGATTCTTGTTAATAGTGATCATCCTTTCCCATGCTGCCCCTTTGCCCTTCACACTGAGCAATTGCTGAAGGTACCCAAGGCTGAAGCAAGCAGATGCTAGCACTCCGGGACACCACACGCTGTCAGCAACGGGGAGGGCAGTCTCAGAGAATGATACCAATGTCAGTGAGCCCACCCCTTCTTGCTGATGTACAAAGCACGTACTCTCCATCAACAGATATGGGTGATCATCACAGCCCAGAGAGATCTCTTTCATCCCAGGAATCCAGCCTCTCCACTCATCGCCCACATTTACCAGCTGCCTTTGAAACTGTGTAATATTGGTAAACAGAGAGACCTTGGAGTTCAAGACCAGAGTTCCACAAAAGTGACAACGCAGGTGGTGAAGAAATTCCCTTCGAAGGGCTACAAAAACTGGATGTTCCATTGTGATTTTGAAACACTGGTTAGACCACAGTGACAGTTCTAGTTAATGAAAGACAGGAAGGATGTGGTTATGATGAAGGGAGTGCAGAGGAGATTCATCAGAATCTCTGGGGGGGGAGAGGGGTGAGGGTTGAGGTTGGGAGCAAGTGGGGGATGGGATCGAGGGGGGCAATGTGGTGGAAGGAAGAGGGGTGGGGGGAGGTGTGGGAGGAGATGGCAGAGTGGAGAGGGAGTGAGAGGGGAAGAAAAAAGGTGGGGGGGGGAGAGAGGCGTGGTTAAGAGGGATTTGGAGGTGGGGGTGGGCCGGCGGCAAAAGGGGTTGCAGCGAGATGTGGTGGAGGAAGGGGTGGGGTGGGTTGGAGGGGGTAGGTGGAGGGGCGATGGTGGGGGGAGGGGTGAGGTGGGGGCTGTGGTGGTGAAGGGGGTGTGTGGCAGAGGGTGTGTGTGTGGCAGAGAGTGTGTGTGTGTGTGTGTGTGTGTGTGTGTGGCGGAGAGTGTGTGTGTGTGTGGCGGAGAGTGTGTATGTGGCAGGGGGTGTATGTGTGGCGGGGGGTGTATGTGTGGCGGAGGGTGTGTGGCAGGGGTGTGTGGCAGGGGTGTGTGTGTGGCGGGGGGTGCGTGGCAGAGGGGTGCGTGGTGTGGCAGGGGTGTGTGTGTGTGTGTGTGTGTGTGTGTGGCAGAGGGGTGTGTGGCGGAGGGGGTGTGTGTGTGGCGGAGAGTGTGTGTGTGTGGCAGGGGGTGTATGTGTGGCAGGGGGTGTGTGGCAGGGGGTGTGTGTGGCAAGGGTGTGTGTGGCAGGGGTGTGTGTGTGTGGCAGGAGGTGCGTGGCAGAGGGGTGCGTGGCGGGAGTGTGCGGCAGAGAGGGGGTGTGCGGCAGAGGGGGTGTGCGGCAGAGGGGGTGTGCGGCAGAGAGGGGGTGTGCGGCAGAGAGGGGGTGTGCGGCAGAGGGAGTGTGCGGCAGAGGGGGTGTGCGGCAGAGAGGGGGTGTACGGCAGAGAGGGGGTGTGCGGCAGAAGGCGAGTGCGGCAGAGGGGGTGTGCGGGTGTGGCGGGGGGGTGTGGTGGAGAGGGAGTGTGTGGTAGTGGGGAGGGAGTGGGGAAGGAGGAGAGAGGTCAGGTGAGGTGTGGGAGGTGGGGGGCTTGGGGTGTGGGTGGGGTTCAATCCTTGAGTGGATGCTGCTTCAGAAAATGGCACCTTTTGCCATCAGATTCTGTAGATTTATGCTAAAGCCACTGGTTGACAGTGTTTTGCCAAAAGTAAGGTGACTCAACTTAGTGAGAGGATGCAAATTGTGCTGAATTCCCTGCCTCCTAGATACTGCCCCATCGTACCAACCAGGCATTCCAGCATAAATCAATCAGCTTTCTGAAACCGGATGATGGAATTTCAGACTCTCTTTCTGTTTTGTGAACCAGATGGCAGCAGCTGATCATCATCGGATCAGGTTAATCCAGCCTCGCTCACTGGGATGACGGCATATTGTAAACGCCATCATAATCCCCTCAGATCAACCCGCAGACACCACACACAGCACACAGTTTCTGCAAAACTCACTCAACCACAAAATGACACTGCAAAAGCCATTCAGCCCATCATGTTTAACCTGGCTCTTTGAAAAAGCTGTTGCTTTCTTTTTTTTTTACAAATGACAACAATTCCTTTCCAACATTTAATCAATTCCCTTTTCAAATTCATTATTGAATTACTTGGAATTTGTCGAAATACACAAAATGCTGAAGGAACTCAGCAAATTATTCAGCTTCTATGAGAAGTCTCGGGCCCAAACCACCAAATTTATTTCCTCGCATAAGATGCTGCCTGACTTGCCAAGTACTCCAACCACAAACAAGAGAACATTTGCAGATGCTGGAAATCCAAGCAACACACACAAAATGCTGGCCCGAAACGTTGACTGTACTCTTTTCCATAGATGCTGCCTGGCCTGCTGAGTTCCTCCAGCATTTTGTGTGTGTTGCTTTGCTGAGTTCTCTAGCATTTTGTGTACTTTACTCAAGATTCCCAGCATCTGTTGATTCTCTTGTGTTTATGGTGTGCCCTGAACTGGGTCTCTGTTTCAGCTCACACAAATGTTTACAGAATCAACGTCAGTCGCTCTCCCTCCTTGTCTGAAATCAGTATCTTTCTCAGTTTCTTCTAATAGTGGTCCCAAAGTCAGAGTCCTTCAGTTAAAGTGAAATTAGCCCCTCTTGTTCCCATAAAATATGGACCCTCTAGCTTACCTTAAACTAAATCATGTTCTTCTGGTACCTCCGATTAGTGGTCCCCAACACTCCCTCCAATCAGCAGCCAGTCCTTTGCTTCCTCAGTGCCCATCACTAACTGGTCAGCCTCCCTCTGATTGTCAGCGGGTCTCTGCCTTTCCTGACAGCAGACATGCTCCTGTCATTGCCATTTGAGTTCATTGTTACTATGAGTCACCTCTCACCTTTTTTTGTTCTGAAGTCATCAGTGGCAAGTTTCCGTTCGGACACATTCCCCCTCACCGCCCCCCCCCCCCACTGCTACGCTTCAGCACACCAAACCGGAGATTTGCACTCGTATTGTCAGCGTGAGTCAACAGTCTCCTGGCTTCCTGGGGATCAGTAGTCAGCACCTCACAATACTCTGCTGGTTCTGTGCACTCAACGGACAATCCCGTCACAGCTCAGCAACAGTTGTTTCCTTCTGCCACCTCTACCAAGGATCTCAGAAAAGTGTTTTCTTGTGACGTGTTTGATCTCTGTTCTGTAGAGAGATGGGGGGGGGTGTAGTGAGAGACTGCAAAAGTACAGGGAGAGGGAACAAGGAGACAGAGAGGGGGCAGCAAAGACGACAAGTGATTGGACCCTGAGACTTAGCAGTGGGAGTCCAGCAGGTGCTTTCATCTGGCTGAGCTTGTTTAGCTTGTAAAACATCGACCATACAGCAAAGATAAAGGCCCTTCAGCCCACAGTGTCTGCACTGACCATGATCCCAAACTCAATCTCTTCTGCCTTGCATGATCCACATCTCTCCATTCTATGTTCTAAAATCCTCTTAATTCCATTCATCAACGTCATTATATGCCACTTCATATGACATTGGTGATAATCTGCCTTTAATCTGAGAAGCTCTAATCAGCTCTTCAAAACTTTTGCCTGTCCATCTCTTGATGAGTCTGCCTCTGTGACTCAGAAGGCAAAGGGGGAGAAGAGACACGCTGCGGCAATAAGAGATTCATTACGGACAGAAAGATCTGTGGGTGAGAAAGAGATTCCTGGAAGGTATGTTGTCTCCCAGGTGCCAGGGCCCAGGACATTTCGGATCAAGCCTCAGCATTCTTAAGTGGGAGGTGAACAGCCAGAGGTCGTGGTCCACGTAAGTACCAATGACATGGGTAGAACGAGTGACGAGGGTCTGCATAGGGAGTTCAGGGAGTTAGGTGCCAAGTTAAAAGGCAGGACCTCCAGGGATGTGATTTCAGGATTGCTACCTGTGAGGCCAGAACTCGGAAGATTATGCAGCTTAATACATGGCTAAGTAGTTGGGGCAGGAGGACATTAGAATTTTAGATCATTGGGCTCTCTTCCAGGGAAGGTGGGACCTGTAAAGAAGGACAATTTGCACATGAACTGGACGGAGAGTAATATTTTAGCAGGAAGGTTTGTTAGTGCTGCATGGTGGGGTTTGCAGGGGGATGTGGACCAGAGTGCCAGAACAGTTAGTGGAGAGCAACACACATAAAAGTTAATCTCTTACCAGCTCTTCTTTCAGTTAGTCCTGACGAAGGGTCTCGGCCCGAAATGTCGACTGTACCTCTTCCTAGAGATGCTGCCTGGCCTGTTGCGTTCACCAGCAACTTTTATGTGTGTTGCTTGAAATTCCAGCATCTACAGATTTCCTCGTGTTTGAGTTATTGGAGAGGTTGTGGAGGCAGATGTTGCTAAGACCTCAGACAAAGTCAGGAATCAGAAGGTTGAGCATGGTGCGACTAGTGTCCTGAGTTGCGTATATTTCAATGCAAGAAGTGTAGGAAGGACAGGTGAGCTCAGGGAATGGATCAACACCTGGAATTATGACACTGTAGCCATTAGTGAGAAGGGGCAGGACTGGCAGCTCAATAATCTGGGATTCCATTGTTTTAGACGTAACAGAGCTGGAGGGATTAAAGGAGGAGGGAGGGCATTAACAGTCAGGGAATATGTCACATCAGTGCTCCGTCAGGAAAGACTAAAGACCAGGCCAGTCTGTAAAAAAATCACTAAGCAACTACCATCAACAGATCATTTGCAATACCAGAGGAAACAATACATTGGACCATCGCTACACCACCACAAGAATGCCTACGGTGCTATTCCACGCCCTCACTTTGGGAAGTCTGATCACCTTGCCGCACTTCTGCTCCCCGCGTATAGACAGAGACTGAAGACTGCAGCACCAGCAGTGAGGACCGAGAAGGTATGGACAAGGGAAGCACAGGAGTGGCTACAGGACTTCTTTGAATCGGTGGACTGGACTGTTTTCAGGGATTCATCTTCGAACCTGTATGAGTACGCTGCAGTTGTTATCGACTTCATTAAAAACTATGTGGATGAGTGTGTGCCTACAAAGACTTACTGTACATTCCCAAACCAAAAGCCATGAATGAACCAGGAAGTACATCATTTGTTGAAAGCTAGATCTGTGGCATTCAAGTCTGTCAACCCAGGCCTGTACTGGAAAACCAGGTATGATTTGCGGAGGGCTATTTCAAGGGTGAAGAGACAATCTCGAACGAGGTCGGAGGCAACATCAGATGCACGGCAACTCTGGCGGGGTCTACAAGACATTACTTCCGCAAAACGAAACCCAATAGCATGAATGGCAGCAATGCTTCACTACCAGATAAACTCAACACTACCTATGCATGCTTTAAAAGGGAGAACACAACTACAGCTGCTGCACCTGATGACCCTGTGATCGCCGTCTTACAGGCCGATGTTCGACTGAACCCTTGCAATGTGGAAGGTCCCGATGGAATACCTGGTAAAGCTCTGAAAACCTGTGCTGACCAACTAGCAGCAGTATTCAAGGACATTTTCAACCTCTCACTGCTATGGGCGGAAGTTCCCACTTACTTCAAAAAGGTACCAATTATACCAGTGCCTAAGAAGAATAATGTGGGCTGCCTTAATGACTATCACCCGGTAGAACTGATATCAACAGTGATGAAATGCTTTGAGAGGCTGGTCATGACTAGACTGAACTCCTGCCTCAGCAAGGATCTGGACCCATTGCAATTTGCCTTTCGCCGCAATAGATCATCGGCAGACACAATCTCAATGGCTCTCCACACGGCTTTAGACCACCTGGACAACACAAGCACCTACGTCAGGATGATGTTCATCGACTGTAGCTCAGCATTTAATACTATCATTTCCACAATCCTGATTGAGAAGTTGCAGAACCTGGGCCTCTGTACCTCCCTCTGCAACTGGATCCTCGACTTCCCAACCGGAAGACCACAATCTGTGTGCATCGGTGATAACATATCCTCCTCGCTGATGATCAACACTGGTGCACCTCAGAGGTGTGTGTTTAGCCCACTGCTCTACTCTCTGTATACACATGACTGTGTGACTAGGCACAGCTCAAATACCATCTATAAATTTGCTGACAATATAACCATTGTTGGCAGAATCTCAGGTGGTGACGAGAGGGTGTACAGGAGTGAGATATGCCAGCTAGTGGAGTGGTGCCGCAGCAACAACCTGGCACTCAACGTAAGACGAAAGAGCTGATTGTGGACTTCAGGAAGGGCAAGATGAAGGAACATATACCAATCCTCATAGAGGGATCAGTAGTGGAGAGAATGAGCAGCTTCAAGTTCCTGGGAGTCAAGATCTCTGAGGATCTAACCTGGTCACCGCATAGTTATAAAGGCGGCAAGACAGCAGCTATACTTCATTAAGAGTTTGAAGAGATTTGACATGTCAAGAAATACACTCAAAACCTCTACAGATGTACCATGGAGAGAATTCTGACAGGCTGCATCACTGTCAGGTATTGGGGGGGGGGGGCTACTGCACAGGACCAAAAGAAGCTGTAGAAGGTTGTAAATCTACTCTGCTCCATCTTGGGTACTTGCCTACAAAGTACCCAGGACATCTTCAGGCAGCAGTGTCTCAGAAAGGCAGCGTTCATTATTAAGGACCTCCAGCACAAAGGGACATGTCCTTTTCTCACTGTTACCATCAGGTAGGAGGTACAGAAGCCTGAAGGAACACACTCAGCGATTCAGGAACAGCCTCTGCCATCCGATTCCTAAATGGACATTGAATATTTGGACTACCTCACTTTTTTAAAAATATACAGTTTTTCTGTTTTCGCACATTTTTAAAATCTATCCAATATACGTAAGTGATTTACTTGCTTATTTTTTTTTCTCTGCTAGATTACGTATTGCATTGAACTGCTGTTGCTAAGTTAGCATATTTAACGTCACATGCGGTGATAATAAACCTGATTCTGATTCTGAGAACTTGACTAGTGAGGCGTTATGAGTGGAACTGAGAAATAAGAAAGTTATGACCTTGTTAATGCTATATTACAGACAGCCAACAGTCGGCAAGATTCAGAGGAACAAATTTGTACAGAGATCACAGACTGTTTCAAGAAACATAAGGTTATTATGTAATCATTTTGAAAATTTAATAAAAATTATATTAAAAAAAAGAAACATAAGGTTATTGTAGTAGGTGATTTTAACTTTTCACGTATTGACTGGGCCTCCCATACTGTAAAAGGACTAGATGGGATGGAGTTTGTCAAATGTGATCAGAGAAGTTTCCTTCAACAGTACACAGAAGTCCCAATGAGAGAGTGTATGATGCTGGATCTTCTATTAGGGAATGAGGGCAGGGCAGGTGACAGAAGTTTGTGTAGTGGAACACTTTGCATCCAGTGACCACAATGCTATTAATTTCAAAGTGAACATGCAAAAATATGGTCAATTTTGATGGTATCAGAAAAAATCTGGCAAGTGTCGATTTGGACAGGCTGTTTTCTGGCAAAGGTGTATTTGGAAAGCGGGAGGCCTTCAAAAATGAAGTTTTAAGAGTACAAAGCTTGTATGCGCCTGTCAGAATAAAAAGGTAAAGATAACAAGTGTCGGGAGCACACATAAAATGCTGGTGGAACGCAGCAGGCCAGGCAGCATCTATAGGAAGAAGGACAGTCGACGTTTCGGACCGAGACCCTTCGTCAGGACTCAGGGAAATGTAGGGAACCTTGGAAAGAAATCAAGAAAGCTAAAAGAAGGCATGAAGTTGCTCTAGCAGACAAGGTGAAAGAGAATCCCAAGGGATTCTACAGATACGTTAAGAGCAAAAGGATTGCAAGAGACAAAATTGGTCCCCTTGAAGACCAGAATGGTAATCCGTGTGAGGAGCCTAAACAGATGGGGGAAAACCTTAAATGCATTCTTTGCATCTGTATTCACTCGGGAGATGGATACAGAGTCTATAGAAGTGAGGTAAGGCGGCCTCAACTTCATGGACCCTGTACAGATTACAGAGGAGGAGGTGTTTGCTACCCTGAGGCAAATCAGGATGGATAAATCCCTAGGTCAAATAAGGTGTTCCCTCAGAACCTACGGGAAGCAAGTGCAGGAATTGCCGGGACCCTTAGAGATACTTTAAACATCCTTAGCAATGGCAGAGGTACTTGAGGACTGGAGGATAGTCAATGCTGTTCCACTGTTTAAAAATGGCTCCAAACAGAAACTAGGAAATTACAGGCCAGTGAGTCTGACATCAGTTGTGGGAAAGTTATTGGATAGTATTCTAAGGGACCAGATATATAAGTATTTGGATAGACACGGACTGATTAAGGATAGTCAGCATGGCTTCATGCATGGTAGGTCATGTCTAACCAATCATAGAAAGTTTTTCGAGGAAGTTACCAGAAAAGTGGATGAAGGCAAGACAGTGGATGTTGTCTACATGGACTTTAGTAAGATCTTTGACAAGGTCCCGCTTTGTCATAGTCATAGTCATACTTTATTGATCCCGAGGGAAATTGATTTTTGTTACAGTTGCCCCAACCAAGAATAGAGTATAAATATAGCAATATAAAACCATAAATAATTAAATAGTAATATGTAAATTATGCCAGGAAATAAGTCCAGGACCAGCCTATTGGCTCAGGGTGTCTGACCCTCCAAGGGAGGAGTTGTAAAGTTTGATGGCCACAGGCATCAGGGAGGAGGCTGGTCAAGAAGGTTCAGTCACTCAGCATTCAGGCTGAGGTAGTCAATTGGATTAGACATTGGGTTTGTGAGAGAAGCCAGAGAGTGGTAGTAGGCAATCGCCTGTCCGACTGGAGGCCTGTGACTCATGGTGCACTGCAAGGAATGGTATTGGGTCCTTGGTTGTTTGTCATCTACATCAATGATCTGGATAATAATGTGGTTAACTGGATCAGCAAATTTGCAGATGACACTAAGATTGTGGATGTAGTGGACAATGAAGAAGGCTATCATGGCTTGCAGAGGGACCTGCATCAGGTGGAAAAATAGGCTGAAAAATGGCAGATGGAATTTAATGCAGACAATTGCGAGGTGTTACACTTCAGTAGGACCGACCAGAGTAGGTCTTGTACAGAGAATGGTAGGGCACTAAGGAGTGTGTAGAACAAAGAGTCTCCGGGAATACAGGTCCACAATTCGTTGAAAGTGTCTTCACAGGCAGATAGTGTCGTAAAGAAAGCTTTTGGCATATTGGCCTTCATAAATCAATGTATTAGCTGCAGAAGTTGGGATGTTATGTTGAAGTTGTACAAGACATTGTTGAAGTATTTGGAGTATTGTGTGCAGCTTTGGTCACCTACCTACTGGAAAGGTCTAAGTAAGGTTGAAAGAGTGCAGAGAAAATTTAAAAGTATATTGCCAGGATTGGAGGACCTAAGTTATAAGAAAGATTGAATAGGTTAGGACTGTATTCTTTAGAACATACAAGATTGAGAGGAGATTTGATGGAGGTATACAAGATTATGAGGGGTATAGATAGGGTAAATGCAAGCAGGTTTTTTCCACTGAGGTTGGGTGGGACTACAACCAGAGGTCATGGGTTATGAGTGAAAGGTGAAAAGTTTAAGGGAAACATGAGAGGAAACGTCTTCACTCAGAGGGTCGTGAGAGTGTGGAATGGACTGCCAGTATGTGGGGCATGCAAGCTCGATTTCAACATTTAAGAGAAGTTTGGACAGGTACATGGATACGGTGGTGGTGGGGGGGGGGGCTATGGTCCCGCTGCAGGTAGATGGTTATAGGCAGTTTAAACGGTTTTGGCATGGACTAGATGGGCCAAAGGGTTGTTTCTGTGCTGTACTTCTCTCTGGCTCTATGATCACCCTGTGTGCATTTGGTTTCTCCTGTGAGGAAGAGACCACATTGAGAACACCAAATGCAGGACACGGGACTGAGGAAATGCAAGTGAAACATTGTCTCACCTGGAAAGACCATTTTCATCCTTGGATACTGGAAAGAGATGAAAGGACGAAGATGGAAGAGTGGATGTGGAGGGAACAGTCTCAGTGAAATGCTCAAAGGACAGGAGAGAGGAGATGCGTCTGGTGATGGAATTTCTTTACAGTGGATGTAAATAGTACAGAATGACCTGTTAAATATGGAGGCTGCTGGAGTACGCCAACAGACGTTCACACATAATGTGACTATTCTTTGTTGTACTGTCTCGTGTAAGTAGCCTATTCCATTTTCCCAGGTCCCCCAACTCCATCCTATTTGCTCCAATCATACCTTTCCACACAGATGCCTCTGAAACATCTTCCTTCATCTTAAACCATAACCTTACCATTTTTATTGTCAACAAAATCCTTGACCAAATCTCATCCATTTTTCATGCCCCTGCTCTGAACCTCTCTCCCCCAGACAAAACAAGAATAGAGTGTCCCTGGTCCTCACCTTCCCCCCCACCAACCTCCATATTCAAGAGATCATTCTTCACAATTTCTGCCACCTTCAATGAGATTCCACCACCAGTCACGTCTTCCTTTCTCCACCCCTTAGACTACATCTTGGAATGCTGAGCTGCCACTCAACTACGTCACAATGGTTCCAACAATATCATATTCTCACATAGCGATCAATGATCTAACTTCATTGAACCTTACCACTCAGGCTCCTTGAATAGATACAACTTCCCTTCCAATCTTCCCATGTGTCCTCTTGTGCTGATGCCTGTCTGCCCTACAACTGACCCAGTTTCCTTATATATCTGACTGAACTTTACAAGCTAAACATCTCTGTCCATCCCTCTGTTAAATAAAAGCTATTGGACCAGTTCTAGCTCAGGTCCCATCTGTCCTGCTTGTACGGGTCTCACCTACCTCAGAAACATTCCCAATTATCCTGAACTCTAAAGCCCTCCTTCCTGCACCATCCCTTTAGCTACACAATCATCCGACCTCTCCTCCTGTTCCTGCACTTAGGAACACGTGGCACCAGAAGTAATCTGGAAGTTTAAACTTTAGGGGCCTTCAGCTACTACCTTGCTCCCTAAATTCCTGTTGCAAGAGGCCCCCCCCCTTCCTCTACCCATAACATTGACACTGACATGTACCACAACCGCTGGTTATTCACCCTCCCCTTTCAGAATGTCCTGCAGTTCACTCTGAGACATTATATCTCCTGGTACCAAGAAGGCAACATACTACCCAGCAGAATCGTTTGCAGCCACAGAAATGACTGACTGCTCCCTTCACTATCGAGTCCCCTCAGGTTCCAGCATAACCGAGCCTTTTCCCTCTCCAGTGCAGCAGAGCCAACTATGGTGCTACGCTTGGTTGTTGTTGCTGTCTGCTGAGAGGCCTTTCCCCAATCAATGGTATTGAATACTGTATATCCAATATATTCAGTACTACATCTGTGCACTTTCTGCAAAGGAAACCATATGATTGCTCAGTCTGCGGTCTACAGCAAATAAACACTTCCAGCATATATAGTTTGTGGAAAATTAAATCTCAGGCTTCAGATAGTTTGCAAGTGTTAACAGTTTAGCTGCTGTAGTGATCCAGTATCACATTGCCTTTAGCTGGAAAATAATGTCCTTTCTAATGAAAGGTCACTGATACAGACTGTCTCCCTCTTTTTGCACACTGCATGACCTACTGTGCAACTCCAAAAATTCAGTTACTCAACAAAGCATCATACAGGCCATCACTGGATACAAACGCCCAGCTTTCGAACAAGCTCCCAGAATGCTCCCAAATTTAAAAGACCAATACAAGAATGCACACTCGTTCTTACAAATGGTAGGTTTTCTCTCTCCCTCTTGTCTCTATTGAATGGCCCAATCTCCATCAGAACAGGTGCACCTCAGGGATGTGTGCTTAGCCCCCTGCTCTACTCGCTTTACACCTGTGACTGTGGTTAAGCACAGCTCCAATACCATATACAGGTTTGCTGATGACACCACTGTTGTGGGCTGTATAAAGGTGGTGATGAATCAACATTCAAGAGGGAGATTGAAAATTTGCTTGAGTAGTGCCATAACAACAACCTCTCACTGAATGTCAGCAAGACAAAGGAACTGATTGTAGATGTCAGGAGAGGAAAGCCAGAGGTCCATGAGCCAGTAAATCATCGGAAGATCAGAGGTGGAGAGGGTCAGTAACTTTAAATTCCTGGGTGTCACTATCTCAGAGGACCTGTCCTGGACCCATCATATGAATGTAATTGCAAAGAAAGCACTGCAGCGCTTCTACTTCTTGAGGAATCCGTGGAGATTCGGCATGTCATCAAAAACCTTGGCAATCCTCCATAGGTGCGTACAGTATTGTAAAGTGTGCTGACTGGCTGCATGGGAACACCAATGCCCTTGAGTGGAAAATCCTACAAAAGGTAGTGGATTCAGCCCAGTACATCACGGTAAAACTCTCCCAACCACTGAGCACATCTTAATCAAATGCTGTCGTAGGAAAGTAGCATCCATTATCAAAGGTCCTCACCACCCAGGCCATGATCTTTTCTCGCTGCTGTCATCAGGTAGAAGGTACTATAGCCTCAGGATTCACACCACCAGGTTCAGGGACAGTTACAACTCCTCAACCATCAGGCTCTTGAAAAAAGGGGATAACTACACTCATCTTTTGAGATGTTCCCACAACCAATGAACTCACTTTAAAGACTCTTTATCTTGTTATTTCATGTTCTTGCTATTTATTTACATTTGCATTTGTACAGTTTGTTGTCTTCTATGTTCCTGCTCTTTCATTGATCCTATTTACAGTTACTATTCTATAGATTCGCTGAGTATGCCCGCAGGAAAAAAGAATCTCAGGGTTGTATATGGTGACATGTGTGTACCCTGATAATAAATTTAATCAATTAGTTGCTCCTCTGGCGGTCTGTGGAGGTCACAGACTCTGCCCGTGCAGGATGAGGGTTCAGTGAGTGAGGGGGTAAGAGGTTTGTGAGGCAGTGCAGTCTTTTCATGTTGCCATTGGGTCTCATGTTCCCAACACACCCACGCAAGGCTCTGTGTGAATACTGAGAGTAACCGTGGGAAATGGATTCTCTGGAACCAGTGGGGAGGTTGCACCCTCTCCTCAGAGCTTCAGGCTTCAAATTCTTTCAACTCCTTCAGAGCTTCAACTTCAAGTTCCAGGGCATCAGACCCGGGCCAATACATCGATGTAACCATGAAGAAAGCGTGCCAGTGGCTTTACCACATTAGGAGTTTCAGGGGATTTGGTACATCACCGAAGACCCTTGCAGATTTCTCAGGTGTACAGTGGAGAGTAGTCCGACTGATTGCATCACCGCCTCATATGGAGGCTCCAACGTACAGGATCACTAGAGGCCATAGGCTCAGCCAGTCCTATCATAGGCATAACCCTCATCACCGAGAACATCTGCAACAGGCAGTGCCTCAAGAAGGCAGCATCCATCATCAACAATGCTTACCATCCAGGAGATGCTCTCTTCTCATTACTACCATTGGGGAGGAGGTACAGGAGTCTCAACGATTCAGGAATAGCCTTTTCCCCTCTGCCTTTGGATTTCCGAACAGTCCATGGACCTATGAACACTACATCACTCCTCCTTTTGTTTTGTAGTGTTTATTTTCTAATTCATAGCAATTTTTTGTCTTTGTGCTGTACTGCAGGTACAACATAAGAAATTTTCCAAACAGAGGAGAGAATATATTAGACCTGCTTTATACCAATGTCCTTGAAGTTAACAAGGCTATCCCTCGTCCTCAGCTCAGATACTCAGACTATATTTCCATATTGTTAATCCCTGCATATAGACCACTGGTTTAACAAGTCAAACCAGATCTTAGGGAGATCAGGGTCTGGCCAGAAAGTGCCACCTTAGTGCTGCAGGACTGCAGAATATTCAGGGAGCTGGCTACATATGATCATCACATCAAGACTGATAAATATGCAGGATTGGTGGCTGGCTACATAAGATGCATTGAGGACGTTTCCGTGATTAAACACTGCACTGCTAGGGCAAACCAGAAACCATGGCTGACTGCAGAGGTCCGTGCATTCCTTAGAGATTGGGATATCACCTTCAGATCAGGGAACAGGATGACTAAAGTCAGCAAGAGCCGTGCTCTCCCATACCATCAGGAACCCAAAGTGAGAGCACTCTCCGCAGATACCTTTGTGACACCAGGGACACGCGGTACACATGGCAAGGTATACAAACCGTAACCGATTACAATTCCACCCTGCGCGTCAATGACAGCGACGCCTCCCTTCCTGACAGGGTAAGTGCTTTCTATGCATGATCTGACGCACTGAATGATGTGACTGAGGAAAGCCGCTTCTCTTCCTGAGAAACAGGCAACCTGCCTGGCCACAGCCAAGGCAAGGATGACCCTAATGAGGGTGAACCCACGCAAAGCTGCACAGCCGGACAACGTACCTGGTCAGGTTCTGAGGGACCGTGTGGCCCAGCTAACAGAGGTCTCAACAAACATCTTTACTATCTCGCTAAAACAGTTCACTGTCCCTACAGGCTTCAAAGCAGCCACCACCATTCCAGTGCCCAAGAGATCAAGAGTCAATGGCCTAAATGATTACCGTCCCCTGGCACTGATTTCAACGACCATGAACTGCTTTGAGTGGCTGGTAATGGATCGTATAAAATCCCACCTTCCTGCTACATTGGACCCTTTGCAGTTCGCCTACCACTCAAACTGGCCCTCTAATGATGCCTTAGCCTCAGCCCTCCACTCCATCTTGTCCCACCTAGAAACATCCTCGTGGGCCAGGACGTTGTTCATCGACTTCAGCTCAGTGTTTAACACAGTCATCCCTTACAGGCTGGTGGGTAAACTGTCCTCTTTAGAACTCAACACCCATTTCTGAAACTGGATCTTGGATTTCTTGAAGATAAGACCCCAGTCAGTTCGAGTTTCCAGTTCTCAAACTCCATGATGCTGAGCACTGGTGCCACTGTAGGGTTGAGTGCTCAGTCCGCTGCTGACTCACGATCGCACTGCCAGATTCAGCTCAAAATGCATCATCAGGTTCGCTGATAATACAACAGTGGTTGACCTCATCAGCAACAATAATGAGTCATAATATGGAGAGGAGGCAGAGAGGTTTGTCAAATGGTGTGAGAACAACTGATTCTCAACTTGGACAAGACAAAAGGGATGATTGTGGACTTCAGGAAGGCACAGGTCAACTACTCTCCAATGCACTTCAATGGATCTGCTGTGGAGAGCGAAGTACACAAAGTTGCTCGGTTTGCATATAATGGATGACATAACCTAGACCCACAACACCTCCTCACCAGTCAAGAAGGCACAGCAGTGTCTATACTTTCTGAAGAGATTGAGACATGCAAGGCTCCCTATCCCCATTCTAACAGTTTTCTTCAGGAGCACCATCCAGGGTGTCCTGTCTGCCTGCATTGTGTGGTACAGAAGCTGCAAGGCATCGGACCCTACAGAGGATAGTAAAATCTGCCGAGATCTCCATCCCTCCCCTATCTGTGACATCGATCAGCAGCATTACAGGTGAACGAACCAAAGCATTGTTGAGGATCCCTGCCACCCATCCCACAATCTCTCTGACCCACTACCATCAGGAAGGAGGTACAGAAGCATCAGGACTAGGACTGCCAGACTGAGTAACAGCTTCTTTCCTCAATGCACCACCGTGTTCTCATCACTAGGGCAGTGAGCTGTTTACTGTTCACCTGCGCTGTGCTTCACTACATTCGTTTTGAATTATATTTTATTTAATTATTTATAGTATAAAATTTTGGTTTATGTGCTGTGTGCGATAAATGTGTAGACGCACTGCGGTCCAGAGGAACGTGGTTTCGTTTGGTTGTAGATATGTCGTCAGATGACAATAAACTTGAACTTAACTTTGGGTTTCTTATTCATGCTATGGGGTTTCTTGTTTTGTTGATGTCTGTGAAGAGTATGAAGAGTAAGAATTTCAAGTTGTATACTGCATACATTATCTGATATTAAATTGAACCATTTGAACAGCCAGTTTTGCTATTGACCGTTAAAAGTCAGCTCTTACATTTAGGAAGGATGAGCCACAAGTTTGCTCTTTCAGGGTCAAAGCATTCTCTGCTGTAAGCAACCACGTGCTGCTGTATCAGAGAACAAATACACTACAGTACACGACCAACACCTTCAGTCAAGTACAGGAAATCAGTGGCTGAAAACCTGATCTGTAACTGGCACAAATCCACTGTCAAACCGTGTCACACAGCTGTCAAAAGGAAGATAGTGCACTGATTGAAGAACGTGCCTTTGTCCTGTGTAGAAATGGTTGAATATTCTTTTTGTTGTGACAATGCATCTCTACACTCTAATGTCCGAAGTCACACACCACCAGGTTCAGGAATAACTACCTTCCTTCGACCATCTGGTTCCTGAACCACCTGCACAATCCTAAGCACTACCTCAGTATAGCAACACTGTCCCTTCTGTGTTTTTTTTGTTCTTGCATTATACATATAAAACTTGTGTTAATTGATGTTTTCCTTCTGAATGCCGTGTACCTGATGCTGACTGTCTGTGATGCTGCTGCAGATGAGTTTTTACATTACACCTGTGCACACATGTACTTGTGGAGATGATAATAAAGTTGACTTCCCTTAGCGTACCACCTACTCTGCATTCCAGAATGCTGGAGTGAGCTTTATTTAGCTGCATTGCGATAAGATATTGCCTGACCTCTTGAGAGCATTTAAGGTAACATTCATCAGTAAACAGTGCCAACGGTACAGTCACTCTGTATTTTTAACCGGCCAGATACACTCCTGATGTAAGGCACATGAAATGCATGAGACTGTTCTAATCTGTGAATTTGTTCATTCTCAGTGTGAATCTACAGCACCATTTCGTCCTGGTAGACATTGCTCTTTTTCTCTTATTCAGAATCAAAATCAGGTTTAATATCACCAGCATATGTTATGGAATTTGTTAACTTTGTGGCAACAGTACAATGCAACACATGGTAATAGAGAGAAAAAAAAACTCTAAAATAAATAAATAACACACACACACACACACACACACACACATACATATACACACACATACTTATATCTAAATAGTTAAATTACAAGAAGTTAAGCAGAAGTTAGTCACCAACAGTCAGTCTGTGACTCCAGGCCAGTCGCAGGCATTTGGCACAGGTCCCAGATTGCTTGAAAGCAAAATTCCACAATGTGACCAGCATGCTTGTATGATCTTGCTGCAAGATATCCAGCTGGTAAACATGGCCATGGTCAGCTCCAGTAATCACTCAAAATACCATGACAGCTCTAACTCATTCAAAGAATAAACTCTCGAGTGTTGGTATTCACACAGGCAGGCCAGCCAAACAGCTCACAAAGCCTTCCTATCTTCCCAACATCAGTGCTGCTGTAACACACTGCACCTTTTCCTGAGAAACAGTTCCACAGGCTTTGCAATTTTCACACCTTATAACTCCCTTCACAAGTTTGTTTTAACATGCATGAACAGAGCAGCCAACAGATACTGGCAAGCTAAAAAGTAGAATAACCTGCAGATTCTAGAAATCTGAAATCAAAGCAGAAAATGCCAAAAATGCTCAGCTGGATCAAGCAGTGTTTCCCCTAGCAGATGAGTGTCTCCAGCAATCTTATTTCAGAAGCTGCAGGGACTGGAATGGAGTTTTACAGAGCAACCATAACTGCAGAGTGCGCCGAGCAGAGGTAGCTCAGCAATGCCCGCCTTCTGTTCTCTAACTCATTGTTATCCTCAAAAGGAAGCCATAGTTTGCTCATCGCTGCTTTATTAGGAGCAGATAATGTGGAAGCACTGTAGCACAGTTTGTAGAACTCCTGCCTCACAGCTCCAGAGGTTCAATCCTGACCTTGGGAACTACGGCATAGAAACTCCACGAGACGTGGCCCTATGGCAGCAGAGCTACAGATGGGAGCAGTATGCTCAAAGAGCCTGGCAGGGGTTGGCAGGAATAGCCTGGGTAGGACTGAGGGTGCCCACACCATGGAGCCATGTTGTAGTAAAATGCCTCCCTCGCACAAGTCGCCCAAGAGTTATCAATGTGATTGTTGCTGTTGTGGAGTGCCGTCGAGTCATTGTTGACTCATAGTGACCCTATAGATACTGTAGTTGTCCATAGGGTTTCCATGGCAAGAATTGTGGTAGATTGCTTGGCCGTTCTTCCGCACAGATACTGCTGCTGCCGAGGTTGGGACCCAGCCGGATTCGAACTCAGCACCATCTGCCTTGAAGTTCCGTACTGATGCCACTACACCAACACTAGCTGGGCCAAATGTGGTTAATTCAAGGTGATTAGTTCAACACAAAAAGAGCCTCTGTCTGTCATGTGCACGTACTGGGGTACAGACTCTCACTGGCGCACATACACACAACAATCCCATCCACCACCCTCTTGGCCTTTCAGTCAGAAGCGGGATGCTGACTGAAGATTGCTTACCGTTCCACTCCATGCACAACTCCTGAGACAATGAAGCACCCATGCCTTCATGCCACAAAACCAATATAACAGCTGCGCAGTGTCAAATAACAATTGGGCCCCAAAAGTGCCAGGCAATGGTCTGAGAATTGAATGACCTGATTTGGACCTCCAATGCCATTATCAAGTCTACCTTCATCAATTGACAGAAACTCAGCAAGACCACTAAATAACATGGCTACAAGAACAGGTCAAAGACCAGCTGACTCGACTCATAATACTCCAAGCTTTTCTGTTACCTACAAGGATATTAATGGCATACACTCTACTAGATGAATGCAGAGCTTGATGCAATCTTCAGAGAATGGATCAGCCCCTCAAAGTGAATTCATTATCAATGTACATATACATCACCATATACAACCCTGAGATTCATTTTCTTGCAGGAATACTCAATGAATCCATAACAGAATGATAACCACAATAGAGTCAATGGAAAAACCGCATCAACATGGGTGTTCAACCAGTATGCCAAAGGCACAAGCTGTACAAATACAAAAAGAAAGAATTAATAATAATAATAAATAAGCAATAAATATTGAGAACATGAGATGAAGAGTCCTTGAAAGTGAGTCCATAGGCTGTGGGAGCATTTCAATGATGAGTCAAGTTAAGTTGAGTGAAATTATCCCCTCTGGTTCAGGAGCCTGAGGGGTAATACATGTATCTGTTCCTGAACCTGATGGTGTGAGTCCTGAGGCTCCTGTACCTTCTTCCTGATGGCAGCTGTGAAAAGAAAGCATGTTCTGGGTGCTGGGAGTCCCAGATGATGGATGCTGTTTTCCTGCAACAACATTTCATGTAGATGTACTCAACGATGGGGAGGGACTTGCCTGTGATGGACTGGGCCATATCCACTACTTTTTGTAGGATTTTCCATTCAAGGCCATTGACATTTCCATACCAGACTGTGATGCAGCCAGTCAATATACCCCCCATTACACATCGATAGAAGTTTCTGTCAAAGTTTTAGATATCATGCCAATTCTTCGTAAACTCCCAAAGAAGTAGAGGTGCTGCTGTGCTTTCTTCGTAAGTGGCAACACAGGTAGGTAGGGTGGTGTAGAAGCATGCTTGCTTTCTTAGGTATGGCACAGACGATAAGTGGACAATATAGTGCTGTGTGCATTTCTGGTCACCACACTATAGGGAGGGTGTGAATCTGCTGGAGAGAGTGCAGAGGAGATTCACCAGGATGTTGCTTGGATTGGAGGACCTTAGTCATGAGGAGAGAGTGGACAGGCAGGGCTCGATTTCCTTGGAGCAAAGGAGGCTGAGGGTGACCTGATGGAGCTTTATAAGATGAAAGACATAGGGTTTATGGTGAAAATTTTTTTCCTCCCGAGGTAGGGGTATCATGAGAGTACAGGTTTAAAAGTGAGAGGAAGGAGTTTTAAAAAGGGATTTTTGCAGAGTGGTTAATAACTGGAATACTTTGCCAGAGGAGGAAGTGGAATCAGGAACAAGCACTACCTTTAAGTGAGATTTAGAGCAGGCACTGAAATAGTAGGAGAGGGACCTAGTGCAGGCAACTAGGAACAGTGAGGACGGGTAAAGTCATTGGCCTGTATCTATGTGGTCGTCAGGGTTTCTTAGGAGATTAATAGGGATGGGCAATAAACACTGCCCCCTCCCTAGCCTGTGATCCCTAGTGCCTGTAAATAAAAATGTTAAAAATCTCACAGCTGTGCACAAATTGGCTGCATGCCTTGCCATCCCTATGTGCTAGACTAGATGTAAGGTACCTTGGAACATCTTGAGGTATATCAGGATTTCAAACAAACAGAAAATTCTCCAGGAAATGAGACAGTGGAGTGACAGACAATGCATTCATCACAGACAAGTGACGGGTTTGTGCTGCTTTCATAATTTCATAATGTTTGCGGTTCTGATGGAGAGTGAGATCTGGTTCTCGATACAGAGAAGCAACCTGACTAGTGTCTACTGGTTTTGTTTCAGACTTCCAGCAGTGATTTGCCTTGGCTCCATCACTCAGTTCTGGTCTCAGGAACAGGGCTGGAAATCCCACACCAGGCAGACTGTGTAAACACACAGCAGTGAGCCACAGCACCTAGCCCGGCCCAAGCAGTCAGATCGGTCATTGTCATAGCCCACAGAGCCTTCAAGCTTAAACACGGATGTTTGCACTGCATGCTGGATAAATGCAAGAAGATTTGCTGCTCCTGAAACTGAGATTCTCCACCCCAGGAAAAGCCAAGGAAGTAACGGCCAACAAGAAGCTGATATACCAAACATCTGCAGAGCAGAAACGGTAATTTGCTACAGTCATTTCATGTGCATAAGATTATGTGCTTAACTTTTCTAAATACACTCAGTAACACTTCCTGCAATCTGTACCGATTTGCTGGTGAGTTTTAACATGTACAACATGCCCTAAAATTTGCGACATCTACCTTATAAGTTCACAGCTGGTGTGAGTTCACCCAGCCTGGCTGGAACTGTATTGTCATTTAATTCACAGAGTGGATGGATGAAAACATCCTACTGCAAAGTTTTCCCTGACATTTGCAAACTAATTGGGACGGCACTCAACCAGATGCATCAGAAAGTCTCCTGTATGACCACAAGTGAAGACTGCGCTCTCTGCACATTGCAAACCTTTCAAACAAACATCACTCAGCTTCCTGTCAAAGCCTCAGCCACACTGCTGACTGAAGGGAAAACTTCTTCAGCTATTTGACAGAGGAACTGGAGAAGCTATCAATCATTTCACTCACACAAGCTCAACAACAGGGCCTGGGACATCATTATCTCAGTGAACGCACATCAAGTAAGGAAACACAGATCAGGCCTGGCATTCGGTGAATTTACTGCACGTTGGGACATGCACATTCCTGAAATACCAGTGCTTGTTGCCAGTGCTTAATGTCCTTGAGAAGGTGAGGGTCAGTTCCCTTCTTGAACCACTACAGTTTTCACAGTGCTTCAGGGCAGGGAGTAGCAGGATGAACGAATGGTGATGCGCTACCAAGGATGGTGAATGGAGAGTGAGCAGGGACAGTGGTTGGTGAACAGCTGTAAAAAAAGGGAACTGAGAAAGGGTGAGATCGTGAGGGGGTGGGGTTGCAAGGGGTGGAGAATAAGGGAGTGGAAGGGGGAATGAAAGGGTCAGAAAGTGAGAGGGAGGGACTGGAAGAGCAAGTAGGGAGGGGATACTGGAAGAAATAAAAAGAGGCTAGAGGAAATGGAAGGGAAAGAGAAAGTGAGAAGCAGGGAGGGAGGAATTAGAAAAGGGTGAGACAGAGCTGAGGGAAATCAGTTTTGGGGAAGGGGCAAGTTACAGTAGGGAGAGAAATGGGGCAGATAAGAAGAAAGACAAAGGAAAGAAGGGCTGACTCAAGTGAAGGTAGTGACTAGGTTCAAAGCACTCAGTCTCAAACACTGATTAGGCCTGGGCCCCACCGGATCCACACTTTCCTCCTCCTTTCTCTGACATAGCATTCATACACCGTTCCCCACCAACTCCCTCTCCCCTTCTCAAAAACAGTCATACAACACAAACAGGCCCTCTGGCCCACCACATCCAGACTGACCATCATGTACCCATGCACAGTAATCCCATTTACCAGTACTTCTTTATTTATTTACCAGTATCCTTCAATGCCAAAAGCTGACATAGATACTTAAAAGGTTTTAATGGTTTTGTTTCTGTACTATTCAAAAGTATTGGCATTCTGCAGTAGTTTTATATTGCAACAAAGATCAGAATTTACTCATGTTTTTAAAAGCTGCTTGATTAATCATAATGAAACTTTCCAATGGTTTGATAGCCCAGGTGTAACATTTAATGCGATAACCTTGTTCCTTTATGTTCCACTGTTACTGATGGACCAACCCATCCAAAAGTAACAACAGACCTCAGAGAAACACCAAACAGCTTTACAGTAACACCTCAGGAACAAAGCAATAGTGTCAGTGTGTCACACAGGGCAGGGCACACTCACTGGCAACACACACACAAAATGCTGGAGGAACTCAGCAGGTCAGGCAGCATCTATGGAAATGAATAAACAGTCGACATTTCAGGCCAAGACCCTTCTTCAGGACTGGGAAGGGGGAAGACATTCTCAGTGTGTTAGATGGCATTGAGAGCATGGTGAATGTCATGGTGAGAAAATGCAAGTTATGTTGTTTGCAGAAACCAAGTCTCCAATTCTCACTTATTATCGGTGGAAAGCTGAAGACATCCCTTTGAAGAGGTGGTTCGGAAGTTGGGAGTACCTCAGTTTACAGGCATCTAACCTTGTGGCAAGCTATAAATGTGACACGGACAAAGAGAAGTTGGGGTCCCGGTGACTGGTTGTGTCCTTGCTCCGAACAGCCTATCAATCACTGCAATTTCGGAGAGTTTTAGATTACATATATAGAGATCTTTACAGTCATCAACCATCATGCCATCGGTCTCTTCTTCCCTCCTGATCTTCACAAGTGAAGAACCAGTCGTCATCATCGCTATATAGAGGCAGATCTGTGTGTGGTTTGTGGAGAAAAGAATTCAGCTAGGGTCTTACGTTTGACTGCAAGATAAGATTGAGACTTGCATGGAGATGGCAGCCATGAATGCCAGAGATTCCATCCTGTGCAAGCCACCAATGTAGTGGGAACTAACGGGATCCACAAACACACACATACAACAAACATCCAAAGTGCAAAAGCAGGACAAATTGAGCAAATAGTTAAAAAAAGTAAACAAATACAGTAATATGTCGGCATGAGCTGCACAGTCCTGAAAGCAAAGTCAGTTCAGTGCTGAGATGAGTGAAGCCGGTCCAGGAGCCCGATGGCTGTAGGGGAACAACTGCTCTCGAACCTGGCAGTGTAGGACCAAGACTCCTGCACCTTCTGCCCGACTGTAGTAGTGAGAAGAGAAGTAAACGTGTCAAATGCAGACAGACAGGACGGCCTCAGGTGGGGGATTTTGGCTGGCACTGAGAAGAGCACCTGTTCATTTTCCACTTTGCTTTAATCTTGCTCATCGCTTTAACCAGCGCAGAGCAATGGAGCTGAGCACAGGTAATGCAGCATTGGCACCCGGTGACTTGCTGTCCCGGTAACAGCTGTATCTGCACTCTCGAGAGTTAAGTTCGCCATATCCTTCAGGTGGTCCAAATATTGATTAGCATCCTGACCGGCTGCCCCATGTGGGGAATGACAAGTATATTAGCCAGCTCTATCACTTACTGCATGGAGGAAAGCAGGCTAAAGATTTACTCCAATGATGTTTTAAGTTCTTTGTTCATTCATCGTTGGTGATATCAACACTTACTTCCCATGCCCAATTGCCACTGAGTTGGGTAGTATCTAAGACATAGAGCAGACAGGCTTCATTATCCAGGGTGCAGAACACAATATGAGGGCTGGGTGCAATTCTATGAAATGTTGGTTAGGCCACACCTGGAGTGTTGTGTACAGCTCTGAAGATGATACAGAGGGGTTTCATAAGACCATATGACACAGGAGCAGAATTACACCATTCGGCCCATCAAGTCTGCCCCACCATTCCATCATGGCGAATTTATTATCCCTCTCAACCCCATTCTCCTGCCTTCTCATAACCTTTGATGCTCTGACTAATCAAGAACCTATCAAACCCTGTTCAATGACTTGGCTACGACAGCCTCCTGTGGCAATGTATTCCACGGATTCACTACCCTCCAGCTAAATACACTCCTCCTCATCTCTGTTCCAAATGGACACATTTTCTAGTCAGTGGCTATGTCCTCTGGTCCTAGACTTCCCCACTATAGGAAACATCCTCCCTACATTCACTTTATCCAGACCTTTCAACATTCAATAGGTTTTAATTAGATATCCCCTCATTCTTCTGAACTCCAGTGAGTACAGGTCCAGAGCCATCAAACGTTCTTGATAAGTTAACATTTTCATTCTCAGAATCGGTCTTTTGAACCTCCCCTGAACACTTGCCAAGGCCAGCACATTTTTAGATAAGAGGCCCAAAACGGCTTACAGTACCTCGAGTGCGGTCTGACCAATGCCTTATAAAGCCACAGCATTCCATCCTTGCCTTATATTCTACTCCACTTGAAATGAATGCTAAAATTGCATTTGTCTTCCTTACCACCAACTCAACCTGCAAGTTAAGCTTACGGGAATCCTGCAGAAGGAGTCCCAGGTCCCTTTGCACCTCTGATTTCTGAAATTTTTCCCTGTTGAGAAAATAGTCTATGCCTTTATTCCTCCTACCAAACACTTCCCTACACTATATTCCACCTGCCACTTCTTTGCCCATTATTCCAATCTGTCCAAGTCCTTCTGCAAACTCCCTGCTTCTTCAACACTACTTGCCCCTCCACCTATCTTCATATCATCTGCAAACCTGGCCAGAAACCCATCAATTCCATCATCCAAATCATTCAAATATAACATGAAATGCAGTCCCAACACCGACCCCTGTGGAACACTAGTCACCAGATAGTCACTAGTGGCCTTATTCTCACTTTTTGCCTCCTGCCAGTCAGCCAATCTTCTATCCATGCTAGTACCTTTTCTGCAATACCATGGGCTCTTATCTTGTTAAGCAGTTTTGTGCATGGCACCTTATGAAAATCCAAGTAAACAACATCCACTGACTCTCCTTTATCTATCCTATCTGTTATTTCCTCAAACAATTCCAACAGGTTTGTCAGGCTAGATTTCCCTTTAAGGAAACCATGCTGACTTTGGCCTATTTTATCATGTGCTTCCACGTGCCTGGAAACCTCATCATTAATAATGGACTCTGACATCTTCCCAACTACTGAAGTCAGGCTCATTTCCTTTCTTCTGTCTCCTTCCCTTCTTTACGAGTAGAGTGATATTTGCAATTTTTCTGTCTACTAGAACTGTGCTAGAAACTATTGATTCTTGAAAGATTATCACTAATGCCTCCATAATCCTGCATTGCGTACAACAGTCCTTCTAAAGGCATCTTCTGGATAAATCACAAAACCATATATTTCACTTCTTTTATGTATTTTGCATTTGTTTTTCATCTTGGATGTGATTCTGGAAATGATGGAGTCTGTGATTTGCTGTTTGGATGTCATTTGGTTGTTCCAACACTCTGCAGTCTCTGAAGGATTCCAGGAGACAGAGGCAGCGTGCGCAAACCTCATGGTGGGTGGGCTGTGGGACGGAGTACAAACTGATATTCAACTCAATTTTGCCAATTAAAGCTTCCATTGTTCGCCATTTAAAGCAACGAGGGAGATTGAATCACTGAGCCGAAAGTGGTAGTTTAGAGATCGCTTAGGTGCTTCAGTGCTCTGCAGTCTCCGAGGATTTTGGGAGACAGAGGAAACGTGCCTGAAATCTCATGGTTAGTAGGCTGCGAGACGGGACACAAGCCAATGTCTGACTTCATTTCACCGATTAAAGCAACAAGGGAGATTGAAGCAATGAAGTGAATGCAGAACTTGAGCACCGGCTACCTGCTTTTTGATCGCTCTACTACCAGAGATGACAGTGCCTGCCGCTGTGCCCCAGGTTTTCTGCATATTGCATCTGAATTTGGACTATATACTTTTTTTCCCAGTCTTCTGGTTTTTACATCATGTTTTTCACCCGATCTTTCTTTCTTAGTTTTTTGCGGGGCAGGGGGATTTGGGGGTCGACACGCCGTTACGTTTTGCTTGTTCTTTTTGTGCGGGAAGGAGGGAATTAGGGATTGATATGCTTGGTCCAGTTTTGTTTTTTTTTTGTGAAGGGTGGTGGGATTTGGGGATTGAGGATCAAGCTGCCTTTCTTTCCTTCTTGGTTTCATGGCTACCTAGAGAAGAAGAATTTCAGAGTTGCATACTTTGATAATAAATAAACCTTTGAAATAATCTCTTTCAGAACCCTGGGGTGTAGTCCATCTGGTCCAGGTGACTTATCTACCTTCCGACCTTTCAGCTTCCCAACCACCTTTTCCCTAGTAAGGAAGGAACAACACTTACTTCTGCCCCCTGCCACTCTCGAATTTGTGGCATACTGCTCGTGTCTTCCGTAGTGAAGCCTGATGGCCAGGAAGGTGCCTGGGATGAAAGATTTCAGTTATGAACAGACTGGATGGGTTTGGTTTATATTCACTAAAGCAAAGAAGGCTGAGCGGTCATCTCTCTCTAAAAGTAGGCAGCACAGATAGGTTAGATGGTAGAAAACTTCTTCTCATAATGGGACATTTAATATCAGAGGGCATAGATTTATGAGAGGAGTAAGAGGGTCAGAGGTGATCCAAGGGAAAATAGCTTCACACAGCAGATGGCATTAAACTGAAACACATTGCCTGAGGTGGTGCTGGAAGCATGTATTTTCACATTTTAGAAGTATTTGGAAAAACACTTGAATCACCAAGGCAAAGATTCAAAGTTATAGACCAAGGGCTAATGAACTGAAATAGTACAGATGAGCACTTGACAGTTAGCTTTTGTGCTTTATACCATATTGTGTGTGTTGGGGTTGGAGGTCATACATCGTCTTAGGACTGATGCCACGCATAGAGTGCTGTGATAGTCACAGACTAGAGTTACCAATAATTATAGCAGATTATACAGAATATCAGCCTCTATTGGACAAAGATGGTCTGGCGAAACAGAACTTGGTTGAAAGAATCTTATTAGTGTTTGCAGAGAGATGAAAATACCATTTTCCACAAGCGAAACAAAGATGCCATGGATGCACGGCACTAACACAGACCAACCAATCTATTCCGGGGGAGCTGAGTGAATGCATGACACTGACACAGACCAACCAAACTATTCTGGGGGAGCTGGGTGGATGCACGGCACTGACACAGACAAACCAATCTATTCTGAGGGAGCTGGTAGATGAAGTGCTCTAGAAACAGAAGAACTGAGTTTTGGTCAGGATCACTAACACTCCTTGATAACACTCTGAAAGATGTTATAGTTAAGGTGGATAAAACAGTACACTGAGAAGTAACTTTAATTCACACAGTTGATGATGAACAGAACCCTTCTCTCCAAGCCCCATATACACACCCGGCAGGATTAAGTGTTTTACTAAGCTTTGGTGCACCTCTGCTGCACATTAGGAGCTCCACATCATGAAAGCACATGCCCACATCTGGGGACAAATTATCATTAAGGTCCCTCAGTCCACCATGGATAAAACCCTGCAAGACACTAACAGCTGTCTGTACAACCAAAAAAAAGGGAAATAATGAAACAGCTTCATCATACTGTGGAGATAAAGTGGTGCATTTGCAGAGCAGGAACCAATGTATCCCCACTAGCAGGTCCATGCTAAAAAACTGAAACCTACTATAATCAAACTATAATGTTACTGTGAAGGGGAAACACCAGAGAACAAAGCAGGGCTTCACTCCTTTCAGAATTCAAAGCTCAAAGTAAATTTATTAGCATGTTATTATATACTAGTTTGGGATTCATTTTCTTACAGGCATACTCAATAAATCCATAATAGAATAATAAGCATAACAGAACCAATGAAAGACCACACAAACGTAGACATTAAACCAGTGTGCAACAGACAACAAACTGTGCAGATACAAATAAGTAAGCAATAAATATTGTGAGCTTGAGACGAAGAGTCTTTGAAAGTGAGTCCACAGGTTGTGGGAACATTTCAATGATGGAGCAAGTGAAGTTGACTAAAGTTATCCCCTTTGCTTTAAGAGCCTCATGGTTGAGGGGTAATGACTGTGTCTGAGTCCTGAGGCTCCTGCACCTTCCTGATGGAGCAGCGAGAAGACAGCATGTCCTGGATGGTGGGGGTCCCTGATGATGAATGCTGCTTTCCAACGACAACGCTCCGTGTAGATGTGCTCAATGCTGGGGAGGTCTTTACCTGTGATGGACTGGGGCGTATCCACTGCATTTTGTAGGATTTTCTGTTCAAGGACAGTGGTGTTTCCATACTAGGCTATATACTCTCAATATACTCTCCACCACACATCTATAGAAGTTTGTCGAAGTTTTTGAATGTCATGGCAAATACTCACAAACTCCTAAGGAAGTAGAGGCACTGCTGTGCTTTCTTTGTAATTTCACTTACATGCTGGGCCCAGGGAATATTCATCATAACGATAACATCAAGGAATTTAAAGTTGTTGATCCTCCCCACCTCTGATGGTCTGATGAGGACTGGCTCATGGACCTCTGGTTTTCCCCCTCCTGAATTCAATAATCAACCAATGGGAAAATTTTTAAAAACTGCAAACATGAGTTGCAATGAGCAACACACACAAAATTCTGGAGGAACTCAAACAAGACAGCATCTATGGACGGGATTAAATAGTTGAAAACTTCATCATTTATCCCACCCCCCCACCCCCCCAAAAGATGCTGCCTAACTTGCTGAGTCAGGCAGCATCTGCAGAATCTCATGTTTGAGTTGCAATGACTTGTCGTTCTTGGCTATTCCTGTTTCTAACATTTAGCACCAATATTTAAGAACAACAATCTGATGGCTATTGCAGACACTTGGTTCCTTGGTGACAAGTACTAGGTGCTCAACACTCCAGGTTAGACAATGTTCCAAAAGAGGCCAAAAGGGAAAGAAGGCAAGGTACATTGCAAAACAAAGGAGGATTCAGAAGAATGCTAAGTCAATATACAAATGCCATGGATATTGATGGAGAATCAGTTTGGACTAAATCACGAATCAGGAAGTAAGATTCCATGGATAGTGGTAGTCTATAGATCCCCAAAGTGTGACTTTTCCATTGGATATAGTATAAATGGGGAAATATCTAGGACATGTTTGATTCTCATGGACATTTTAATCAACAGGATGATGGAATGAACCAAGCTGGCAAGTGTATCGTAGAAGAATCTGTGCAGTGCATCAGTGATTGCTTCCAAGAACGGTATGTTATGGAGCCTACTCAGGAAAAGATTTGATATTTGGTCATGAATATTGAGGAAAAATTGGTAAGAGATTTGTGGTTAAAGATTCCCAAAGAGGCAGAGACCACATTATGAAAGAATTCTAGATGCAGGCTATGGTGTGAAGGTGGAGTTGACCAAGGCAGGCTGGGAAACTAAGATGAGCTACAGGTCAGAAGATGATCAATGGACGATATTCAAACAGCCAGTCCACAACACTCTGTAGAAATTTAATGCAACTAGAAAGAAGGATTTCATGAGAAGAGGCACAAGCTGTGTTAACCCTCATGGTCAAGAATAAGATTTAAATGAAAAGCGGGCAATACAAAATAGCAACAAACAATGTACTGGAACTGGTGTTTAATTCCTCCCCACCCACAGATGCTGCACAATCCACTGAGTACCTCCAGCAAATTGCTTATCGTTCCAGATTCTAGCATCTTCAGTCTCTTGTAACTATACACAAAGTAGCAAGAACTGGTGGTGGGCCAGAGGATTGAGAAGTTTGTAGGATCTTGCAGCAAAGGACTAAACCATACAGGGGAAAATTGATTTTTGAGAGTAAACATTTGCGTAATGTCAAACAACAGTAAGAGGCTGCCATGGATAGATAAATAAGGAGTTAGCCAAGGTAAGTGGGTCATCTAGAGGCTGAACTGGTTAATTAATAGCAGGAAACAAAGAAATGAGTTATGTTAAATCAAATTGTTGCATCAGTTGTCTCCATGGAGGACACTGAAAATATCCCTGAGACAACAGTTGGGCCAATTCCAAAGAACTGATTAAAAGCTGCAAAATTTATTCTTAAAAACTTGTAAAAATCTGAACCGTAACAGATAAAATATTGGACAACAGTGCCCATGATTATGACTGATGCAAAATCTTTATGTAAACCATCTGCCATTCCTTTGGCTCCTGTTATGACCTGGCCTCTTTCTTGCAGTTAGCGTAAAGGTAGGGTCTGCGGGAGAGGATGTTCAAACTATCCACAGCACCACAGCACCACAGCACAGGAAGCCATTCAAGTGGATGGGGAGAGAGAAGAGAAATGGTGTAGTCGCAGAGTTAGGGAAAGGTACACAGCTCTCTGCACTTAAAGCTGTGCTGCCTCCTCTGGAATGGAGGAGGGGGAGGATCAGTGGTCATGGTCCACATGAGCACCAACCACTTGGGAAGCACAAGGAAGCAGGTTCCGCTGAAGGATTATGAGGAGCTTGGGGCAATTAATGTCATTTATAACAAAACAGACAAGCTAATGATATGGACAGCAACATACAGCTTGGTGTAATAACTATTACAGAAATGCGGCTGAGGGGTGACAGGGAGCGAGCGCTCAGTGCTCCTGGTTTTACACTGTCCCAAGACAACAGGCCAGAAGCAAAGGAGGTGGGGTGCAGGTGTTAATCAAGGAAAGCACTAAAGCATTGCTGAGTTGTGGTATAAAGACAGCAGATAACACTTGACAACAAAGATTTTGCTTCCTGAATACTTCAGGGTGTATCATAGGGATTTTGGGTTGCTGATCATGAAATTCGCCAATAAATTTCTCTATCAAGCACCATTTTTTTAATCACCTATATTTGTTACTACAATTCATAATTCAAGTCAGAATAACTGAAGGCATTTTTGCTGATCCACAAATCAAACAGGTCATCAGAATCAGATTTATTATCACCAGCTTGTGACATGAAGTTTGTTAACTTAGCAGCAGCAGTTCAATACAATACATAATCTAGCAGAGAGAAAAAAAATAAAATAAAAGTAATAATACATAAAGTAAATCAATTACATATATTGAATAGATTTTTTAAAATGTGCAAAAACAGAAATACTGTATATTAAAAGAAAATGAGGTAGTGTCCAAGATTCAATGTCCATTTAGGAATTGGATGGCAGAGGGGAAGAAGCTGTTCCTGAATCACTGAGTGTGTGCCTTCAGGCTTCTGTCCCTCCTGCCTGATGGTAACAGTGAGAAAAGGGGATGCCCTGGGTGCTGGAGGTCCTTAATAACGGACGCTGCCTTTCTGAGACACCGCTCCCTGAAGATGTCCTGGGTGCTTTGTAGGCTAGTATCCAAGATGGAGCTGACTAGATTTACAACCTTTTACAGCTTCTTTCGGTCCTGTGCAGTAGCCCCCCCCCCCATACCAGACAGTGATGCAGCCTGTCAGAATGCTCTCCACCGTACAACTACAGAAGTTTTTGAGTTTATTTGTTGACACACCAATCTCTTCAAACTCCTAATAAAGTATAGCCGCTGTCTTGCTTTCTTCATGACTACATCAATGTGTTGGGACCATGTAAGATCCTCAGAGATCTTGACACCCAGGAACTTGAAGCTGCTCACTCTTTCCACTTCTGGTCCCTCTAGGAGGATTGGTATGTGTTCCTTCATCTTACCCTTCCTGAAATCCACAATCAGTTCTTTCATCTTATTGATATTGAGTGCCAGGTTGTTGCTGTGGCACCATTCCACTAGCTGGCATATCCCACTCCTGTACGCCCTCACGTCACTACCTGAGATTCTACCAACAGTGGTTGTATCATCAGCAAATTTACAAATGATATTTGAGCTATGCCTAGCCACACAGTTATATATAGAGAGTAGAGCAGTAGGCTAAGCACACACCCCTCAGGTGTGCCAGTGTTAATTGTCAGCGAAGAGGATATGCCATCACCAATCCGCACAGACTGTGGTCTTCCAGTCAGGAAGTCGAGGTTCCAATAGCAGAGGGAGGTACAGAGGCCCATGTTCTGCAACTTCTCAATCAGGATTGTGGGAATAATGGTATTAAATGCTGAGCTATAGTCAATGAACAGCATTCTGATGTAGGTGGTTGTGTTGTCCAGGTGGTCTAAAGCCACGTGGAGAGCCATTGAGATTGCGTCTGCCGTTGACCTATTGTGGATGACAGGCAATTCAAAGAGCTTCTAGTGGGACTGAAGAAAATCACATGGAAGGCATTCAAGGATGTTGTGGAAAATTTTCTTGGCAACTAGAGAGCAACTTCAGTCAGTGATGAGAATTGTGAAACGTTTCACCAGGACATCGCGGTCATGGAGAAATGGTATCAGGGCAACTGGAATCCATCAATGCTGGCTGATTATTGTTGGACACTTAAGCAAGAAGTCTCAGACACCAAGTACAAATGAAAATCATCAAAAAAATGTTTTTAGCTTAGTTGAACTGTTGCAAAGCCTCAACACCATCATGCAATTAAACATATAATATTCAATAAAAGTTAATTTCTTGTTCCTACAAATTCCTAAGTGATACAAGTATTCTGAAATTATTTTTGTGTTCAGCTTCAAGTGGTCTATCATAAACAGAAAAAGAAATTCTGAGGAAGTAACACTTTCGAAAAAAAAATTGCTGTCCAGTGTAATTGGAGTCAAAACATGGAAACAGTCTGTGTTCAAATCACAAGGCTGGTGCATAAATTAAAGGCCCAAGATATCAGAGGAAGTGTGCTAGAGTGAGTTGAAAACTGGCTGCCAAATAGAAAATAAAGAGTTGGAATCAATAAGCCTCTTACAGGATTTAACTAGATAATTGCCCTAGGGATCAGTTCCTGGCCGACAATTGTTCATATAAATGACCTGCAAACAGGAAAGGAAAGCACGGGTTCCAAATCAACCAATGAAACAAAGGAATGTGGAAGAGCATGTGGTGATGAAATTGTCATTTCGCAAAGGGTAATAGATAGACTGAGTGAACAGGCACATGTGGGGAAGTGTGACGCCATGCACTTTGGCAAGAGGAATCAAAAGGTGGGATATCATGCAAATTGAAAGAGATTGCTAATGCTTGAAATGCACGGGCGTCACGGTAGCACAGCTCAGGACATTGAAGTTCAGAGTTCAATTCCAATGTCATCTGCAAGAGGTTTGTTTGTACGCTTCTACCTGCGCATGTGGAGGATTCCTCCGGATTCCCCAGTTTCGTTCCACATTCTACAGACATACTGGTAAGCAGATCAATTGATCATTGTAAACTGTCCCATGGCTAGGCTAGTGTGAAGTAGGTGTGTTGCTGGGCCACATAGCTCACTAGGCCAGATGGATCTGTTCTGCACTGTATCTTTAAAATAAAGAAATAAAACAGAACAGGAACAGGCCCTTCAGCCCACCAATAATGTGCCAAACTAAGCTAATGAAACTTACTTCCTTCTGCCTACAGCTCTATCGTATCTGCCTCCACCACCATTCTGGCAATGCATTCCAGGCACCTACCACTACAATAAAACAAACTTCATTCACACATTCCTTTAAACTTTCCCCATCTCTCCTAAATGCATGCTCCCTAGTATTAAACATTTTGATGCAGGGAAAAAGATATTGATTTTATAGGCATATCAAGTTTATCAAAACTCCTCTTACTCTCTGCCATTTCAGAGTAAACCACCCTATATGTCCAACCACTCCTTCTGTCATCTGCCTTCTAATCGAAGCTGCTTGCTTGTGAAGCTTTTCTGAAACCTCTTCACAACCTCCATACCTTCCTAAAATGTGGCAAACAGAGTAGTATGCAATACTCCAGACGCGGCCTAAAGTCACAACTTAACTCCCTGATATTTGATCCCAACGACTCGATTAATAAAGGCAATGTGTCATATGTCTTCTTTACTTTATTGACCACTTTCAGGCAGTTATTGATTTGGACACCAAAGATCTCTCTATATATCAGTGCTGTTAACAGTCCTGCCATTAATTCCATACTTTCCAACCATACGTGCAGCTGCTCTACATCCGGCTGTATCCTTTGGCCATCTTCTCCATTACCCCTAATACCACCAAGCATTGTGTCACTTGCCAATCTGCCAGTCTACCTCTCCTCATTTTCAACCATGCGACTTATGTATTTCACAAACAACAGAGGTTCCAGTACTGGTCTCTATGGAACACTACCAGTAATGGACCAGCCAGAATGAGACCCATTGAACCACTACCCACTGTCTTCTACGGGTAAGCTAATGTTGAACCAAACTACCCCATGCTTCTTAGTCTCCTAGATGAGCCCCCCATCAATGACTTTGTCGACTGAAGCTCAAAGAGATCTAGGCTTTCTGGCACTTCCACAAAAAGTTAGCAGGGATGTCTAACAAGTAATTAAGGAGGCAAAAGGCAAATTTTCATTGTAAAAATTTCAAAGGAAATAATTAAAGTACATACATGTCACTATATACAACCCTGAGATTCACTTTCTTGCGGGCATATTCAGTAAGTCCATAACAGAATAATAAGCATAATAGGATCAATGAAAGATCGCACCCAATGAGGCCGACAAACAGCTAATATGCAAAAAATAACTGTGCAAATACAAAAGAGATAAAAATACCAGTGAATAAATATCGAGAGCATGAGATGAAGAGTCCTTGAATGTGAGTCCATAGGTTATGGAAACAGTTCAGTGATGGGTTCAGTAAGGGTGAATAAAGTTTTCCTCCTTGGTTCAGGAGTCTGATAGTTGAGGGGTAATAATTGTTCCTGAACCTGGTGGTGGTGAGTCATGAAGCTCCTGATCCTTCTTCCTGATGGCAGCAGCGAGAAGGGAGCATGACCTGGGTGGTGGGGGTCCCTGATGATGGATGCTGCCTTCCTGCAACAATGTTCAATGTAGATGCGCTCAAAGAAGGGGAGAGCTTTACCCAAGGTGGACTGGACAGTATCCACTACTTTTTGGAGGACTTTCTGTTCAAGGGCATTGGTATTTCCATATCAGGCTATGATGCAGCCAGTCAATATACTCTACACCACACATCTACAGAAGTCTGTCAAAGTTTTGGATGTCATGCCAAATCTTCAAACTCCTAAGGAAGTAGAGGTGCTGCCGTGCTTGGAGTTGGAGTGAGACATGCTGCTCTGTGAGAGCTGCTTGGCTTCCATCGACTGTTAAGAGTCTGGGACACAGTTATCTCCAGTCTAAGTGTTCCTCTGCCAGTGGAATGTGAGTATGTCTGGTTCTCATCCTGTCCAAGGGATCTTGTGAGAGTGGAGTGATTCCAGCTGTGCTAACCCTTGCTCAGCCAGAAATGCTCACCGAACACAAGCCCCAAAAGCTCTCTCGGGAGCTGGTCCCAAAAGCTTGAGCTGTATTTCAGAGATACTCAATGTGCCACTTCATAATGTACGTTGGCAGCTCTTGCTTCAGGCTGCTCCTGCACACTATACACTTCCTTGCCCTCAACGTTGTCTGGACATAGTGTAGCATTCTGTTCTGCCATCCGGTAATCAGGCAGGATGTGCCGGATGGTGGCGTAGTGGCATCAGCGCTGGACTTCGGGACAAGAGTTCGAATCTGGCCAGCTCCCTTGCATGCTTTCCATCCATCCCTGGGTTGGATGTCGAGCTAACAACTCGATCTGGTAAAAAAAAACCTGGAGCTGGATGGGCTCTGCCAGGTTTCAGATGCCCAAGGCGTGTCGTACGATGAGCATACCAAAAAAAATCGTTGCAAAAAAGCTTGTCATGACAGCGCCCGATGACTCCACCAGGAGTTAAGGGTGCACACACAATGAGACAGGACCCCCAATGGAAGTCTCTTTGTGTCTTCTCCTTTAATATTGGGGACCTGAGGTGGGGAGTTTTACCAAGCACCGCACTTGGTTTACAAACTCCCCACCACCTGCTATTTCTGTGGCCGGAAAGAGTTGCTGTTTTATGTATAAAACTGGAGGCTGCAGTCTCTAATTGGGTATCTGAAGGGGCTAATCCTCAAGTTCGGGCTGCACTTAAGCCTCACCCTCTTGATCTTCAGTCACATAATGTGGAGGGATGGGTCAGCCAGGCAATCTCCTGGTCAGTTTGTCCCTGGGCTTGGACAAGCTGGCCATTCATAGGACTGAGCAGTGGGCCTTTGCAGTGTCTACCAGAGCCAACTACCTGCTCCTCTTCCCGGGTTACGTCCGTGCCAGATAAAGAGCTCGCAGTATCTGCAGGTACACTGGGGGCTTTCCACAGGTGCTCGAGTATGTTCTGAATAGAGACAGTTGTGCGGTAATTTAAAGACTTGAATGTAAGTTATGGAATTTTGAGGTATTGTAATAATGTGATGCTGTAATCATTGCTAAACCTTTTTTGGTTTTGGTACCCCTATCTAAAAATGTTTAGAGGCAATACAAGGAGATTCATCAGGCTCAGCCCTTGAATGAGAGATCATCCTATCATGAGAAGCTAGACAGTCTGGGTCTGTCTTTCTTGAAATGAGGAGTAACCTCATTCAAATGTCTAACATCCTAAGGAGACGTGATAGGATGGATGTCAGGATGTTTTCACCAGTGGGGATGTCACAAACAAGGGGTCACAGTTACTTGATTACAGAATGGTCATTTAAACCCGTGATGTTTAGCAATCCCTTCATTCAGAGCATAGTGAATCACTGGAATTTGCTGCCCCCTGAGGGAAGTGGAGGAAGGCCAGATCTTTGGACATGGACATAGATAATATTTCAAATGAGGAAATGAGGGCCGTGGGGAACTGGCACAGAAGAGTTGAGGCCAGCAGACATCAGCCATGATCTCACTGAATAATGGGGCTGGTTTGAGCGGCTGACTCCTGCTCGTGCTCTTTGCATAGATGCTGCTTGAACATGTTCCCAGCATGCTCTGCTTTTATTGCAGATTTCCAGCATCTGCAGTTATGTTTTGTTTTGGACTCTTTGCTAGAACAAGAAGCTACAAGCATTCAGTTTCTGCATCAGGACCAAGCATAGCTGGTGAGGTGAATTGATTAAGGAAGCTGAAAACAGGGCAATGTAATGTTTCAAAAAGGGAAAGAGATTATTCTGTAAATAAGTCAAGCACAGTGTGAGCACCAGAAATTTCACAGTAGTTGACTTGTTGTTAGGCAAGAGGAAACTACCCACCCTTGTTTGAAACTTTTGAACCTTATAGATATTATTGTGGTTTAGAGATGATCAGATCTCTGGTATTCTACAAAGAGCACAGAGCATGTTAGAGAAACAATATGAGGTAGGAGGATGGAAGGCAGCAACACACAAAATGTTGGACTTGTGGATCAAGCAGCATCTGTGGAGAGAAAATGGACAGTTAAGATTCCAGTTGGGTCTTTTAACAGGAATGGAAAGAAAGAGGGAAGAGCCAGTGGAGAGAAGGGGTGGAGCAAGAGCTGGCATGTGATCAGAGGATCCAGGTGAGAAAGGAGAGTGGAAATGTTGCAAGAAACTGTGAGGTGGTGGGTAGAAGTGGCAAAGAGCTAAAGAAGATTGAATCTGATAGGAAAGGACAAATAAATAAAGAGAAGGAGGTGGGGGGAACTGGAGGAGGGAATGTGTGAGTAATGAGCAGATAGAGAGGGTGGGGCAGAGAAAAGAGATGATGTGATGGAAGCGGGTGGGATCAGGAGCAAAATGTGATCAAAGCAATTCCCCCAATTCACATCAAGTCTCACCAACGTAGAGGCAGCTGAACCGGGAGTACCAGATAGAATAAATAACACAGACGCATTCACATACAATATGAAGGACTGCCTCACCTGGAGGTAATGTTTAGGGCCCTGAAGTGTGAGAGGGAGCAGGTGTACAGGAAGCTGTAACACTTTGTCTGATTGTAGGGATAAGTACATGAAGGGGGATTGGTGGGGAAGGAGGAGAGGACAAAGGAGAGGACAGAGAGCAGAGAAGATGTGCCTGGTCATGGGATCCCATTCTTGGTGACAGAAATGGCAGAGAATAAGATATTTGATATGTAGGCTCATGATGTTGTTGCTGAGGACAAGGAGAATTCTATCTCCATCTACTGTATGTCTGGGGTGGGGGTTAGAGAAATGGGGAAAGAAGATACATCAGAAAGATAATTTTTGATGAAAGATTATAATCCCTCTATAGATGCTATCTGACCTGTTGAATAGTTCCCACATTTTCTGTTTTTATTTCAGATTTCTAGTACCTACAGTATTTTGTTTTAAATTTTCAATAATTAAGATAATGTGGGTTGTCTGAAGAACAGAAAGTGTGGTGGACTCAAGCTGGGAGTAGTCATCCAAGGCCAGGAGTGACAATCCAGAGACACGAGTTCAAATCGCACCATGGCAGCCATGAAATATCAACTCAGTTTGAAAATACTTTTGTTCTGAGCAACAGTGGCCAGAAACCAAAGGATTCTTGTGAAAACTCACCTGGCTCAAAAACGTCCCTTCAGGGAGGAAGTATGCTGCCTTTACAGTGTTTAGAGCCCTCACAGAGTCAACTACAGACCACAGAAAAGTGGTCCAATCAGAAATGCCCCCGAAGGGCCTGGCAAAACACTCCAGCAGTTAGGAGAGATGGGAAATATCTTCTGATCTTGTCAGAAACACATCGGCACCCTCAAAAATCAATATAAAACAATATGTACATAAGTTTCTGGTAAGTGTGAAGACAGCAAGGTGATTGCAGTCAGGGATTTCAACGTTTGCTCAAATTGTCACGGGGCAAGGTTACTGACAGAACAGGATCCTTGATGCGCCTTCGAGAGATGACTTTAATCAGTGCATAAGAAGTCAAATGGGGAGGCGGGGGCATAGTTGGACTACGTTTATGGAAGGAGCCCAGATATGGAAAGGATGACAACGGGAATGGAGCCTGGGAGGCAGTGACAATAATGCTCTTCAGTTCAGGTTAGTTATGGAAAAGGACAAAAGTCAACGAGGGGTGGAAGTTCGACACTGACACAGTGTCCAATGTTACTAAGTCGATTGGTGATTCATGGAGGAGACGGGTGGATTCAGGACAGGCACACAGCCATTCACCTCCAATTCCAAACCATTAAAACCATCTATGGATTAAGCACAAAAGATCAATGACAGAGAAGTAGCAACGAACATTAGTGTTGCTAAATTGATAATCAATGTCCATCTCCAACAAAAAGGAGCCCATTCACTTAACACTGATATTCAATGACATTCCCGTCACCAAATCACTGCCCTCCATTAACATCCATTGACTAGGAAATTAACTGGACTAACAACAAGGCCCATGGGTAAGTCAATGACCGTGTATTTGTGGTGAGCGAGCCGCCTCCTGACACACAGGAACATAGAACGAGGAGATGGATGGAGAAGATCACTGGAATTTCCTGCACGATTCACTCTAGTACCCATCTCCTGCTTTCTCCTCTATCCTTTCATCCCTTTGACAATAAGTTGCAGCAACTCAGGTCGATTCTGAATAAGGTCCAATCCTCACAGAGGGATCAGAAGTGGAGAGAGTGAGCAGCTTCAAGTTCCTAGGTGTCAAAATCTCTGAGGATCTCACCTGGTCCCAACATATTGATGTAGTTATAAAGAAGGCAAAACAGCGGCTATACTTCATTAGGAGTTTGAAGAGATTTGGCATGTCAACAAATACACTCAAAAACTTCTATAGATGTACCGTGGAGAGCATTCTGACAGGCTACATCACTGTCTGGTACAGGGGGGGCTACTGCACAGCACTGAGAGAAACTGCAAAGCGTTGTAAATCCAGTCAGCTCCATCTTGAGTACTAGCCTACAAAGTACCCCGTACATCTTCAGGGAGCGGTGTCTCAGAAAGGCAGCGTCCATTAGAAAAGACCTCCAGCACCCAGGGCATGCCCTTTTCTCACTGTTACCATCAGGTAAGAGGTACAGAAGCCTGAAGACACACATTCAGCGATTCAGGAACAGCTTCTTCCCCTCTGCCATCCGATTCCTAAATGGACATTGAATCTTTGAACACTAGCTCACTTTTTTTAAATATATAGTATTTCTGTTTATTGCATATTTTTAATATATTCAATATTCATATACTGTAATTGATTTACTTATTTATTTTTTCTCTTCTGCATTATGAATTGCATTGAACTGCTGCTGCTAAGTTAACAAACTTCATGCCACATGGCGATGATAATAAACCTGATTCTGATTCTGAGGTAGTCTAACTGGGCACTGTAAATTGCTCCTGGTCCGGTGGTAGAACCTGAAGGAAGTTGACGGGAATGTGGGGACAACAGATCGAATTAATGTCTTAGTGGGCAATGGCCTCTTTCCCTGTTGCATAACTCTATCTGCCTCCTCTGCCTTCACCACTCTTGAGGAGATCCCATGGGTTTACTGCCCACTGGGTGAAGAAATCTAAACATGATCTCCATTATACACTGCATACCCCATGTCTTACGTCTGAGACCCCTGGTTCTGACCTCCCACCATCAGGAACATTATCCCTGTGCATAGTTTCTCCAGTCCTGTTAGAATTTTATGTGTTTCTGAAATTCCTTCTCCATCTTGCATTGCAATTAGAAACTCTAGGAACATTACCTTAATGAACCCAATCTGTGCTCTAAGGTCAGGCCTGCCATCCTAGGAACCAGTCTAGCAAACGTTAGCAATACATACTCATATAAAGGGACTGAAACATGGTCTCGCCAAGGTTCTGGGCATCTGCTGCAAGACATCCTTGCTTCCACATTCAAAGAATTTTGCAATGAGGGCAATGCCAAGGCATTTCTATGAGGCACAAGCCCAGAGCCTGTTGGAATACTGTCATTTTGCCCGGATGAATGCAAATCTCACAAGAAGATCAGCACTATCCAGTGCAATAAAATCTACTCTACGAGCACCCACCAACCACCATGAACGTTCCTTCCCTCCAGGACGTGTGCATTGACTTCAGTCCAGACCGTCAACAAAACACAAAACCCTGACAACACGTCTCACCAACCACCAAGGGCAGCAGGCACACAGAACACCACCAGTTTCCCTGCCAGTCACACACACCTTTTGGAATCTCCCATATTACAGTAATTGTGCAACATCATAAGCATTGCAAAGTTGTTACAGAATTGATTTTAAATTTACAGTGTTATTTTGCAATACTGTATATTTAAAATCAATTCTGTAACGATTTAATCCGCCACCACGATTAACACATTGCTTGAAATAGTTTTACCTCTCCAGGAGAGAGGAATGTTTGCAGCATTAAACAGTAGATTCCTCTACAAGTTACAACTACATAAAAATCAGTTTGGCCACAGTGGGATTAAGTGTGCAGTTCTGGTCACTCCAAGATAGAGGGTGCTGGAGAGGAGATTCATCAGTTTGTTGTCTGAGATGGAGCATTTTGTTATGAGGAGAGAATGGATGAACTGGGTTTGTTTTCTTTGGAGGGGAGGCGACTGACTGAGGTACAGTGTCGCACAAAAGTCTTAGGCACATAAATATAACTAGGGAGTCGAAGACTTTTGCACAGTACAGCATTTGTCAACATGGGAATAGAGTGCAAAGGAGGTTAGGAATGGCGAGGGTGGAACGTCGTGGGAGGGGTGTGGGACAGATGGCAGAGAAGGAGTGCGAGGGGCAAGGGGTGGCACAGGTGCAGACACACCCAGTCTGCGACACCAGGCAAGGATATTCGATTTCAAACAAATGCTTTACTGATCATTTCAGAATGTCTCTCTGGTGCTTCCCGCTCCCTCTCCTTTCTATTCCCCTTTTCCCAACTATAATTTCCCCTCCCTCAGTTCACAATAGAGACACATATCAAAATCAGGTTTACCGTCACTCACGTATGTCATGAAATTAGTTTTTTTGGTGCAGCAGTACAGAGCAATATATAAAAATGACGACAGTTCTGTGCAAAATTCTTAGGCTCACTAAGTATATATATGTACCTAAGATTTTTGCATAGTACTACATACAGAGTTATAAGGGTCATAAATCTGAAATTATTTTACCCTTAGCAGAGGTTTATAACCAGATTGTGCAGATCTAAGGCCAAGAATGAGAGACTTAAGAGGGGACAAGGGATGATTTTGTTCAGCTAGACGAGAATGGTAGAGATAAAGGTGATGCATGCACAGCCCGCCTCACCCCCCCCCCCAAGCATTCCTCTGACACCTGAGATGGGCAGTGGAAGCAGAGATGTTACCAATCTAGCCACTGAGATCCAGGGTCTCAATTTCCCCACTTTCTGGCTGGATCAACAAGTTGGCAAATTAACTGCAGGCCTTCTCAGGTCACACAACAGAACTGGACCTTCCAGAGCAAGTGGTAGAGGCAGGTACAATGACAACGTTCAGACAGATACAAGGATAGAAAGGATTTAGAGGGCTATGTAACAAATGCAGGCAAATGGGACTAGATCAGGTCGGCAACTTGGTCAGCAAGCTGGGCCTCTGATCAAGAATCACAGGAGACCTCCATAATGTTCTGCACAAATTAAAATCAGATCAATAAAGCACGGATACAGGTCCTTTAGCTCAACCAGCCAACACATTCCAATTTCCTGCATTGGGCATACACGTCTAAGCCCCCATGCCTCCATCTACCTATCCGAGTGCTTCTTAACGATACCGTTGTACCTGCCTCAACCACTTCCTCGGGCAACTCATTCCATATACTCACCAGCCTTTGCATGAAAAAATTTGACCCTCAGTTCCCTTTTAAATCTTTTCCTTCTTATCCTCAACATACGCCCACTAGTTCTGGACTGCCTTACCCTGAGGAAACGACCATCCACCTTAACTGTTCCTTTCATAATTTTAAATATTCTTATAAGGTCGCCCTCATCCTTCCATGTTACAAGGAGTGAAGACCTAACCTGGCCAACCTCTCCCTAAAACCCTGGCTCTCTACTCCTAGAAAAATCCTCATAAATTTTCTCTGCAGCCTTTCTTACAACAGGGTGACCAACACTGTACACAGTACACCAAGCACGGCCTCGCCAATGGCTTATACAAAATTCAAGGTTCAAGATTCTTTATTGTTGTTCTTCGGTACACAAGTGCAAAGGAGATTGCTACTCTGGATCTGAAGTAGCATGAAAAAACATAGTAAGCATTTAAAAAACGCAATTAAAACAAATATAAATGCAATCCTATAAAACACAATGATAAAGTTAACAAAGTGCTGCTTGCCAAGAGGTAGCAGCAGGACATTGAAAACACATTGGAACAGTGACTGGTGTCAGCATGTCTATGAGGTGTGGAGTGTAACTGTAAAGTGGCAGTGCATGGGGAAGGACGAGTGAAAAGTGATCACCCCCATCATGCAGTGAAAGGAGAACTCGCCAGTGTTGAAACAACAAGACAGAAAGATCAGAGGCCAGGACCCTCAGCACACCTTTCCCCCACCCCCACACCTATCAAAGGCTGCCCAGACCAACATCTAGTCAAAGGACAGAAATGGGGAAAACCAGCATTGTGCACACAAGAGAGGGCAGAGAGCTCCCAGCAAACACAGTTAAACCAATGCCAATAACAGAATTTTTTTTATTGCTCTCATTTTCGATAAAGACTGAACAATTATTTTGTTGGAAAATTTAGTCATTTTACCTTTCAATCAAGGTGCTAAATAAATAGCAGATGTAGTTAGCATGAATTGGTAGACAAACATGTGAACCATAGTGTATAGATGCACTCGTCTGTGGTCACGAGCAAAACAGTCAGCCTCAGCTCCTGGTTGCCCAGGAACCCCTGACAGCCTCAGAGAACTGAAGTATGACAAGCTGACCAAATGTGCATTACGGTTACACCAGACAGCACCTACACTTTACAGTCTCTGTGCACAGAAGGAAACAAGAGGACAGAGACAGGGACAACTAGATACCGCAGTCCAGAGCAGTCCCTTACAGCTAGTGTCTGGACAAAGTAGTAAATGACTACACAGACCACTGCCAGCAAGCACCGGGAAATGCAGGCAAGACATCAACTGCAGTTCAAAACTGTTCCACTCATCGGGGGCTGAAATTAAACTCTGGGCTGCCAGGCCACAAAGAAGATTGACCTCCCTGCAGAATCAACTGGTAAATTGGCTTACCTTTGCACAGGTACAGTGAAAAACTGTTTCACATGCCATCCATACAGGTCACTGAAACAGCAGCGCACTGAGGTAGCACAAGGGAAGAACAAAACCAGAATCAAGAATAATGCATAACAGCTACAGGGAAGGTGTCGTGTTGGTAGACAATAAGGTGTGAGGCCACTTAGAGATGAAGTGTGAGGTGAAGAGTCCACCTTATCATACTAGGGAACAATGTTACAATGGCAGCATAGAAGCTGTCCTTGAACCTGGTGTGATGAAGTGGACCGGACAAAGTTCTCCTGTCCAGAGTGGGCAGCTGGCTACTTGCGTACACATTCAAGTTCAAAGTAAAGACATTATCGAAGTACATATGGCACCATATAAAACCCCGAGATTCATTTTCTTGCTGGCATACTCAGTAAATTCAAGAAACACAATAGGATCAATGAAAGACCGCACCCAGAAGGACAAACAACCAATGTGCAAAAGACAACAAACTGCGCAAATATTAAAAGAGAAATAACAATAAACAAATAAGCAATAAGTATCAAGAACATAAGATGAAGAGTCCTTAAAAGTGAGTAAATAGATTGTGGGAATAGTTCAGTGACGGGGCAAGTGAAGATAAATGAAGTTATTCCCACTGGTTCAGGAGCCTGATGGTTGAGGGGTAGTAATTGTTCCTGAAGCTGGTGGTATGAGTCCTGAGGTTCCTGTACTTTCTTCTTGGTGGCAGCAGTGAGGAGAAAGCATGGCCTGGGTGATGGAGGTCCCCCAGGATGGATGGTGCTTTCATGCAACAGTGCCCCATGTAGGTGTGCTGAATGGAGGGGAGAGCTTTACCCATGATGGACTGGGCCATATCCACTACTTTTAGTAAGATTTTCTGTTCAAGGGTATTAGTGTTTGCATACCAGGCTGTGATGCAGCCAGTCAGTATACCCTCCACCACCCATCTATGGAAGCTTGTCAAAGTTTTCTCTGAGATGCAAAAACTTCACCAACTCCTAAGGAAGTAAAGATGCTGCTGTGCTTTCTTCATAATTGCACTTAAAGGTTCAAAGGTTAATTTTATTACCAAAGTATTCACATACAACTCTGGTATTCCTCTTCACTAGATAGCCATGAAATACAGAAAGACCATGGGTGTTGTTGAAAGAAAAGACATCAACTCCCCCCCACCCCTGCCACCCGGCATGAAAAACGAAAAGAAAGAAAAAGAAACAAAACTCACAAATCCCAAAACCCAGGACAGATCCCCTGAACTGAGGAATTTTAAATTGCTGACCCTCTCCACCTTTGATCCCCCAGCCGGGACTGGCTCATGGACCTCCGATTTCCTCCTCCTGAAGTCAACAGTCAGTTCCTTGGTCTTGCTGACAATGAGTGAGAGATTGTTGCTGTGGTACCACTCAGCCAGATTTTCAGTCTCCCTCCTATACGCTGATCCATCACTTCTTTTGATTGAGCTGACGACAGTTTGTCATCAGCAAACTTGAACGTGGTATCGGAGCTGTGCTTAGCCACACAGTCATAAGTGTAAAATGAGTAGAGCCGGGGGCTAAGCACACTGCCCTGTGGTGCACCTGTGCTGAGGGAGATCATGGAGAAGTTGTTGCCAATCTGAACTGACTGGAGTCTGCAAGTGAGGAAATCCAGGATCCAGTTGCACAAGGACAGACACCTAAAATACTCTACAGATGGAATTAAAAGCAGTCACAGATGTTGATACCTCATCTCTCCCAAATCAAAAAGCTTTTATCATCTATTGCAGACAAACACGGTTCCAGTAATGAAACAGCAACAAGGGGGAAGGAGTATGAAGTTAAATGGCAGGATTTTGTATGTGTCTGTACCACCAGAAGTGGTGATGCAGGCATTGAAATCCTGTGGTTCTGGCTAAAGTTTTGCCTGCTGATCAAGTTAAACTTATCGCACTTCACTGAAATGACAGAAGAAAGCAAACAGATGAAATGACAGCTCAGTGTTGGGTCAGTCCTCCTCTCCCAGGACTCAGCTCCCTCCAGGAGACTCAACCCAGGCTGAACACCAACCACGCGGCCCAAAACCGCTGGTCCAGCCACAGGAAGGAGTATTTCAGTGAGCCAAAGCATTCTGCTGCCCACTGGCTCTAAACCCTGGGCCGGCACGGTACGGGGCTCCACGCCCTTTATGGTTTGTGGCCTTGTACTGCAGATAGACCAAAGACAGATTTTATACAGAATCCCAGTTCCAGAATGACTCTGATGGCAAATAACAGAAAGACACAGTGGAAACAGTGTGGGCTGCTGGCCCTCCCAGCCATCGATGCAGGCCAGAGCAGCCTTCCCTGTACCACATGTCCCCCTCACCTCAGTAAAGCCTCCATTACTCCTTCACCCACTTCCATCCCTTAACCATTACCACTTACAAACAGGCCCACTATTGCTGAGGTAACTTGGGCCAAAGCTGCACAGACGTGGTGAATGGTGAGGGCTGTGTGGTCACGACAGGTCACGGGCAACACTGCTGTTGTCACATGTTCATGGCCCTCCAGCCCACCCACCACAGCTGATGATGACCATCTCCCCACAACCCCCACTGCCTCCTCCTAGGGCTCTTGTGGCTGGCAGTGGGCACTGCCTTCCTGCACACTGCCTCCTGTGGGGTGGTGAGGGAGGTGCTGTGGTGGTCCCATTGACACACTGCTTGTGACCTCAATGGGGAGGAAGCCCATCTCCATGAAGACACGGGGCCAGCCACGCAAGCCAATCTCATTGCCTTTTATTGACTAGCGCTCAGCATTCAACTCTACCATAAAACTCATCACCAAGCAGCAAGACCTGGTCCTCAACTTGTTGCCAGTCTGAATCAACTTGCAGCCCCCAGTTAATTCAACTTGGCAACAACATCTCCTCCACACTCTCCACAGAACTGCAAGGACTCTTTACATCTCATATTCTCAGTATTTTTTATTCGCAGTTTGATTTCTTATACTCATTGGTTGTTTGTCAGATTTTTTTCTGTTTATGTATAGTTTTTTGTAAAATTCAATTGCTTTTTTTTTACTATAAATGCTTTCAAGAAAATGGATCTCAACATACAGCGCATGCAATTAGATGATAAATAAATCTACTTTGAGCTTTGAGAGATGTGTCCGCAGGGCTCATAGTCACCAGCAACCCCAACCTCCGACATCTGGGTGCTTCCAGCTCAGACAGCCTGGAAGGGAAAGGATGTTACATAGTGCTACGGCTCTGGCAGTCAGTCTCCAGTCACTTCCACAGGAATGTAACCACCTCCCAGAGCACAGAGACAAGAGGGAAGAAATTTAAAAGAGATCTGAGAGGTAACTTTATAGAGAGGCTAGTGAGCTGCCACAGGAAGTGGCTGGGGTGAGTACAATAGCAACACCCAAGAGGCATTTGGATAGGTACATGGAGAAGAGGGGCTTGGAGGGTTTTGGGCCAGAGGTGGGCAACTGGGACTAGCAGGGAGGATGCTGTGGTCAGCATGGACCAGGTGGGCTGAAGGGCCTGATTTTGTTACTATATGCCTGTAGGAAATCAAATGGTATCAAAGTCCTGGGGGAGTCACCAGTGACCAGAGACCCAACAGGACCAGCCACCAACACCAGAGTTGCAGAGCAGGTCAGTGGCTGGGTGTCTGGCAGTAGCTGGCTCACCTCCCAATGATCCAAGGCCTTTGCACAAAACATCTACAAAACACTTTGTGGATGAGTGTAGCTCCAACGCTCTGAACAAGCTCCACACCATCCAGGTGAAAGCAATCCATGCTTTAAAAACAGTCTCAACACTCCCTCCATTCACTACGGCTGCAGTCTGTACCCCCAATAAGACACACATTGACTCAGCCAGGCTTCCTCAACATCCCTCCCAAACCTGCAACCTCCATCAGCAAGGAGGAGGAGGGTGGTTGGCACAGGGAAGAACCATCACCTGGAGGTTTTCCTCCAAGTCACACACCCTGTCTTGAAAAACACACCACCAGTCGGTCCTTCGCCATCACTGGATCTGAACTCCACCCCTTCACTGTAGCATCAGATGAAGGTGACCCTACTGTGAAGGGATATGGGGAGAAGGCAGGAAAAGGGTACTGATTGTGGATGATCAGCCATGATCACAGTGAATGGTGGTGCTGGCTCGAAGGGCTGAATGGCCTACTCCTGCACCTATTGTCCATTGATTGCAGAAGCTCAAAGTGGCTCCTCACCCCACCTTCAAGGTTAATTAGAGAGAATCCATTCACACTGATCTTGTCGGTGACGTCCAGATCCCATAAATGAATATTTAAAGAAAAGTGGTGCTGCACTGCAGAACCCAGATTTCTCTGAGAATTCATTTTATAAGCAAGGAACGGATAAGAACACTGTATAGTGCAGGATAGGCTATTTGGCCCACAATCTCTACAATGTCAAATTAAAGTAAATCCATTCTGTCTGTAAACGGACCCGTAGTAATATCATTCCCCTACACTCTCCCCACCTCCCCTCAATGATCCATTGCCCTCCATTCTCTGCATATTCATTTGAGTATCTCATTGCCTCTTGCACACCACCACCATATACGCTTCCACCACCAGTACCAGCCCTTTCCAAGCACCCAATACTCTGTGTAAAAGAAACACTCCACACATCTCCAATAAACTTTCTCCCCCTCATTTAAACGTATGTCCTTTGGTACAACATTTCTACCCTGAAGAAAAAAAAGATAGTGACTACTATCTATCCTTACATAATTTTATAAACTTCTATCTAGTCTCCCTGTGAGCCTCCACCATTCCAGAGAAAACAACCCAAGTTTGTCCAGACTCTTACAGCTAAATCCAAGGAGCATTGCTGTAAACATCTTCTGCAGACTTTCCAAAGTCTTCACACCCTTCCTGTAATGGGATGTACAAAACTCAACAGAATACTCCAAGCTTTATACAGCTACAACATGACTTCCTCACTCTCGTACACAATAATCCCAACCAATGACAGCAAGCATGCCATACACTTTCTTTACCATCTTATTGACCTAGTTTGCCATTTTCAGGGAGTTATGGACTGGATCTCTCTGTACATCAGTGCTGTATCCTGCCAGTAACGGTACTTCCCACAGTCAACACCACAACTGAGGGGTTGGAGTTTATCGCTTGGTGATCTGCACAGCCCATCGTATCTCCACTCTAGACCCCACCCCACGTAACCCTCTCCCCCCCAACTTGAACATGATCAGCTGTGAAAGGGTCCCAGTGGGCTTCCCGAGGGCCATTCGCAGTCCCTGCACCATTCAACCAACCATCAGCGTGACTCAGGCTGGTCTGGAGACCGTTGCCACCTCCTGCCATTAACAGCGGGCAGCCTCTCCTGAACTCCTGCTGAGGTGGCAACAAAAGGGTAGCTCGGCTAGCCAGGGAGCAGGGAGTAGGGGGATGTGGGGGTGGAGGGGAATCTTGCTTGGGTTCTCTGCACTGCTGGCAGCGTGCCTGTGGGCCGATTCACATCCAAAGGACGTCTAGAGATCAGAGACCAGCAGTGTGCTGACCATTCACACTCCTCAGGACACTTGTGGCACAGCAAAGGGTGAGACAAGCTGTAGGTGGTCATCTCCAGCTCCAGGCATTTACTGTCAACATGCAATGTTCCAGAACATTCTCAAGTCCAGGGCTAAGTGTCGGGCAATCCTTACAAGCACTGCAAACGTGTGGAGAGCCAAGAGAGGGGATCAGTTCGTCAGCTGAGAAGACCACCAGTTACCCTAGTTTCTGTCAACACTGAGGTCCCTGGTGAGTGACAATCAACCCCTCCCCCCCACCACCTCCCACTGCCCTTCACCTTATCGACACAGGTCCCTTACCTCTCTGAGGGGGAATGCAAGGCTCTCAGAATCAGTATCAGGTTTGTTAGCACTGACCTAGCTTGTGAAATCTGTTTTCAACAAGACATGTCAGTGATAAGACACCTAAATCAGAATCTGATTCCCAGAGCCTTGTATTCTCCTTTAGCCAAGGAAAGGGAGTGCACACAGTTTGGAACAAACCCTGCAACTTCCAGCAAGTTTACTACAAATGCAGGTTCAATTTCAAGACTTAAGAGAAATTTGGACAGCTACAGTACATGAATGGGAAAGGGTAAGGAGGACTACATTCCAAATGCAGGTCGATGGGAATGGGCAGATTAACAATTCAGCTTGGACTAGATGGGCCGAAGAGCCTGTTTCGGTGCAGTAGTGCTCCATGACTCTATGAACAATAAGGGCTCCATTCAGCCTTTCCAATCCATGGACACCTGCAGGCACTGCCTCTGTACCGACACTGAAGTGAAGTGTTAGAAAGGTTTACTTTAATGGCAAAGCCAATCATAATGGCAAACCAATTACAACTCTTTGATGTCAATCAGTGACACTGCTGGGTTCTCGACCCCTCCCCAATCCAGCTGACTCCTGGCAAGTCTATCACACAGCTTCCAGTGATTCAGCTGATGGGAGCCACTGCTTCACAGCTCCTGGCAACCTCAGTTTGATGCCAACCTCTGCTGATGCTCATGTGGAGTCTGCACCTTTTTTCTGCGAGTGTGTGGTTTCCCATGGGTGCTCTAGTTTCCTCATATGTACCAAAGTTGCCCGGTTGGTGGATAACAGATGGTTGCAAATCCCAGCCCCAGTGTAGGTGAGGGAGAACAGGTTATAGGGAAATAAGGGCATCAACAGCATTGCTCTGTAGATCAAGTTAGACTTGATGGGCTGAATGGCCTTTATATAATAAGAAAATGTGAAATATGAGAACTGGACTCCTTCCCCAACGGCTGGAGAGTCCTGGAGACAGCCCTACAGATTAAAGCCGCCAGCAATAGCTGCACATAGCTTAGCGTCGTTGTTACATTCAGTGTGGTGAGATTGCAACATTGATCCACCTTAATTACAGGAGAAGTACCCAGGGGTTGTGGAGCACAAACATAGTGCATTCTAAAAAGGAAAAGATGGACAAGTAATTACAGACTGGTTAGTTTATCTTGAATGGAAGATAAATTCTCAGAGACAATATAAGCCTCCATTTAGGAGGGCACAGATTAACCAGGGACAGTCAGCATAGATTTGTTAAGGGGAAGTTGTGACTAATCTGAATGAATATCTTGGGAAGGTAGCAATAAGGGTGGATGAGGACAATGAACACAATGCCGACTATATGGCCAATATAGTCTATTCAAATAAAATACAACATGGCTGGCTAATCCTAAGGTAAAGGCATCTGGGATCAGAGGGAGAGCAGCAAATTGGCTTAGCAGCAGGAAGTGAGGATGGGTAATGGACACTTCCTTTCCGTTGCATCTTTTCACAATTTAACAGCTCTAAAGTATTTTGCTGGTGATAAAAATTAGGGTCAACAGTGAGACAGGACGCAAAACCACTCCTCCCTTCCTATGATCCTCAACACAGTGCCTCCCAGGGCTATGTACTGAGCTAATAGCGGTACACTCCGCTCACACACGACTGCACGGCCAAACACCCAAGCAATCACATCGTCAAATTCGCCAATGACACGACAGTGGTGTGATTCAATGTGACGGTAACATCATGAAGGATCCTACCCACCCAGCTCATGGACTGTTTGTCCCACTCCCATCAGGGAGGAGGTTATGTAGCATCCACGCCAGGACCACCAGACTCAAAAACGGTTACTTTTCCCAAGCAGTAAGGCTGATCAACAGCTCCACCCACTAACACCACTACTGCTTGATTATCTCCTGTCAGTCACCAGACTAGCATCACTTTATGAACATACAATCAATCTGTGCATTTAAACTATCTTATGTATTTATATTTATTGTGCATTTTATTATTATTACTGCGCTCTTTATCGTTTGTGTCTGTGTGGGAAATGAATGACAGACAAGGCCCAACAAGAGTATAACAAGTGTAGTGAGGCGCTTAAGAAAGAAATCAGGAAGGCAAAGAGCAGTAACCGAATATCACTGGCAGACAGGATTAAGATAAATCCTATGCATTTTATAAGTACAGCAAAGACAAAAAGAATACCCAGGCAAAGTGCAGAACCCATTGGAGACATTGGAGACAGCAGGGGCTGTCTGTACGCGGAGCCCGAAGGTACAGGGGAAGCCCAAAATGAACACTTTTCATCAGTATTCACAAGGAAATGGTTTGTGGTCAGAGAACTCAGCAAAGGAGAAAGTCTAGTGAAGGTCTCCATAAAGAGGAGGTATTTAATTCCTTAATGGGTTTAAAGGTGGATAATCCCCTGGACAGGATGGGATTTATCCCAGGCTGCTTTCCTTAAGAAATGGAATAGACTGCTGGTGCTTTGGCTGAGATTTTTTCAATCTTCCCTGTTACATGAGGTATCAGATGACTCAAGGACAGCAAACGTGCCCCCTTTCTCCCCCCAGGGAAGGCAGCAGGGGAAAGACCTGTAAGCTTCACTTCAATGGTAGGGAAGATTCCGAGGAAGAGATTTAATTTTTTTTTTCAAAAGGCAAGGGACTAATCAGAGACAGTCAACATAGCCTTGTCAACAGCAGGTCCTATCTGATCAATCTGATTGAATTATTTGAAGAGGCAAGGAAGCATATTGATAAAAAGCAGGACAGTGATAGATGTGGATTCTATTAAGGCCTTTAACAAGGTCCCACGTGGGAAACTGTTTCAAAATGTCAGGACCCATGAGAATTGTGAAATTGGATCCAAAGTTGGCTTTGTAATAGGAGACAGAGGATAATGGTAGAGGGCTGTTTTAGTGATCAGAACCTTGCTGTTCATATACAAGAATGACTTGGATGTGCATGTGGGAGGCACAACCAGTATGTTCTGAGGTGACACAAATATCAGCGGAGTTGTTGACAGCGTGGAGGGTAGTCAAGACTACTGAGACATATTGAAGTGCTGGTGAAATGGCTGATAGATACTGACAGATGTGTGATGATGCATTTTGGAAATACAAATCAGGCTGGGAAATGTAAGGTCCTAGAGAGTACTGAGAAACAGAGGGAACTTGGAGAATGTCCAAAGATTTTTGAAGATGGCAACATGGGTAGATAACATGGTTAGAAGGCAATGGGATACTGTACTTCATTAATCTCTGTATCAAGTACAAAAGCGGAAGGATATGCTCCAGCTTTATAAACTCTCAGCCAGACTTCAGCTGGAAAACTGCGAGCAGTTCAGGTCAACACACTGTAGGAAGGATGTGATCGTGCTGGAGAGACTACAGAGCAGATTTACCAAGATTTTGTCCTGGATGATGTACAGGAGACTTTAAAAACTTGGTCTGTGCTGATCCGAGGTGATTGACTGAAGTATACAAGATCATGAGCAGTGTAGGTAGGGTAGACTGCAAGAAACATTTCCCAATGTCAAAGGTAAATAAAGCTAGAAGACATAGATTTAGATTCTTCACCCAGAGAGATTTAGGAGGGATCTGAAGGGGAACGCTCTTCACCCAGAGAGATCTGAAGGGGAATGCTCTTCACCCAGCAAGTGGCGAGTACCTGGATGGAATGCCAGAGAGAGTGATTGAAGCTGAGCTGTGGACAGCATTTAAGAAGTGTCTAAGTGAGCACTTGAATCGCTTAGGAAGAAGGGCTGGGGACCAAATGTTGGGAGATGGGATTGCCCATGGTTGGGTTGAATTGCCTGCCTCCATATCGAATGATTCTGTGGCTCAGTCTATAATAAGTGAAATGTTGCTGTACAGTCCAGTCTTCTTGTCACGGTGACCCAACAGGAGCACATGCCTCTGAGGAATGTGTGTGGCAGATTGCCTACCACAAGAGCAGCTGAAACAGCAGCATGCTCTGGGGAAGATCAGCATGGGAAGAGTCTGGTCTTCAGAGATGCCAACAGTGGAGGAGAGCTGACTAATGTCATGAACGTCGCTGCAGTCTGAAGATATTTATGTACAGTTCTAACCAGGATTGCCTGTCACATTGAGACTTCTTCACAAACTGTTAAACAACAGGAGTGCCTGGTCCCAGGGCATGCAAGCTGTGTACAGCAAAGCCTAGCTGTAAATCTGCCCTGGTACATTTAGTCCTGTTGAACCCATTCCCACCACAATGTCTACAAAGAGGAGATAACCACCTATGGAGTAAATGCCATAGGGAACTAAAGCACTTCTACAGGTGAAGAGGTGGCAGACGGGAAGGAAATTTGAAATTAGCCAAATTTGTAGCAGTTAATTAATTAGTAATTTGTAAATATACAACTGATATGTAATTATTATACATAAATAGTTAATTGAGTACATGTTGCAACAGAGGTAAAGATGTTTCATTAATATGAATTTTGCCCTTTTTAAGGAATAGACACGATTATATTGAGTGTGTGAACTGAAGCAAGTGGCATCACTCCTGATACGTTGTTGTGCCAGCCACCGCTGTGAGCTGATGGTTGCCTGTCATCAAGGAAAGGATGTTCGAGTCCATTCCTGCTTCCTGCTTCCTGCTTCCTGAGCGACAGTATAGTAACACCTGTGGCTGCAGAGCCCAGAGTTCTACACTGTCTCCCTCAATCACCCCTCCACTCTGTCCTCTCTTGCTCACATCAAGACAGGTTTGGGTTTAACTTTAGGTACCCCTTCTCTATTTCTTGTATGAATCCAGTGCCTCCACAACTGAACATTTCCCTCTCGTGAAGACAAGCTCACATTCTTCATTTGGAGCCTCTGTGGTTTCTCTCAAATTGCCGCTACTCTTTCCTTTGCTCGTGAGGTATTTATAAAATACATATTTGCATATATATGTCCTCTGATTTTCCTGTCTGGTTTCATCTATCCACTCTCTGCACTGCTTCAATCTTTCTATGGTGTTGGAGTCTCGGTGCCTGATTGAAGTTTTCCGCATGATATTTACCCTGTGTGGGGAGAGTGGGGGCTCAACAAGGACTTTTAAAAAAAACTACTTCATCTGTGGTTTTCATACAGAAAGGACCCCAGTTAATATTTGGTAAATTGAAACCCTATTGCGTGTACACATCTGTTACTTTTCCATAGAGTCAGAGTCCTACAGCATGGATGGACACAGGCACTTCAGCCCAATTTGCCCATGCTGACCAAGATACCCATGTACACCAAGCCTTGCCCGTGGCCCATATTCTTCTAAACCTATCTCTTTCATGTAATTACCCAAATATATTTTAAACATCATAACTATGCCCACCTCAAACACTTTCCTTGGCTGGTTCTACATACCTCCTGCTCTCGATATGAAAAATAAATCTCAGGGTTGTAAACTTTGAACTAAGTTTGGTGCCATACAAAGTGAAATGGTTGAAGACTCCCAGATCTTTTTGTCAGGGTCCCAACCCGGGGTCCACAGACTCCTCAGTTCATGGTAGGGGTCCAGGGCATAAAAAGGTCGGGAATCCTCGGCTTAAACCTATGCCCCATTACTATGCCTCCTTCGGGACTTGTCAAAGGCCTTGACAAGTTCTAGGTAGACAATAGCCACTGCCTACTCTCATCAATCTTTGGTTACCTCCTTAACATAATCAAATCTGAAACAATTTTGCATGCACAAAGCCATGCTGACTATCCAGAATCAGTCCCTGCCTTTTCAAATGCGAAGAAATCCTATCTTGCAAAATCTCTTCCAGTAACTTTCCCAACACTAATGTTAGGCTCACCAGTGTGCAGTTCCTTGGCTCATTACTACAGCCCTTCTTAAATAAAATTAAATAAATCTACAACATTAGTCCTACTTCAATCTTCTGGTACCCTATCTGCTACTAAATATAATACAAAAATTTCTGCCAAGGCCCCAGCAATTTACTTCTTTGTTTCCCACAATACCCTAGAATATGTCTGGTCAGGCTTTGGAGATTTATCCAATTGTATTCACTACAGAACTGCCAACACCTCCTCCTTGCTAATATTAATATGCTTCAGGATATTACTGTCCTCTTCCCTATACTCAATCTCAGGGTAGTATATGGTGACATATACAGTGCCTATAAAAAGTATTCACCCCCTTGGAAGTTTTCTGTTTTATTGTTTTACAACATTGAATCACAGTGGATTTAATTTGGCTTTTTTGACACTAATCAACAGAAAAAGACTCATTTGTGTCAAAATGAAAACAGATCTCTACAAAACAATCTAAATTAATTACAAACATAAAACACAAAATTATCGATTGCATAAGTATTCACCCACTTTAATATGACACACCAAATCATCACTGATACAGCCAATTGGTTTTAGAAGTCACATAATTAGTTAAAAGGAGATCTGTTTTTGGAGACCTGTGAGCAGTCCAGGTGTTTCAATTGATTGTAGTAAAAATACCCCTGTATCTGGAAGGTCCAACTGCTGGTGAGCCAGTACCCTAGTAAAAACTACACCACGAAGACAAAAGAACAATCCAAGCAATTCTGTGAAAAGTTTATTGAAAAGCACAAAACAGGAGATGGATACAAGAAAATTTCCAAGTCACTGAATATCCCTTGGAGTAGCTGCGTCAATCTAGAAATGGAAAGAATATAGCACAGCTGTAAATCTGCCAGGAGCAGACCATCCTCAAAAACTGAGTGACCGTGCAAGAAGGGAACTAGTGAGGGAGGCCATCAAGAGACCTATGAAGACTCTGGAGAAGCTACAAGCTTCAGTGCCTGGGATAGGAGAGGCTGCACATACAACAACTGTTACCTGGGTGCTTCACCAGACACAGCCTTATGGGAGAGTGGCAAAAAGAGAAAGCCACTGTTGAAACAAATTCACATGAAATCTCGGCTGGAGTTTGCCAGATGGCATGTGGGAGACTGAATTCAACTGGAAGAAGGTTCTATGGTCTGATGAAACCAAAATTGAGCTTTTTGGCCATCGGACTAAATGCTATGCTTAGCATAAGCCAGACACTGCACATCACCAAAAATGCACAATCCCTACCAAGATTGCTGGGGCCACAGCATGGCTGCATCATGCTGTGAGAATGCTTCACTGCAGCAGGCCCTGGAAGGCTTGTGAAGGTAGAGGATAAAATAATTGCAGCAAAATACAGGGAAATCCTGGAGGAAAACCTGATGCAGTCTGCAAGAGAACTGCGACTTAGGAGAATATCTGTTTTCCAGCAAGACAATGACTCCAAGCATAAAGCCAAAGCTACACAGGAATGGCTTAAAAACAAAGTTAATGTCCTAGAGTGGCCAAGTCAGAGTCCAGACCTCAATCCCATTGAAAATTTGTAGTTGGACTTGAAAAGGGCTGTTCACTCATGATCCCCATGCAATCTGATAGAGCTTGAACAGTTTTGTAAAGAAGAATGGGGAAAAATTGCAGTGTCCAGACATGCAAAGCTGTTAGAGAGCTATCCACACAGATTCAAGCTGCAATTGCTGCCAAAGGTACAGCTACTAAATACGGACTTGAAGGGGTGAAAACTTATGCAATCAATTATTTCGTATTTTATACCTGTAATTAATTTAGAACACTTTGTAGAGATCTGTTTTCAATTTGACACGAATGAGTCCTTTTTGTTGATTAGTGTCGAAAAAAAGCCAAATTAAATCCACTGTGATCCAATGTGGTGTAACAATAAAACATGAGAACTTCCGGTGGAGGGGAGGGGTGAATACTTTTTACGGGCACTGTATGTACTTAAATAATAACTTTACTTTGAACTTTGATATCTGTTCTTTCATCATCTGCTGACTCTTAGGAGGCCTGTAGTATACCTCAAAATAATCACCCCTTTTTGTTCTGAAGTTCTAACCATATGAACTCAGTTAAAGAACCTTGCAAGATATTCTCCTTTGTTACTACAGTGATGGACTCCTTAATCAATACTGCAATGCCCTTTCCTCTTTTACATCCATCATCTAGCATACCTGGAGATTCTGTACCCTGGAATATTGAATTGCCAGTCTTGTCAAGCCACCGAACAACACTACAGCTTCCCACTGGAACAGTAATGAACAGCAGCCTGTACACATTGCAAACCAGCCTGGAGTGATTTACATCTGTACCACTCACCATCCTCTGGCTATCCCACCTTAAACAACAGGGGTGGTGGTTACCCCTCCAATGAACTGAGTGCCTCACAGACTGGAGGGAGCTCGGACACAGTCACAGACCCAAGCACTGCCTGCTAAATTCACGATCGCCACTCCACATTACACAATGGACAAAGAACCATCTCTGATGGTTATCTTGCCCCTCAAACTGTAAGCCTCTCTGAGCCCTCTCATTAATCAGTCCACTTATCAACTGACCAGACAGTGCACAATTTTCACCACAGTTACACTATGGTCACAGAGTTGTACAGTCTGGAAAACAGGCCCTTTGGCCCAATTCATCAATGCCAACCAAGTTGTCTAACCGAGCTAGTCCCATTTGCCTGCTTTTGGCCCATATCATTCTAAGCCTTTCCTATCTGCATTCCTGTCCAAATGTCTTTCAATGTTGAAACTGTACCCACTGCTTTCTCTTCCTCTGGGACCTTGTTCCATATACTGACCACCCTCTGTGTGACTAACCATTTATCCTCTACAAGTTACTAGCAATGTGTAACTTGGGGGGAAAATCCTAGTTAAAAATGGCTTTTCAATGACCTAGAGTCATACAGAATTAGAGTCAGAATCAGGTTTAATATCACCAGCATATGTCATGAAATTTGTTGTCTTTGTGGTGGCAGTACAATGCAGCACATAATAATGGAGGAAAAAAATGAAATATAGTAAGTATACATCAAATAGAAAAATTAAGTAAATAGTACAAAAATAGAAATTTTAAAAAGAAGTGAGGTAGTGTTCATGGGTTCATTGTCCATTCAGAAATTGGATGGCAGATGTAAAGAAGCTGTTCTTGGATCATTGAGTGTGTGCCTTCAGACTTCTGTACCTCCTTCCTAATGGTAGCAATGAGAACCAGGCATGACCTGGGTGATGGGGGTCCTTAATAATGTACACCACCTTTTCAAGGCATCACTCCTCAAAGATGTCCTGGTTACTACTGAGGCTAGTGGCCATGATGGAGTTGACTGAGTTTACAACTCCCTGCAGCTTATTTCAATCCTGTGCAGTAGTCCTCCCATACCAGACAGTCATGCCACCAGTTAGGATGCTTCTCATGTTACATCTACAGAAATTTGTGAGTGTCTTTGGTGACATACTATACCAAATCTCCTCAAATTCCTAATGAAATATAGCTGCTGTCATGCCTTCTTTGTAGCTGCATCGATATGTTGGGACCAGGTTAGATCCTCAGAGATATTGACACCCAAGAACTTGAAATTGCTCACTCTTTCCACTTCTGATCTCTCTACGAGGACTGGTGTCTTACCCTCGTTTTACCTTTTCTGAAGTCTACAGTCAGTTCTTTGGTCTTATTGGCATTGAGTGCAAGATTGTTGCTACGACACCACTCAACTAACAGATTAACGCTCTGTAAGGTTTCACTGCTAACGTAATAGTTTCTCTGTAACAGCAGTGTTTGGGTTGTGACTAGAGATAACGGGGCTTTCGAATGTGCGCCATCCAATGAGAGGTGTGCTGTTTCTTTCTTGTGTGTCTGAGAGGAGGTATTCACAGTCTTTTGTCAGCGAGAGATGAAGAGAGAAGACATGAGAGCAGCAAGCGGGTAAACCGCAGGGCAGAGTGGACTTGGAGTGAGGGTCCAGGGCAACGATCAGAGGAAATCGATGGATAATTCAAGAACAGAAAATTGTGAGCTCCAACGTGCACAATAGACGTTTCATTAAAATGGGGCCTTTTTCTTTTTGTTTTCTGAAATAACCCTATAGCCAACTTAAGAATTATAAAGCTCAATTGTTTAATTGCATATGGTGTACCGTCTGATCTTTCGTGGTACTGAGTGTAACGGGGAACACATCACGCAGCATCCACACAAGCGAGATTTCATCAGTTTGGCAGGGGCAGCCACAGTCTTCCCCTAGACTAAGGCAGCCTGCCGAACTTGGGGGTTACACTGATAAATCTCGTTCCTGTATCTTTAATGATAGCTTCAAGCATTCTCCCAACTACAGATATTAAACTAATTGACCTATAGTTACCAGCGTTCTGCCTACATCCTTGTTTGAACAGTGGTGTGACACCTGCTGCCTCCCAATCCTCCGGGACCTGCCCAGAGACCAGAGAATTTTGGTAAATTATTACCAAAACCTTTACTATAACTTCTGCTGTTTCTTTCAATACCCTGGGATGCATTCCATCAGGAGCAGAGGACCTGCCAATCTTTAGGCCCACAAGTTTGCTCAGCACTGCGTCTTTAGTGATAGCTATTGTATCGAGGTCCTCACCTCCCTTCGTATCCGTAACATCACTCTGGCATGTTACATGTGTCCTCCATCGAAATAGTCATTCAAAGCCTCTGCCTCTGCCGTTTCCTCATTATCCAATATCAACTCCCCAATGCTGCCTGAGCTGCTGCGTTCCTCCAGAATTTTTCTGTGTGTTGCTCTATTACCTCTATTACTGTCTTGCCAAGACCCAAAGTCACAGCCAGTGTAATGTCGCAGACTGGTCTGTTCTGATACTTGGTAAGCCAATTAATAAAGATGCAGATCATCTTTTACTGAAGGGACTGATGAAACAAGGTACTGCTATTAGTGTTAAATGATTAATTAATGGACGTGATTATGGAGTTTGCAGATGAACTAAAGATTCCTGGAACAATCCCTCCCAGCTCTCCTGCTGGAATCGTTTCTACAAACCCAGCCATGTCTATTGCCACAACATTCTCCAGGATTTCTGTCACAATGCCAAGTACAATTGGAACAATTTCGATCCAAGCTACTGCCGCCCCCACATCTGTTATCAGAGGTATGATCATAGCCTCAGATCTTGCTCTAATCCTGTACAGCTTACTGAGTGTTCACCTCTGTAATAGCTGTCACTATAACGGTGATGCTCTGTCCATTGATGCAGTTACAACCACGGTAATGGAAACATTTCTCATCATGGATACTGCCAAATCTTACTCAAATTCTTCCATAATTCCCTCCGAGATTCATCCACAATTATAAATTGTGATTAGTTAAAAACTGCAGCCTAGCCTGTGGCACAGCAATGACACCAGTTCAACAATAACAACGCAAACACGACGAAATCTGCAGATGCTGGAAATTCAAGCAACACGCACAAAATGCTGGTGGAACGCAGCAGGCCAGACAGCATCCACAGGAAGAAGCACAATCGACGTTTCAGGCCGAGACCCTTCGTCAGGACTAACTGAAAGAAGAGATAGTAAGAGATTTGAAAGTGGGAGGGGGAAGGGAAGATCAGAAATGACAGGAGAAGACAGGAGGGGGAGGGATAGAGCTAGGAGCTGGACAGTTGATTGGCAAAAGGGATACAAGGCTGGAGAAGGGAGAGGATCATGGGACGGGAGGCCAAGGGAGAAAGAAAGGCAGAGGGGAGCACCAGAGGAAGATGGAGAGCAGGCAAGGAGTTATTGTGAGAGGGACAGAGAGAGAAAAAAAGAGAGAGAGAAATAAAGGAAAATAATAAATAAATAAATAAACAAATAAGGGATGGGGTGAGAACGGGAGGAGGGGCATTAACAGAAGTTAGAGAAGTCAATGTTCATGCCATCAGGTTGGAGGCTACCCAGACGGATAACAATAACAACTCCCACTTACTGATAGGTCTGTGACCTGGAACCACAGCCATTCCTCTCTTCTCAATACCACCCCCCAAACCCCAGGACTTCCAGTGTTCTCTGATTTTATTTCATATTTCCACCACCTCAAAGTATCTCTGATGAACAATTTTGTCTAAGGTGTCTTAATAAGGTCTTAGTAAAATGAACCCAACACCAAGCCACATAAAGAGGAAGACAGGGCAGATATTCTAATCATACTGTGGAACAGAGAGATACAGAGACTAAGGAAGGGAATTACAGATTTTAGGACCTTGGCAGTTGAAGGCATGGACATCAATGGTGAGCTCAAAGCTCAGCTTTACTGCCAAATTACTCCAGCTGTTCTTGTGCTAAATACTGCATGAGAAGTGTCACAACTAGCACAAAGTATCTACTGTCAGAGCTAGTGGCATAATCATAGCAAGGAATACAGGGACAGCATAGGATACTGATACCAATGACATAGGTAGAAAAGGGAGGGGGTCCTGAAGATCGAATATAGAGAGTTAGGACCTAAGCTGAAAAGTAGAACCTCCAGGGTAGTAATCTCCAGATTGCTGCCTGTGCCATGTGCCACTGAGGGCAAGAATAGGATGATTTGGCAGATGAATGCATAGCTCAGAAATTGGTGCAAGGGGGCAAGGCTTCAGATTTCCTTCAGTGATTGGTAAGCTGATGGAAAAGATCCTGACAGGATCTCAGGCCTGATTTATGAACATTTGAAGAGGCATAATATGATTAGGAATAGTTAGCATGGCTTTGTCAAAGGCAGGTCGTGCCTTACAAGCCTGTTTGAATTTTTGAGGATGTGACTGGACACATTAATGAAGGTAGAGCAGTAGATGTAGTGTATGTGGATTTCAGCCAGGCATTTGACGAGGTACCCCATGCAAGGCTTATTGAGAAAGTAAGGAGGCATGGGAGCCATGGGAACCTTGCTTTGTGGATCTAGAACTGGCTTGCTCATAGAAGGCAAAGAGTGGCTGTAGACAGGTCCTATTCTGCATGGAGGCCGGTGACCAGCGGTGTGCCTCAGGGATCTGTTCTGGGACCCCTTCTCTTCGTGATTTTTGTAAATGACCTGGATAGGAAGTGGAGGGATAAGTTAGTAAATTTGCTGATGACACAAAGGTTGGGGGTGTTGTGGATAGTGTGGAGGGCTGTCAGAGGTTACAGCGGGACATCGATAGGATGTAAAACTGGGTTGAGAAGTGACAGATGGAGTTCAACCCAGATAAGTGTGAAGTGGTTCATTTTGGTAGGTCAAGTATGATGGCAGAATATAGTATTAATGGTAAGACTCTTGGCAGTGTGGAGGATCAGAGGGATCTTGGGGTCCGAGTCCACAGGATAGTCAAAGCTGCTGCGTAGGTTGACTCTATGGTTAAGAAGGCATGCAGTGCATTGGCCTTCATCAACCATGGGATTGAGTTCAAGAGCCGAGAGGTAATGCTGCAGCTATATAGGACCCTGGTCAGTCCCAACTTGGAGTACTGTACTCAGTTCTGGTCACCTCACTACAGGAAGGATGTGGAAACCATAGACAGGGTGCAGAGGAGATTTACAAGGATGTTGCCTGGATTGGGGAGCATGCCTTATGAGAATAGGTTGAGTGAACTCGGCCTTCTCTCCTTGGAATGTCAGAGGATGAGAGGTGACCTGATAGAGGTGGACAAGATGATGACAGGCATTGATCATGTGGATAGTCAGAGGCTTTTTCCCAGGGCTGAAATGGCTAACACAAAAGGGCACCGTTTTAAGGTGCTTGGAAGTAGTCACAAAGGAGATAACAGGGGCAAGTTTTTTAATTTAACTCAGAGAGTGGTAAGTGCGTGGAATGGGCTGCTGGCAACAGTGGTGGAGGTGGATACGATAAGGTCTTTTAAGAGATCTCGAAAAGGTACATGGGGCTTAGAAAAATAGAGGGCTATGGGTAACCCTAGGTAATTTCTAAAGTAAGTACATATTCAACACAGCATTGTGGGCCGAAAGGCCTGTATTGAGGTGTAGATTTTCTATGTTTCTATTTCTGGATCATTGGGATCTCTTCTGGGGATGGTATGACCCAAACACAAAGGGCATGTTAAACCCGAAACCAAGGGGGACCAATATCCTTGCGGGTAGGTTTGCTAGTTATGTGGGGGAGGGTTTAAACTAATTTGGCAAGGGGATGGGAAGCGGAGTGGCAGGACTGAGGATGGGGCAGTTGGTGTACAAGTAGGTGAAGTGTGTAGTGAGGCTATGAGGAACAGACAGATGATAGGCAAAAGTGCAGTGAGTGGGATGAGTTGCAATATAACAAGGAGCCAATATCAGAAAGAGTGATGAATACAGGACTGAAGATGTTACATTTGAATGCATGCAGTATATGGAATAAGGTAGATGACCTTGTGGTACAGTTACAGATTGACAGGTACGATACTGTGGGATTCTGAGTCGTGGCTGAAAGAAGGTCACAGTTGGGAGCTTAACATCAAAGGTTACACATTGTACCAAAAGAACAGGTTGGTAGGTATATAGAGGGGGTGAGGTGGCTCTATTGGTAAAAAAAAAATCAAATCCTTGGAAAGGGGTGACTTAGCAAACATCCCACCCTGCAAAAACTCATTTCAGGGAGGTAGCACCCCCGACCCCGCAACCCCATACTATATGTACTATTAGTAACAGCATAGTAATAGTATATATTATATTATATTATCATGTTTATTCTATTACAACTTTAAGCAAGGCTACAGGGAGTTTGGCCTCATCACGTGGGACATCAATAGCGTAGCTCCTTCGCAGCTAGCCAGCTAGTTTAAATAACGTTAGCTATGCTGATGAATGAATGACACCTGTTAAACTCACCTCAACATGTCTTTTACATTTTAACCCACCATAGGCAATAGAAAAGTCACTGTTGCAAACAGTGCAGTGAGCAACACTGTCATTATTTTGAGGTCAGCTGTAAAGCCCACCCACAGAGAAAACTGATAGGTCTATTTAGCACAAAGAGTGACCAATCAGGATGCTCGCTCTCGCTCTCATTCTCCCTCTCCCTCTCAAAAAAATCGATTTCCGGGATATTGTATATAATTTCCGGGTGTCAGGGAGCCACTATCAATTTGTGGGAGACTCCCAGAACTTCCGGGAGAGGTGGGATGTCTGATTTAGGGTTGGAAGATGTATAATGCTTGTGGGTAGAGTTAAGATACTGATGGGAGTTATATACAAGCCTCCAAATGGAAGCCAGGATATGGGATACAAATAACAATGGGAGATAGAAAAGGAATGTAAAAAGGCCGATGTTGCAATAATCCTGTGGGATTTCAATATGCAGGTAGATTGGGAAAATCCAGTTGGCACTAGATCCCAAGTGGGATTTTGTAGAATGCCAACGAGATGGGATTTTAGAGCTGCTTGTGGTTGAGCCCATTAGGGGAATGTCAGTTCTGGATTGGGCATTATGTAATGATCCAGATTTGATTAGGAAGCTTAAGGTAAAGGAACCTTTAGGAGACAGTGATCATAATATGATAGAATTCACCCTGCAGTTTCAGAAGGAAAAGATAAAATTGAATGCATCGGTATTACAGTGGAGTAAAGGAAGTTACAGAGACATGCAAGGGGAGCTGGCCAAAGTTGACTGGAAGGGACCAAAAGCAGAGATGACGGCAGAACAGCAACGGCTTGTGCTTTTAGGGAAAATTCAGAATGCGCAGATAGATGATCCCAGGGAGGATTCTAAAGGTAAGATGAGGCAACCATGGCTCACAGGGGAACTTAAAGATAGCATAAAAGCAAAAGGAAGGGTATATTATATAGCAACAATTAGTGGGAAGGTAGAGGATTGGGAAGCTTTTAAAAACAAATAGATGGCAAATAAAAAAAAGCAATAAAGAGACGAAAAAACAAAATATGAAGATAAGCTAGCCAATAATATAAAAGAAGATACAAAAAGTTTTTTCAGATATACAAAGAGTTAAAGAGAAATGAGAGTGGCTATCAGACTGCTGGAAATGACACTGAAGAGGTTGTAATGGGGCACTAAGAAATGGCAAAGGAACACAAGTACTTTGTGTCAGTCTTCACTATGGAAGACACTAGCAGATTGCCAGAAATGCAAGAGTTGCGGGGGCAGAAGTGAGTGTTGTTTTTACTAAGCAAAGATGCTTTGGAAGCAAAAAAGCATGAAGGTAGATGTCACCTGAACCAGATGGACTACACCCCAAGGTTCTTAAAGAGGTAGCTGAAGAGATTATAGAGGAACTAGTAATGATCTTTCAAGAATCACTAGATTCTGGAATGGTTCCTGAGGAATGGAAAATTGCAAATAGGCCAAAGACAGCATGCTTTTCTAAAGGGGAATTCTTGCCTGACAAATCTTTTGGAATTCTTTGAGGAAATAATAAGCAAGATAGACAAAGGAGAGTCAGTAGATGTTGTTTATTTGGATTTTCTAGGCCTTTGACAAGGGTCCTTAACAAGATAAGTGTCCACGGTATTATAGGAAGGATACTAGCAGAGACAGTGCTGGGACTGCTTATTTTCATGTTTTATGTTAATGATTTAAATAAAGGAATTGATGGCTTTAAGGCCAAGTTTGAGGATGATCTGAAGGTAGGTGGTGTTGAGGAAACAGGTACCTGCAAGAGGACTTAGATTGGGGAAATGAGCAAAGAAATGGCAAATGGAATATAATGTAGGGAAGTGCATGGTCATGCACTTTGGCACAATGATCAAAGGCATGCACTAATGAGGAGAAAATTCAAAAATCAGAGGTGCAGAGGGACTTGGGAGTTCTCATGCAGGCTTCTTTAAAGGTTAACTTGCAGGTTGAGTCGGTGGTAAGGAAGGCAAATGCAATATTAGCATTCATTTTGATAAGAATACAAAAGAAAGGCTGTAATGCTGAAACTTTATAAGGCATTGGTCAGACTGCACGGAGTACTAAGAGCAGTTTTGGGCCCCTTATCTAAGAAAAGATGTGCTGACATTGGAAAGGGTACAGAGGAAGTTCATGAGAATGATCCCGGGAATGAAAGGGTTAACATATGAGGAGCGTTTGAAAAGCTCTGGGCTTGTATTCACTGGAGTTTAGAAGAATGAGGGGGAATCTTGTTGCAACCTATCCAGTATTGAAAGATCTGGATAGAATGGATGTGGGGAGGATGTTTACTACAGTGGGGGAGTCTAGGACCAGAATGCACTGCTTCAGAATTGAGCTACGTCAATTTAGAACAGAGAGGAGGAAAAATTTCTTTAGCCAGAGGGGTAGTGAATCTATAGACTTCATTACCTCAGGTGGCTGTGCAGGCCAAGTAATTGGGTATATTTGAGACAGAAGTTGATAGGTTTCTGATTAGTAAAGGCATTGGTTACAGGGAGAAGGCAGGAAATTGGGGCTGAAAGGGATTCTAAATAAATGGCAGAGCAGACTCGATGGGCTGCAAGGCCTGATTCTGCTCCTACGTTTTATGGGTTTAAAATGGCACTAAGTTAGATCAGCTTCATCCTGGTGAAGGGTAAAGCAGGCTGTAAGGACTGGATGCCTTTAGATCTTGTAACTGGTGGATTATTGGTATTGGTTTTGCCACAAATCCTGCTGAGATTAATGCCATGCCAGCTGCTTTAGTTCTTGCTCGCATTTACCTATTGCTACAATTATTACCACGGCTAGTTGTAACTTCACGAATTTTGCTGCAATCACTGCAGACATTATGATGTACACCTGATTAACAAAGGCTCCAAGCTCCCTTCAACTCACACAATAATCAACACTGATTTGACTCTTGGCACACAGGTTTTTTTTAAGTAATTTGTTTGTCATTGAAATTACTCTTAATCTTTCTGTGATTACTGTGTAAGAGGTGGAGACCTTTGATGGGATTTACTATGAACTGACATAGCATGCACTTGATTCACACTGCATTCATCCCAGGTGCCAATCTCTACGTGCAAAATAGGCTCAATATAAATTTAGGAAATTTGAATTAGATTGAATTTCATTTAGATTTAGTAGGAATATAATTTAGATTCAATTCTGGCAATATTTTGAAATTGAGGATTATGTAATGAACACTGCAAAAGGCTTCAGTAGATCAGGCAAATGAGCCTCACTCTCTCTCTGGGTCTCTAACTCTACCATCACAATGCATCATAACACACCCTTCACAACACATCACACTCTAACTCTCTAAATCCATTAGACTAGGTGTAAGCAGAACTTCAAAGGAAAATGATTAGATGTGAAAATCTCTCTGGAACATCCTGACGTGAACAATATGGAATTTTTGTCCTCACTGAGTGAAAGTAGTTATTTTCCAAGATTTAACTTTCTTCTTCCCTTCTTTTTTCCACTAAGCTTCTGAAATGAAGTTCTTAAATTTGAGAAGTTAAAGAGTAGTTGCACTTTGATCTGTGATGTATTTGCAGGAATTTGTGTTCAAAATCCAAAAGAAGCACTGAAAGGTCTCCTGGGCAACATCAGCACACAAATTACATTGCTCAAATTCATCATCGTGATAATCATTGTTTCATGCAGAAAGCACACAAATATTTTATTAAAGCCAGGTGTAGTACAGGAATAGCCTTACAACCACTGAGCTGACCTGCCAAAATCCAACAGTAATGACAGACGTTAGGATAGACGAAATATGTCCTGCCTTCACAGCAAGTCTTCTCTGGATTTCGACACAAAAAGTGTAAATAACAGACCCTTTTTGTCAAATTAACAAGATATTCTCAAACAATTTCTACATGTACATTCGAGAACTGTAACACTCAAAAGCAGACCATGAAGCTGAAGATATATTACTTGTTTACAACATCATCTGAAGAACCCAGCACTCCTCCCACAGGCCCACCCCACTGACTTTTGCCTCTTGGATCCAACCGAGACATCCAGTGTGGAAGCAGCCCCAACGTGCGGCTGGATGGCCTGAGGCAGATGGCCAGGTGGCAAGCTGACGAGGAGGCTGAGGAAACTGGACTCTGCCAAAGCAGGTCAGTGTGGAAGGAGTTCTCCTTTGCCTGAGGTGGAGAGAACTTGGCTGAAGGTTTGACATAACTGCCTGATGCTAGGGAATGATCATCCATGTCCACTGGAGGACTCCACCATGGAAGGGAAGGGGAGAGAGGAACGACAGGAAGAAAGGGGAGGGGGACAGAGGCTGGAACAAGAGGTGTGAATGAGAGGTGGGTGGTGGGAAAAGAGGGTGGAGGACAGAGTGTTGAAAAGACAGGATGGAGACAAGGTGGGAAGAACAGAGCAGGATGGAATAGAGAAAGGATGACAGGAGGTAGCATGGGGAGATTTTTATTTTAATTATTTATTTAGCAATACAGCACTGAGCAGACCCTTCCAGCCCTTCAAACCACAGCACCCTAATTAATCCTAACCTAATCACGGGACAATTTACAATAACCAATTGACCTACTTGGTACTACTTTGCATTGAGAGAGGAAACCGGAGCACCTAGTGAAAACCGACACATTCCACAGGGAGACACACTACAGAACGTGGCTGGAATTGAACTCCGGGTTCCAAAAAGCCACAAGCTGTAATACACTTGTTATGCTATCATGGCACTCACAGAAGCTTCTTCTGCTGAAAATGTTTTGCCATGAACAACACAGGTGAACAATTTTGCTGCACCTAATTAAGACAGAGAACTTCCTGTGTTTGGGCCCTGGGCTGTGTCAGTAAACCCATCCTGAACTGTCAAAACCAGAGGTGTCAAGGCAGATGTTAGAAGGAAAGGTCAAAGGCTGTGTTCAATGAATGAAGCTTCAGGGAGGAGTTTAAGTGGAGGGAGGATACAGACTCACCATAGGGGACAAAAAGAATGTCACTGGGGCTAAAGCAACGGCAACACTGAGAGAGCTCCTGGGCTGGAGAAGATTACAAAGCAAGGCAGAGAGGGGAGGGAAGTTTAAAGATGAGGATGAGAACTTTGAACGTAAGGTGTAGGGAAGAGAAGGGGTGATGTATGTCTGCAGGACCGAAATGGGGATATTGAAGCACGTTCTGTGGCCTGTGGTAGATGAAAAGTGGTAGGCATCCAGATCACTGGAAGGGCATCCAGAAAGCAGAGGACATTTGCTCTGGAGGTGACCCAGACAAGGGTGTTGAGAGTATACAATTCTATATGCCTAATGACAAATCAACAGTTCAACGGCAAAGCCACTCTTCAGCGAGAAACTCTCCAGACCCAGCACCTTAACCCTTGAAATCACAGACTTGGCCCCACACCTTTTGGTACTCTTCCCTCCTCTGACAGCACCCTCTCCACCAGATCCCACGCAAGTCCCAGCAACCCACCTCAGTCAACGACCCTTCTGACCCTTAAAATTTGTCAACTGAGACAATGGACTGACCGATTTACAAAAACACCCTGCCGTTCAGCACCCACACATCCTGTACAGACCAGAGTTTCAGGAGTGCAGGTGTGCCCGACCTCCCCCCACTTGGAGGGGCTGAATCTGCCCTCAGCCCATTTTCTGCCTCATTAGGTGACCGATACATTGCGTGTTGGCACCTTATATAAGCCGGTCGCGGGACGCTGGCTCCGTGTGGGTGTGCCTCCACTCTGGCCGGTGCAATGCTGTCTGTCTACGGCCAGGGTGAGCAGGTAGCCAGATGCTGCAGGATCTGCGACCAGTGTCATCCCACAATAGCTCCAGCAGCGGCGGGCACCCTCCCACCGCCGGCACCTTGCCCCACGGCCGGAGCCCGGCTGCTTTCTGATGCAGCAGCAGCAGCAGCAGCACAGGAGCCCGGGCTGCAGACGCAGCTCCCGCTCCCTCCCTCCCTCCGCCCGCCCCACACGTACCTTTCATCGCTGAGCACAAGAAATGCATCATCTGCTCCGGGGCGAGGGGCTTAGCGTATCCCCGCGCCTGCTGTCGCCGTTCCCGCAGCTGCAGCCCCGCCGACGGCGCGGCCAGCTTAGCAGCACGTGACCCGGCCGCCGTCTGCCGCCGCCCCGCGCCTGATTGGCAGCTCGCGGGCTGCCCCGGCGCTCGCGCCGCCGCTCGCCGCAGTCCCTCCGGCCTCCGCCGCTCGACATTCGCCGTTCCCCAGCCCCGGGCGATGCCGCCACTCCTCCGGAGCGACGCGGCACACCGCTCCCCGTCGCAAGCTGACAGGATCCGCCGCCCACCGCACTCCCGTCCCCGGGGCTTCGCCGTTCGCCGGGCTCCGCGGCGCTTCGCCGTTGTCGCCGGGGCTCCGCCAGACCCGCCCGAGACCCATCCAGATCGGTTGCTGGCTCAGCCCGAGTTCTGATGGCAGCACCCTCCCGGTGACAGCGGAGTCTCCTTGCTCTCCTCAGTGTACATCGCTGAGCAACATCACCGATTAATTCTTTCAGCGGCGCTACCCTTAAGGTGAATTGAACCGGGAGCCCCCGCTGACAGCGGGCACAGGCCGACTGGAGGAGTGAGGTGAAAGACGTGATTCATTGAGTGCCCCGGCATGTCCGCACTGGACTTGGGATAACGCGCACCGTGCACTCTGCGCTCTCCTCACGTTTGCACAGAACACACAACATTGTTCCAGTCTCACCCATAGAACTGTCAAACACTGGACAGCCACGGCTGGAGCAATGTGTCCCGTTCCAGGCGGCATACCTGAGGGAAGCTATGGAGGGGTTGCAAACGGGATTTACCAGTCTGATTCCAGGGATGGGAAGTTGCAGGAATGTGGACAGACTGCAGAGCCGGAGCAAAAATAACAAACTGCAGGTCGGGTAGCATCTTTGATGGAGAAAGACAGGCAATGTTTGCAGTCGAGACTCTTCATCTAGATTGGTACAGAGTCAATATAAGGACTGTTAATATTGGTTATTACCCATCTAGTTTTCATTTTAAATTATTTAAATAAAATCTATAATGAAAATAATCGGTTTCCACTGAAAATGTTAACTGTTTCTGCCTCCACAGATTCTCCCTGGCCTACTGAGTTCCTCCAACTGTTTGTTTTTTTTTTAATAGGGTTGATCTTAGAACACCAGAGAATGTGAGGAAATCTGGTGGAAGAGTTTAAATTCACTAACGTGAGGGAGCAAGTTCTTCCAAACCAAGTGTCCAGGGAGGGCTCATGAGATAGAATTGTTGTGTTTAAAAGAGAGCTGGATAAGTATCTGAAGGGCTGGCATTTGCGGAGAGGTTGGGGGGTGGTGGGGCTGGTGGTGGTGTGAAAGTTGTAGCAAGGCGAGGGTTAAAGTAATGGGTTAAGGCAAGGATTAAGGTAATGGGTTAAGTCAAGGTTAGTTTACAGATAGCGTGAATCAACCTGGACAAGAAAGGTGTTTGAAGAGCTTAGCTTCCCTTTGCACAACAGGGGAGTGGAGCCATTTGGCATGTCCAGACAAGATAAGAATGCACAACAACAACTCTAAGATTACACTTTCTAATGGTCAGTTACTTTACTAATTCTAAAATATTATTGGCATTTAACATGGAAATTCTACTTGAACTTTGCACTATCATGGTGTGATTGGTGACCGATCATGCTAATACGGAATTTGAACATACACAAGGTTACCAATTGGTCAATCTCTGTATCCGCTAGTCAGTCTAGTGATAAGAGCCATGCTGTTCTCCTTGATTCACAAGGTTAACCCCCAATCACTGTGGCACTGCATCACTCACACTGGGCTCCAGCAACTTCCTGTGCTTTTATAAAGAGAAAATGCTGGAAATACTCAGCAGGTCAGGCAGCATCCGTGGACAGAGAAAAAGAGTCAACGCTTCCTGTTGAAGGCAACTGAGGAAGGCGTTGCAGCATTTTTGATTTCTGTCCTAGTTTGGACAGGGGCAGATTTTTACAGTGAGATTTCTGATGTCAGATCATAAGGCATAGGAGCAGAATTAGGCCATTTGGCCCATCTGTTCCACCATTCCATCATGTTTGATTTATTTTCCCTCTCAACCCCATTCTCCTGCCTTTTCCCCGTAATTTTGACACCCTGACTAATCAAGAACCTCTCAAACGCCACTTTAAATATACTCAATGATGTCCTGCACAACCATCCATGACAATGAATTATACAGATTCACCACCCTCTGGCTAAAGAAATTCCTCCTGATCTCTGTTCTAAATGAATGCCCCTCTATTCTGAGGCTGTCGCCTCTGGTTTGATACTCACTGATTTTAGGAAAACCCTCTCTCCATCCACTCTATTTAGGCCTTCCAGTATTTGATTGGTTTCAAAGAGATCTCCCCTCAATCTTATAAACCTGAGTGAGTACAGGCCCAGAGTCTTCAAACACTCCTCACGCATTAACCCTTTCATTCACAGAATCATTCACATGAACCTCCGCTGGACCTTCTCCAATGCCAGTACATATTTTCTTAGATATGGGGGCCCAAAACTGCTTACAAAAGTCCAGGTGTGGTCTGACCAATATCTTATACAGGCTTAGCATTACATCTTTGCTCTTGTGTTCTCGTCCTGTCAAAATGAATGCTAACATTGCATTTACCTTCCTCAACACCAGCACAACCTGCAAGTTAACATTTAGGAAATCCTACACAAGGACTTACAGCTCCCAGACTGAGCGAGTGAGGATTTTTAATGGCAACGTTGCTCATGTGAGCACCAGTTGGTTTTCTGCTCAAGAAAGAACTGAAGGATGACCCTCCAGCTACCCTCATGAAGGATGAAGATTCATATGCCCATGGTCAAAATGAGCTGGTTAAAATCTAGAAACTGTCAACTATCAGAGCGGTGAAGGGCATTAGAGGTCATGGATGAAAGTGGGATAGGACTGATCAAGGGAGGAATAATTGAGAAGAATGACACAAAGAAATATGTCTTCTGAGGCCCTCTGGTTAAGGCCACCTCTGCAATGGGAAAAACTTTCCTGCATCTACTCTATATAAAGACTCTTGACCAAAGAAGCAGGTAAACAGGGAGGGGTAACAGAAAAACATTCCAAATTTATGCCAGGCTTAGAATTGATTGAGCTGGGCATATACGGGGATGAAGCTGAGAAGCTCACCGAGCATGGTGGGCTGAAGAGTCTGCTCCAGTACTGTACTGTTCTGTGTTCTGTGTAAGCTCACTGTGAATCACTTCCACTCACCACACAGTTTGACATGTTAGACCTCACTAAACTCCCCCTGGGCAGAAAGGTAACTTTCTATATCCCTGTGAACTTCTGGACCCAACCCATGTACACTGTCCTCAGAGTCAGCATAGTGAACATTCGAATGTGACTGGCTCCAGCATCATTCACAGTGGGCACAATTACATTTCACGATCCAGCAAGGATCATTCAAACCGGGCAGAGTATCAACTCACCAAGTTCAAAGTGGCCTAAGGCAATAATGCTAACAAAAATCTGTTGGAAGCACTCAGCAGTTCCAGCATCATCTCTGGAGGGTAGGGTGGAATTGTTAGTGCTTTGGGTTAAAACCCTGCATCTGGACTACTGTTCATAAACCATGCTCCCACTTTATTCACAGCTGGTCACCAGTAAACATCTCTACTCCATCATCATTCATATTTGACACAATTAACATACACTAGCGGGTGGCAGGTTGGAGAGACATCTCTACCAAAGGAGGTGTAAGGCACTCCTTCCCTCCACTAGCCTGCAGGTCACCTTTGCACAAGGTGTAGTGCTTGCTTAGCCCCCTCAGTCAGGGTCAAGTAAAGCCATGGGAGCAGGTGGTGGATGGTCGTATGAGCAGCTGGTGCACGTCACAAGTCCTGGTTCTGTGACCACTGACACCAGCCAGACAAATCTCTGAAGAGTATTGATAATGGCTGAAGTCACCCATCTTGTTCAGACACTGCCCAGAAGAAGGCAATGGCAAACCACTTCTGTGGAAAAATTTGCCAAGATCAACCATGGTCACGGGACTCTGATCGCCCACGTCATATGACACGGCACAGAATGATGATGCTGGACATTCACTGAGCAAGAATAACATTTATAGCGCACATGTGCCATCCATGGCAGACAGGATTCGCACTCTGTGCTTCCAGATCATTCAGGCAACGCGCAATTAAAGTCATGTAGTTAACACTCACAACGCTTCTGGGTCATTTACATAAAGATGATTAGCATTCAGTGTACAGGTGTGTAATTCACAATGGGAACAATTCGTATCACTGTGCTCCCAAATTATTCACATTGGGCATAATTAATAATCTATGCCTCTGGATCATTCATAATGTTTTTGATTAATATTCACTGCACTCCAGGAAGCATTCACACAATGCACCACTAATATTGTGCTCTGCAAAGAAGCACACCAGGTACAATTAACACATCCTGCTTGCTAATCAGAAACATCTGGCACTAAGATTATTTCCTGTAGTCTGGGATCATTTAAACATACTCACAGGCCCCCTAGACTAAGTACCTGATACTGTTACTGACTGAGCTCCTGGTTCAATCTGTGGCATGAAATAAACATTTTCAGCTGAGACCCTTCATCATGAATTGGCTGTTGTCTGCTTGTTCCTCTCCATAGATGCTGCCTGGCTTGCTGGGCTCCTCCAGCATTTTGTGTGTGTGTGTTGCTCAAGATTTCCAGCATCTGCAGAACCTCTTGTGGCCCAGTTCAATCACACTGGGACATACTGAGTTACATCCTGTGTTCCAGAATCGGTACAATTAACAGTTCATACAATTCTGGGTACAGTCAGCACTCACTGCTCTGGGATTAGTGTACTGCTCATATCCTGCCACCAGGATTAATGACACCTGACACAGCAAGCTCAAACTGCAGGCATGGATAATTCGAACTCACAATTAACACTTTTTCCCCTAGATTCCACTTTGGTAAGATTAACTTCCTGGACTCTGTGATCAATCGCTCCAGGTGAGGAGCAATCTACTGAAAGAAGTTTGCTATGGCCACACTTGGCACTGAGGTCAATGTCAGTTGCTCTGCCCAGTAATACTCTTCTTCTGGTGCACAGGCCAGACTGGAAAAGACCATAAAACATAGGACCAGAATCAGGCCATTCAGCCCATCGACCCTGTTCTGCCGTTCAGGCATGGCTGATTTCTTATTCCCCTGCCTTTTCCCCATAACTTTTGACATCCTTACTAATCAAAGAACCTATCAACCTCAGCTTTAAATATACTGTATCCAATGACTTAGCTTCCACAACCAGCTGTGGCAATGAATTCTACATTTTCACCACCCCCTGGCTAAAGAAAATCCTACTCACCTCTGTTCTAAAGAAACATCCTTGTATTCTGAGGCTGTGCCTTCTGGTCTATACTCCCCCAATATAGGGAACATCCTCTCCACATCCATTCTATCCAGGCCTTTCAATATTCAATAGATTTCAATGAGATCCCCCCCTCTGACCTTCAATGAGTACCAACCGAAACCCATGAAATGTTACTTTCATTCTAGGATCATTCTCATGAACTTCCTCTGGACCCTATCCAATGCAAGCACTTTTTTTTTAGATAAGGGGCCTAAAATTGCTCACAGTATTCCAAATACAGTCTGATCGATGCCTTATAAAGCCTCAACATTACAACTGTGCTTTTGTATTCTAGTCCTCTCGAAATAAATGCTGACATTGCATTTTCTTTACTTACCACCGACTCAGCCTTCAAGTTAACCTTTAGGGGATCTTGCAGTTCTGAAGTTCATAAACAAATCAATTGGTGTTTGACGATAACCAAAATCAGAATCAGATTCAAGTTTATTATCACTAACATACATTGAGGAATTTGTTGTTTTGTGGTAGTAGTACAATGCAATACATCAACATTTTTGTAAGTAATGATAAGAACATATAGAAATATTAGTGCAAAAAGACAGCAAAATAGTGAGGAAGCATTTATGGGTTCATGGACTGTTCAGACATCAGATAGCGGAGTGAAAGAAGCTGTTCCTGAAACATTCAGCTGTTCCTGAATGTGTATCTTCAGGTTCCCGTGCCTCATTCCTGCTGATAATGATGAGAAGAGGGCATACTTATGAACTTCAGAACCGCAAGATTCTCTAAAGGTTAACTTGAAGTAAAGAAAATGCAATGTTAGCATTTATTTTGAGAGGACTAGAATACAAAAGCACAGTTGTAATGTTGATAGTGAGGGCCTTCATGAAGGATGCTGCCTTCAAGAGGCATCACATTTTGAAGGTATCTTTGCTGGTGGTGAGGCTGGAACCTGTGATGGGGCTGGCTGAGTTTACAACCCTCTGCAGCTTTTTCTGATCCTGAGCACTGGAGCCTCCATACAAGATAGTGATGCAACTAGTTAGAATGCTGTCCACAGTCTATCCGTAGAAATTTGCTAGAATCTTTGGTAACATACCAAATCTTCTCAAACTCCTAATGTAGTTTAGTCACTGGTGTACCTTCTTTGTGGCTACATCAAGATATTGAGCCCAGGATAGGCCTTCTGAGATGTTGACACCCAAAAGCTTGTAGATGATCACCCTTTCCATTGCTGACCGCTCAATGAGGAATGCTGTGTGTTCTCGAATTTCTCCTTCCTGAAGTCCACCATCAATTCCTTGGTTTTATTAACGTTGAGTACAAGGTTGTTATTTTGTGACACTGATCTATCTCCCTCCTGTATGCCTCCTCGTAACCACCTGAGAAACTGCCATGACATTTATGCCATTGGCATATTTATAGATGGCTTCTGAGCTCTATAAAAACCCAATAGTTTTTTGCCCATCACTTGAAATACTAGAAATTATTTAATGCAGCTCAAAATTCTGCAGTTGCTGTGGGTTTCTGCACTGTAGTCCACTTGTCTGAGTTACGGAGTTCTCTAGCACTGAAGAAAGCCCTTTGGTCCAACTCTTCCATGCCTTCTTAAGCTAGTCCCCTTCGATTGCACTTGGCCCAATATTCCTCAAAGCTTTCTTATCAATGTACCTGTCAGCATGTCTTTTGAACTTTGTTATTGTCCTCACTTCCTCTGACAGCTCATTCATCTGTCCACTACTCCCTGTGTGAAAAGTCTCAGATCTCTTTTAGATCTTTCCCTTCTCAGCTTCAACTAGTTTTAGAGTCCCCTACCCTGCGAAAAAGACTGTGACCATGCACCTTGACTATGCCCCTCATGATTTTATGTACTTCCATCAACTTACCCCTCAAATTTCTTCACTCTAGACAAAACAGTACTGGTCTACCCAGTCAATTCAAGTGAACCAATTTTGACAACAACCTTGTGAATCTTTTCTGTACCCTCTCTCGCTTAATGGCATCCTTCCAGTGATATGGTAACCAAAGTTCAAAGTTCACAGTACATTTATTATCAAAGTACATATAAGTCACCATTTACAACCCTGAGATTCATTTTCTTGTGGTCATATTCAATAAATTCAATAACCCTACAAGGAGTTGGTACGTTCTCCCCTTGACTGTGTGGGTTTCCTCTGGGTGCTCCGGTTTCCTCCCACAGCCCAAAGATGTACCAGTTGGTAGGTTGATTGGTCATTGTAAATTGTCCTGTGATTAGGCTAGGATTCAATTGGGGGTTGCTGGGCAGAGCAACTTGAACGGCCAGAGGTGCCTAATCTGCACTGTATCTCGATAAATAAATAAATAAACAAAGCAAAGAAAGACCACACCAACAGGGTGGAGACCAGTGTGCAAAAAGCAACAAACTGTGCAAATACAAAAAAAAATGATAAATTCAACAAATTGAAGCTGATAAATGCAGAAAGTGCCAAGAGAAACCAGAAACAAACCGACACATTAAAGGATCCTGTAGCAGTTTAACTCAATCTGATTACTTACACAGGCACAATCAAGTAGCAAACATCATTCACCAAAATCTTGCTTTAAAATACAAACTCTGAAAAGACACCCAAATAAAAATACAAGCCTGATCCAGTTTTAGAGTCAGAGTCCTACAAATTATATTATGACTGATCCGTTATACAGATAGGACACTCTATAATAACTGGCAGGATACAATAATACAGGATTAAGCAAGCAAGACAACTTACTTAATAGATATAGGCATTCCAAACAAACATTAAAAAAAAACAGAAATAAGTAAGTGAAAACACCAGAAATATGCTGAATTAGAAGAGGAAATTGAAAGACTATGGAATATGAACAGAGTATACATTGTCAGAATAGTAATATCTACAACTGGTATCATCCCAAAGGCACTACACAATAGAATTAAACAATTAGCATTTAATAGCAATATTTATGTAAACACCAGAAAACCATAATACTGAACACCACTAGAATAGTCCAAAAGTTCCTAGCAATTGACAAATGAGCATGCTTGACTATGCCCATACCTTGTGTTTTACCAGTTTGAGCTGAGAAAAAAAATAAAGAAAAAAACAAATAAGCAGTAACTCTGCACAATGATTCCATCTCACCATTGACTTGTACAGGCGTAACATGACATCCCAGTGCCGGAATCCTATGCCCTAACCAATGAAGGCCTTCTTTACAACCCTGCCTACTGGTGTTGCCACTTTCAGGTAACTATTCCCTTATACTCCTGGATCTCTCTGCTCTACATCATTACCCAGGCCCTATTATTTCTCTGCCAGTCATGCCCTGGTTAAATTTCCCAAAATGCATCATTGCAAACTTGTCTGAATTAAACTCCATCTGCCGTTCCTTTGCTCACTTTCTCAGTTGATCTAGATCCCATGGTAACCTTAGGCAACCTGCTTCAATGTCAATCAAACGGTAATTTTTGTGTCATCCGCAAACCTACTAACCATATCACCTACATTCTCATCCAGATTGTTTATACAGATGTCAAATAACAGAGGACCCAGCAATCACCCCTGCAGCACCCCACTGGCACAGTGAAAAACCACTTGAGAAACATCTCTTCACTACCACCCTCTGACTCCTACCACAAAGCCAATATTTTATCCATTTGGTTAGTTCACATTGGATCCCATTAGATCTGTCCTTCTGGACCAGATTATCATGTGTAACCTTGCATTTCTGAACTTCATGTAAACAATGTCCATCACCCTGCCCTGTTAATCCTCTTGGTCGCATCTCCAAAAAGCTCAGTCACTATTTCCCATGCACAAAGCCACACTGACTATCCCTAATCAGTTCTTGCCTTTCCAAATGCAGATCGATCCTGTTTCTGAAAATCCTCTCGTAACTGAAGCAATTCCTTGGGTTGCAGTCCAAAAAGGACCATAACTGTGACACTTCCTTTGGCCTTGGGGCATCCAACACTGCTTGAATTCTCTCAGCATACTTGTGTAATTCTTGTGCAGTAATGGTGTGACCACAGTAAGTGGTTCTTGGTTTAAAGAATTCACACTTGGTGTGTTGAACTCTGAGCCCATAATCTTCTAATCATTTTTAACACCGTCTTTAGATTTTGGAGATGATCCTAGTCATACCTCCTGGAACAATAATGTCATCTAGGTAACCCTGAGTATCCGGATAGCTTTGTAGCACCTGGTCCATAGCTTTCAGCCAGAGTATGCAGGCGCAGATGCTACTCCAAGAATAAGCCAATTATAGTGATAAATCCCTTTGTGAGTGTTTGTGGTGAGAAACACTTCGGACTCTTTCCATCTCCATCTGTAGGTAGGCATCAGCTAAGTCCACTTTGCTGAAGTGTTTCCCTCTAGAAGGGATGCAAAGATATCCTCTATTCTGGGCAGAGGGTATTGATCTACTTTCAGTACTGGGTTGATAATGACCTTAAAATCACCACAGATCTTGACAGACCCATTCTTCTTGGTTACTGAGACCACTGGCATTACCCATGGGCTCCACTCAACCTTGAAAAGAATTCTTTCAGCCTCCATGTGATGTAGCTCACTGGCTCCTCTATCACGGATGTACAAGCAACTGGATGGGCTTTGATAAACTTGGGTATGGCATTTTCATTTGGCTCTATTTTGCCCCTGGTATGTTTGAGTTTTCCAATGCCCTCTTTGATCCCTGCTGTGGCATCATCGAGTACTTTTATTAATTTGCTTTCAGTTGACTCTATTGCAGGGGATGTGGTATGCAAATGGTGGATGGATCTCGATCAAGTAGTAGTTGTCTCAGCCAATCACGTCCCCACAATGCTGGTCCTTCTGTTTTTACCACATACAAACCCAATATGGCCTGTGGTTGTTGTATTTCACAGTTAAGAATGTCATTGCCACAGGAATGATCTTTTCTCCAGAATAGGTTCATAGCTTCATAATTGTAGACTTTAGTTTAGTATCTTTGAAATACCGTTCAAACTTATTTTATGGAATGGCTGAAACAGCCGAGCCAGTGTCCAATTTTGTTTTAATTAATTTGGCTGTCACTTCAGGTGTCAACCATATTGCATGTCTCTTGTTAGTTTTCACATTGTAAATCTTAAGGCTACTCGGTTCTGTGTCACTCTCATCATTATCAAATTTTTCCTCAGCACCATGCAGACTAGTGCTCTTTTTGAAACTACAACTTGACTTTTTATCTTTTTCTGTTCCCTGTGCAGTCCGTTTATCTTTGTCTGCCATACATGCTCATCATATGTGTCCTACTTGGTTGCATTTTTTGCAAGTTTCACCTTTAAACCTTTGGTCTGGTGTATTTGAGTCCCTGATAGAATGGTATCACAATTTGTTTGGCCAGGCCAGTTTCTGTGTTGATGCTCACTTTCATTTCTGACTGCAACTCAATTGTGTCTCTGCTGTTTCCATTGATACAGCTATTTGAACTGCGCTTTTAAATGTAAGTTGTGCTTCAGTTAGGAGCTGTTTTTGCATGCTTTCTTGTAAGGTTCAACAAACTAAATTATCTCTTAGTGCCTCATTAATCCCATTACTGAACTGACAATGCTCAGATAATCTCTTCAGTTCAGCCACATGCACTATACCGGTCTGCCCTTTCTTTTAATTCCACTTACAAAACCTGAAGTGTTCTGCAAACAACAATGGTTTTGGTTCTGCATTACTTTCACAATACAGCAATGCTCATTTCAGTTGATTTTGTTGGAGCATTCAAACTTCTAATTCAGTATTAAACTAACCAAAAGCAAGAGCACAGAGCCAGGAGTAACAGATCTTAGTTTTGTTTTAGCATTAAGTGAAGCACACATGTATGATGTGGTAGCATCATGACATATGCAATACACTTACTTTTTTTACATAAAACTTATAAAATATTTAAACAAATAAGAATGCTTTATCAAACAATGGATTTACAAATACTACTGAAATGTTAAAAACACAACGCTATCTACATTAGGAAGCTGCTGACATGACAAAAGAAGCTGCAAACACTTCCAGAGATGGAGGACCTTCATTGTTGCCCTAAACACTAGCTGCATAGCAGACAAAAGAGACAGATCTACATTAGAAAATTGTAGATATTGCACACTGAAATTCTGTAAACACTAAACCACCACATGAACTGAAACATAGTAAACACTAACACAAAATGTAATGAAACAATGTATAAAAAACTGAGCATACTGAACAATATATACAATAAAGCTATGTAATCTCTGAAATACCCTTCACTCTAAAACACTGCAATGAAACAGCACACACATATACCAGACAAGGCATTGACTACAAGAGTTGGGACATAATGTAACTCCTCTACCAGAAGTCGGTGACATTGCTCTTGAGTATTCTGGGCAGTTTTGGCGACAACACTCTAAAAGAGCAATTTACACAAAATGCTGGAGGAACTTAGCAGGTCAGCCAGCATCATGGAAATGAATAAACAGTCAGTGTTTTGGCCTGAGACTCTTCTTCAGGACTGGAAAGGACTGGGGAAGATGCCAGAATAAAAGTTTTGGAGGGGGGAGTGTGGAAGGAGCACTAACTAGAAGGAGTTAGGTGAAGCCAGGTGGGTGGGAAAAGTAAAGGGCTGGAGAAGAAGGAATCTGATAGGAAAGGACAGTGGACCATGGGAGAAAAGGGAGGAGGGGCACCAGGTGATGGTAATAGACAGATGAGGAGAAGAAGTAAGAGGCTAGAGTAGGGAATAAAAGAAGTGGGAAGGGGGAGGAAAAAATTACCAGTAGGAGAATTCAGTGCTCATGGTATCAGGTTGGAGCCCATCCAGATGGAATATGAGGTGTTGTTCCTCCGTCCTGACAGTGGCCTCATCGTGGCAGAGGAGGAGCCCATGGATTGGCATATCAGAACAGGGATGGGGATAGGAAGTAAAATGTTTGGCCACTGGGAAATTTCACTTTTGCGGATGGAGCGGATGTGCCTGACAAAGCGGTCTCCCAGTCCACGTCGGATCTCACCAGTGTAGAGGAGGTTGCATTGGGAGCACAGGATGCAACAGATGATCCCTACAGATATACAGGTAAAGTATCACCTCACCTGGAAGGACTGTCTGGAGCCTTGAATGAAAGTAAAGGGGGAGATCTGGGGAGCATTCGCTCTGAGGATAGCAGCATTGTCAACGACATCCAGAGCCGCATTAAACAGGCATCAGCTGCCTCTGGGAGGCTTCGGCGTACAATCTTTCTGAACAGGAGCCTTCGTCCTTCCACAAAGGTTGCCTGTATACCAAGCGGCCTGTGTCACCAGCCTCCCTTATAACTGTGAAGCTTGGGTAACCTACAGCCGTCACATCAAGTCCTTGGAGCACTTCCACATAAGCTGCCTCCAGCACATCCTGGGAATTACCTGGCGTGAGCCGGTGCCTCACACTGAAATACTTGTAAAGACCAACCGCAGAAGTATTGAGGCCATGATCACCCAGCGTCAGCTGCAGTGGCTGGGGCACGTGATAAGGATGCCCCCATGTCGGCTACCCCGCAGAGTGTTATACGGCCAGCTACATCATGGTCGACGCTTAGCTGGAGGGCCGGAGAAGCGCTGTAAGGATCAGATGAAGAATGCTTTAAGGAAGTGCAAGATCAGACCTGAGGACCTGGAGGAGGTTGCTGCTGACCGTACCATTTGGTGACAGCTGTGTAGGGATGGGATTCATACTCTGTAGATGGAAAGAACAACCAGAAGACAGCAGAGGAGAGCCAGGAGAAATGCAGTCATTGTTGCTACCACTACTACATATACATGTCCCACCTGCAATAGAGCATGTGGGTCCAGGATAGGACTGTATAGTCATCAAAGATCTCACCGTTTAAGGAGTGGACGTCGTCATCGGATTTTGATGGACAACTGAAGAAGAAGAAGAAGAAAGGAGGGGGTGAACAGACAGGTTTAGCATTTCTGTCGCTTGCTGGGATATTTGCCAGGAGGGAGGTTAATGGGGAGGGATGAATGGACAAGAGAATCACGGATGGAGCGAATCCTGCAGGAATCGGAGTGTGTGTAGGGTGGCGGGGGGGGGGGTGTGGTAAAGATGTATTGGTGGTAGTTTCCCATTAGAGATGAAGGAAGTTGCGGGGAACGATCTGTTGGATGTGGAGGCTCGTGGGGTGAGAGGTGAGGAAAAGAGGGAAGATACGATAAGTTTGGATGTTCGGGAAATGGAGGAGATGCAGGTGAGGGCAGTGTTGGGTCTGTTCACAACTACATATCAATTAAATAAAAGCATGCACACGGGAGATGGCTTTAACTGGTGTATTCACATTGCAGCGGGAAAGAGAAATGCGTATGCGTAGACAGCAACGCAAGCGCAGACACCAGATCAAGATCTAGTGCTGGGTGGGCAGGGGTCATTGCTCTAAAAGAAATAGATCCAAACATTATGCTTCCTTCCCCTTTAGATCAATGCAACATAAAACTATGAATATACGAAACATTCCCTTTCACATACCAAGTAAACATGCTTTCGTAGTAACAGTCCATCACTAACTTCACAGTTCTAAAGTTTCAATCTTTTGGGTAGCACTCTGTTTCCTCCAGGATAGAGCCTCTGGACCCGTGGAGTGGCATCATGTTTGATAGGTATCTTGTTTAAGACAACGTTCTCGGTTTCCAGTGTCATGCTGCTGTCAGTGACATCATCACTGAGAGCTCAGTCCGGTGAGTGTAATGTGTCCATCTTGTTGGATACAATTGACTCCAGTGTGTTCTTCAGCTGAGCACCCAGTATCTTATCCACACGACATCTCCATGTCCGATCTCCAATATCCACTGTGTACATCAGTGTCCAGTTCTTGTAGCTATCCTACTGGGTGTCCACTTGTCTTCTCAGTGATCATCTGTCCAATCTTGAAGCTCCTTGCTGCTTCACTTGGCCACTGGCTGAACTGTTTATTCTGCACTTCCTTCCATAGATCTGGTTTCAGGAGGTCTACGCAAAATCTCAGGTTCCTGCTCACAAACAGCATTGCAGGTGCTTGATTTGTTGTGCATGAACAGAGTTCTGATACACAAAAAAAAGCTGTCCACCTTGTGCTGTAGAGAAACGTCCTCTGTGCCCATTGCTTTAATGGTCTTCTGGAAGGTTTGAATAAACCTTTCAACTAACCCATTCATTGCTGGGTGGTGAGGAGTTGACTTTTAATGTCTGATGCCATTTTTCTTCATGAACAATTGAAATTCTTCTGACATGTATTGTGATCCATTGTCACTCACAATTTGTTCTGTTCAACCATTTCTGGCAAAGATAGTCCTCAGGGTGGAGACAGCCTTTGTCGAGGTGGTTGACTTCACTGGTATAATCTCCGGCCACTTTGAATGAACATCCACAGCTATCAGAAACGAGTCAATGAATGGCCCAAAAAAGTCAATATATACTCTTTGCCATGCTGATGACGGCCACTCCCATGGGATGGGTGTAACCATGCCTGTGGGGGTGCAATTTGAACTTTTTGGCATCCTGAACAGCTTTTGGTGAAGTTTTCAATCTGTTTATCTATTCCCAGCCACCACACTTAGCTCTGGGTGAGATTCTTCATCTTGACTATACACAGGTGTCTTTCATGCAGATTCATAAATTCTGGTGCGTAGGTGAAACGGAACCACAACGTGAGATCCACTTTGACATACCGACAATGGGTCTTGTCTTGCTGAGAGCTCTGGAAACGTAGGGGTACAATGGGCTGGCCAACCTTGCATGGTGATTTCATAGACTTTTGACAATATCGGGTCATTCCTTGTTTCTCTTTGTATTTTGGAATTTGTTACTGACAACTTGTCCACCAATGCTGTGTGGAACACTTCTGCTGGGTCACAGTATGAAGGCTTTTCTTCCAGCAGTGGAAGACGTGACAAGCCATCAGCATAGCTGTGTCGTTTGGTACCCTTGAACTCTATGTCATAAGGGTGGGCGCTGAGGAATTGTGCCCAACGTTGTAATCGGGTAGCAGTCATCACTGGAATTCCCTTCCTGGGATTGAAAGTGGACACAAGGGGCTGGTGATCTGTCACTAGTGTAAATTTTTGTCCATAGAGATAGTGGCGGAACTTTTTTATTCCCCATTCTAGACTAAAGGCCTCTTGGTTGATCTGTGCATAGTTGCGTTCTACACCCATCAGTGATCTTGAAGCACACACCATTGTGCGTTCGGATCCATCTTTCAGAATGTGTGACAAAATGGTTCCAATGCCATAAGGGGATGCATCACACGCCAGTCTGATGGTCGGGGATGGATCATAATGGGTGAGCAGTTGATTGGATGTTATTAGTTTCTTTGTTTCCTTGAATGCTTTTTCACATCTTTCTGACCATTCCCACTTTGCCCCTGTCTGTAACAATGCATTCAATGGATGCAACACTGCAGTAATGTTTGGGAGAAAGCGGTGGTAGTAGTTTACAAGGCCCAAATAGGACCTGAGTTGTGACACATTTTCCAGTTTGGGTGCACGTGGCACTGCTTCAGTCTTCTCTTGTGACCTATGTAAGCCATGCTTGTCAATGACATATCCACAATACGAGATTTCACTCTTGAAAACCTCACATTTCTTTCTCTTTGCGCACAGACCATACTCACTCAGCCTGGTAAGCACTTTACCAAGGTTCTGCAGGTGCTCTTCATCATTCTTGCAGCACAATGATGTCATCAAGGTAACATTGTGTTCCTGGGATATCTTGGAGCACTTGGTCCACTGCTCTTTGCCGAATTGATGGAGCTGATGTGACACCAAAGGAGAGACGATTATATTGGGACAGTCCCTTGTGAGTGCTGATTGTGAGGAACTTCCTGCTTGACCCCTCCATCTCATTTGCAGATAGGTTTGTGACATGTCAATCTTTGAAACCCTCACTCCACCTGCCAAAGATGCGAAAGTGTCTTCTGTTTGTAGCAGGGGATACTGCACAGTACGCAACACCAAGTTAATGCACACCTTGAAATCCCCGCATATGCGAATGACCCCAGCCTTCCCTTTCTTGATCACCGAGACAATGGGCATGGCCCAATCTCTCCACTCAACCATGGAGAGAATTCCAGAGACCTCCAAGCTCTGCAGTTCAACATCCACTTTAGGACATAGTGCGTAAAGCACTGGGCATGCTTTATGGAATCTTGGTATTGCTGCCTCATCCAGTTCAATTCTGACGTTCATGCCTTTGATTTTACCAATACCCTTCTCAAACACCTTCTCATTAGCATTAAACAGCTGTGACAGTCTCTGGTTAGTGTTACTGTTTGGACTGCAGTTGCCTGCTAATCTCACACTGAGAGATTTGTTTAGGTGTCAGTCTAGTTGGATTTTTCTCAATCATTCACATCCGAAAAGTGCTGGCTCTCCACTTTTCAACACATAAAGCTCTAACTGTTGTGGTTGGCTCCATACGTTACATTTAGTTTCAGTTTGTCTGTGCAAGCAGTCATTTATATCATGGGAGGATTTGCCACATCAATAATATTTTCAGCTTTTTGCACCATTCAGGGACATTTTCTGCATTTCACATTCTAAACTCCTTTTCTGTAGTTCTGCTGCATCCTTTGCTGCAGTGTTTAATGATATTGCAATGGTCAATGCCCATTCTAAGGTTAGGTCTCTTTCGGATAGTAGCCTCTTTTGAGTGTTTTGACTGTGCATGCTACATGCAAGCCTGTCCCTTAATGCATCAGAAAATCTATCTCTGAAGTCCAAGGTACTGGGAAAGTTTGTGCAGTTCTGTGAATGCTTTCATTTTGTGACTAGTTTCTTTTATAAAATCTAAATTGCCCAACTATTGCCAGCGGTTTAGGGTTCAAGTGATTTTGTAAAATTGTGACAGTTTTATCGAACGTCTTGCTTGCTGGCATTTCAGGGGCTACTAGGTTTGCATAAAAGACTTTGCGTTCTTGCACCCATTAATCTCAAAAGTGTAGGGGCTTTCTTTATCTCCTCCACGTTGTTCACATTACAATACACTTCAACCCTCTTGATAAACGACTCTCAGCCTTCATTCCTGCTATCAAATTCATCAACTTTCCCTACTGAAGCCATCGCTATGTTATTTTCACTTTAAATTCAGCGCATTTTTCACTGTTACTCATGGGTCCTTCAGCTTTCTAGAGCAGTTTAACTCTCGCTGTTTCATCCCTTAACTGCAGGTGAAGTTCGTGATATTCTCTGACATTCAGGTTCACACACGTCGCCAATTTCTGTGCACATATCAATTAAGTAAGAACATACACACAGGAGATGGCCGTAACTGGTGTATTCACATTGAAGAATCCAGGTTCAGCTGGGGCCCATGTGGGTACCCATGGCCACCTCTTGGGTTTGGAGAAAGTGGGAAGCGCCAAAAGAGAAATTATTGAAGGTGACGAAGGAGGGTGGTAGTTGGGTGGGAACTGGCTGGGTTTTCATTGAGAAAGAAGCAGAGGGCTTTAAGGCCTTCTTAAAGCCCTCTTCTTAGATATGGCAAAGTTAATTCCCATGGTAGGGGAGTCTAGGACAAGAGGGCATGACTTCAACTTTGAAGGACGTCCTTTTAGAACTGAGATGCAGAGAAATTTCTTTCATAAGAGGGTGGTAAATCTGTGAAACTTGTTGCCACGAGCGGCTGTGGAGGCCAAGTCATTGGGTGTATTTAAGGCAGAGATTGATAAGTTCTTGATTAGCCAGAGCATCAAAGGGTATGGGGTGAAGGCAAGGGAGTGGAGATGACTGGAAGAATTGGATCAGCCCATGACTGAATGGCGGAGAGACTCGATGGGCTGAATGGCCTACTCCTGCTCCTGTATCTTATGGTCTTATGGTCCTATAGGGACTGCACATTCATGGTGAAGATGTGATGGTCAGGGCAGGAATTAAAAGTTGTGAAGGAAATCGAGAGCATGAGAAACATCGTGGGTGTAGGTGGGAAGGGACTGAACCAAGGAGGATAGAATGGAGTTGAGGTGAGTGGACGCAAGATCAGTGGGGCCAGAGCAGGTAGAGGCAATGGGCCTACCTGCACAGTCAGGTTTGTGGATCTTGGGTAGGAGGTGGGGTAAGGGAACTATGAAACTCTGAGTTAGTAGAATCTTTTGTATTTAACACTCTAAGAATGACGAGATTAATCTGTGTTAACCACTAGGATCCCATTTGCACTATTTTATATGAATAATCCAATGTTATGCTTTCCACAGTCCTTGTGCGAAAGTGTTTACATGGAGACACACTGCAACAAATGGTACTGCTGCTTCATAGATCCACGGTTCTATCCTGCCCACAGGGACTGTCTATGTGGAGTTTGCACATTCTCCCTGTGACCAATTGGGTTTCCTTTGAAGCTTTAGTTTCCTCCCACATTCCAAGGATGAATTGGTTAGAAATTACCGTTAGAGTAGGTGGGTGTTGGGAGAGACAGGAGGAGTTGATGAGCTTGGAAGAAAGAATCAATTACAGAGAAATAACTTCTGGTACTGATGGGATTGCGCTGGGGGCTAGCACAGTCTTGATGGGCCAAACAGTGTACCGTATTCTGAGACAATACAGAATGTGAAACCACACAAAGATCACACCACTCAAACAACAGCACTCCCACCCACACACACACACACACACACACACACACACACACACACAGAGGGAACCACTGACAGTACAATAGCACGTATTAAGAATTCACACATAGTGAGGCAGCAGACACATTGCTCCGTTCAGAAACTGATGAAACCACAGAGTGTGAGAGTCCACGTACAGTGACAGAGAAGATGCCCACTGAGATAACAGGAAAATAGTGACAGTCACATGGTGAGACAGTACGTACAGTTAGACACCTCACAGACTGTGGAACACTCACACACACACATGCACACACACACACACACACACACACACACACACACACACACACATATCGTAAAGGTTTAATCTTTGGCTTGTTGAACGTCTTACCACCCCTGTGCCTTGGACATTACAGAACTTTGATTACTAGGGTGAGAATAATACCATGAGGTTGCAAAGTAACTCAGGCTTGAGTGCTCGGTGACAGGTGCTGACACTTTTTTTTTGCTGGTGGGAGAAGTGGGGATCGTTACTTGCTGCCGCCTACATGCCAGGGGAGCTGGAAAGGACTTTGGGGTTCTAACATTTAACTGTCATTCATTCTTTGGGGCACTCCTCTGTTTTCGTGGATGGTTGTGAAGGAAAAGCATTTCAGGATGTATATTGTATACATTTTTCTGACATTAAATGTACCTTTGAAACCTTGAAACCTAACTCTGGCAACAACTGTGGGAACGTGGAAGTTAATACATGGGTGGGACTTGTGAAGAGTGGCGACAGGTGATGATTGGGTCTGATTTGGTGGTTTGAGCTGGTGCTAAGCATTGGTCCACTTACTGTGGCATTACATATTAGTTAAAGGGTGTAAAAGTAGAGTGCTTAGGGGGCTTCAGGGTTGTTCTTTGATGGGCTGGTTGTGAACAGCACCGCAGATCGAGTGGAAGGTGTGCTGTAGTGAGAGGGGCCCATGCACACCCAGGTAAGTATTTTAATACTTGTTATTCTGTTCTTTTAAACAACGTTTTGTAGTTCCAAGTATGTAATTGGAGTTTATGTCTTTCTACTTTGGAGTACTGTGTACAGTTCTGGTCATCTCACTACAGGAAGGATATGGATACGATAGAGAGAGTACAGAGGAGATTTACAAGGATGTTGCCTGGATTGGAGAATAGGTTGATTGAACTTGGCCTTTTCTCCTAGGAGCGACGGAGGATGAGAGGTGACCTGATAGAGGTGTATAAGATGATGAGAGACATTGATCATGTGGATAGCCAGAGGCTTTTTTCCAGGGCTGAAATGGCTAGCATGAGGGGGCATAGTTTTAAGGTTCTTGGAAATAGGTACCAAGGAGATACTGTATCAGGATGCGTTTTTCACACAAAGAGTGGTGGGTGTATGGAATGTACTGCCAGCAGTGGTGGTGGAAGCAGATACAATAGAGTCTTTTCAGAACCTCTTAGATAGGTACATGGAGCTTAGAAAAATAGAGGGCTATGTGCTAGGGAAATTCTAGGTAGCTTCTAGAGTAGGTTACATGGTTGGCACAATATTGTGGGCCGAAGGGCCTGTAATGTGCTGTAGATTTCTATGTTCTATGCCTATCTGAGCCAGTTACAAGAAACTTTTGAAATGTGCATGCACGCGCATGCGCGCGCGCACACACACACGCACACGCACACACGCACATGCACACACACACGCACACGCACACACACACGCTTACACACACAAACACACACTCACACACACACATGCAAACACACGCATGCACACACACACATGCATGCACACACACATGCACACGCGTGCACACATGCACACACATGCGCGCATACACGCACACACGCATGCACACATGCACACACACACACACGCATGCACACACACGCACACAAACACTCACACATGCATGCAGACACACACTCATCCGCACACATATGCACACACACTCATTTACACACTCACACACATGCATACACACACACGCACACGCGCACGCACACTCACATACACACACACGCACGCACACACTCACACATGCATGCAGACACACACTCATCCACACACACATATGCACACACACACTCATTTACACACTCACACACACACACACTCACACACATGCATGCACACACACACACACGCACGCACACGCGCGCACACACACACATGCATGCACACACACGCACACGCACACGCGCACACAAACTCACATACACACACACACACACACTGAAGCACTTTCCCTCTTTGGCCTTCCTTAGGAATTGATCTGACTTCCTTCCACTCCGGCTCTGCGGGATTGGGACGGGACTGACATTTGCAGAGTGTTTTTCCCAAGGTTTTCCCCATCTCAGTCTTGGACGTCCTGCCTTTTGTTCCCAAACTGGTCTTAGATTTCCCAGAGGAAGTATCTTCCCTGTACATAGCCTGTCAAGCCTCAAAATAATCCTGTAGATTTTTATTAAATGTGCTTCTGTTCTTCTGAATTCTAAAGAATAGTGTTCCAGTCTACTCAATCTCTCTGCCTGCAGCAAGTCCACCATCTCCAGGACTATTCTGCTGAATCTTCACTTCACTCCCTCTGTGTAATCTCATCAAACTCCATACCATTGTAATAAGACATCATTACTCCTGTAATCAAACCATCATGTAATAAAATACTTATATGTAAATGTTGAAAATCTGAAATAAAAATGAAATTCCTGGAAACTATCAGCACACTCGCATGAATTTATAGAAAAAGAAACAATTTTTCTTAGCCTCAAATACAAGGAAATCTGCAGATGCTGGAATTTCAAGCAACACACATAAAAGTTGCTGGTGAACGCAGCAGGCCAGACAGCATCTCTAGGAAGAGCTACAGGACGAAGGGCCTCGGCCCGAAACGTCGACTGTATCTCTTCCTAGAGATGCTGCCTGGCCTGCTGCATTCACCAGCAATTTTTTTTTAGGTCCAGTGTTAACAGTTTATCTTTCCGCAGTTGCTGCCTTACCTGTGGAGTATTTCCAGCATGTTCTGCCTTTTACTCATAAGTAGGGCTAATAGATCACTGGCTCTCCTAATGCTTGCTTCACCTGCATGTTAGTCTTCAGTACAAGCATACCCAGGTCCTTCCAAGCACTATCTCTCTCCATACAACATAAATGATGTTGTGCTGAACTAATTAAACTAATAATTAAATGCCTAACTAAATTAATCCCTTCTGCCTGCACAGTGTTCTATCCCTCCATTCTCTGCATATTTATGTGCCTGTCAAAAGCTATGTCCACACTAGAATGGATAAATCTGTAACTGAAGCTTTTCCTCTTCGTTTTGACCCTCCGTCCACTGAAACAGCGTTTTCCTCCCCCAAAAACTGAGATTTTCAGAAATGCTCTGCAGAGTGAATAAATCTGAAAACGCCTAACATCCGGCGTAGTGTGTACGGGGTAACCGGCTATTTTTAAAAACGCTCTCATGGCGTGCCGGAACAAATGGTGGCAACAGCGCGGCATTTCATTGTTTTCTTGATCGCAACCTCCAACACCACAACAATATCTGACAATAGATGTGTAACAGCCTGATGTAACATTGTATGGAAATACAAGATAACACTGATGCAGACACGTTTTATACATTTAACAAGGTTGCTTTATTAATGTATTGCTTGTGCAAACATTCAATAGATGCAATTGTCACTTTTGCCCAGTGACTCGTTTTATTGCACATGTTAAATACAGCAAAATAATACAGAAAGACATGGCAGAAGTAAAGGCAAACAAATGAAGTAACAGCAAATTTCACTTTTGCCCAGTAACAAGCCTTATTGCATTTAGTTGTAGCTGTCGTCCCTTTCATCGGTGAAGAGACTATGGCTGTAGGAAATGTTTTGGGACAAATGTGCACCAGGTCTTTTGTTTGGCAATTTCCTTTTCAGTTTTTCTAGTCTGTAACTGGACAAACGTGCACCAAGTATACTCGTTCCCTCTTTGCTTGCTTTCTGTGTCCTGTGCATGCCCAGTAGGAAGAGATTCGCCCAAATATCCATTTTAATGTAGGCAGAGGTATTTTAAAAAATGTCTAGTGTGGACGCCTGTCATTTTAACCCGAAACTGGCATTTTCAAAATTATCCAGTCTAGTGTGGACGTAGCCTCAGAGTCTCTGAAACACCCCTATCACATTTACCTCCACCACCATCACCCCCTGGCAGCACTCTCCGGGCACGCACCAATCTCTGTAAAAACCATGCCCATGAATTTCTTTCAAACTTATTCCCTTCCCTTTAGATGCATGCCCTCTAGCATTAGACATTACAACCCTGGGGAAAAGGGTCCAGTTATCTATCTATCTCCACCTTTCATAATGTTATAAATATCTATTAGGTCCCCTCTCAGCCTCTGTTGCTCCAGAGGACACGACTCAAATTTGTTTGGCCAACCCTTATAGCATGCCTCATATAGCATCCTGGTAACCCTCTTCTGGATCCTGTCCAAGCCTCCACATCCTTCCTGTAATGGAGCAATGACAACTGGATGCAATACTCCAGATGCAGCCCAAGTAGAGCTTTTTAAATCTGTAGCCTAACTTCACAACACTTGAACTCATTGCCTCGACTAATAAAGTAGGATATTGACCCTCTTTACCATCCTATCAACCTGTGCGGTCTCTTTCAGGGAGCTATGGTCTTGGGCCTCAGAATCCCACTGTACATCAGGCCTGTTCAGGATATTTCTGTTAACAGTGTGCTGTCCCTATATATTTGATCTCCCAAAATGCAAAACCTCCCATTTGGCCAGATCCAGCTCCACCTGCTATTTCTTCACCCATATCTGCAATTGATCTATACCTCACTGTAATCTTTGGAAATCTGCCATGCTATCCAGAACACCACCAATCTTTGTATCATCTACCAACCTCTTCCTAGAGATGCTGCCTGGCCTACTGCATTCACAAGAAACTTTTTTAGGCCCAGTGTTAACTGTTTATCTTTCCGCAGTTGCTGCCTTACCTGCAAAGTATTTCCAGCATATACATCAGCAGGTGTCCCTGTGGAATACCGTTAGCCACAGACTTTCAGCTAGAATAAGCCCCATTCATGCTCGATCATCTATGGCAAGCCAATTCTGATTTCAAATGGCCAAGCCACTTTGGATCCCATACATCTTCATCTTCTGGATGAGCTACTCTGTCAAATGCCTTACTAAAATCCATGTGGACAACGTCTACAAGTCTACCTTCATCAATCACTGTCATTACCTCCTTCAAAAAACTCAATCAACATAGTAAGACACGACCTGCCTTGCACAAAGCCATTCTGGCTCTCCCTAATTAGGCAATGGTTTTTCAACCATCAGTAAAATTTTCCTGTCTCTAAGAATCTTCTGCACTGACTTATCCATCACTGAAGTGAGGTTTACCAGCCTATAGTTTCTAGGATTATCCTCATTTCCTTTCTTGAATAACAGAACATTAGCTACTTGCCGTTCTTCTCGGGCTGGTTGTGACCTTGCACCTTACTGTACACCTGCACTGCACTTTCTCTGTACCGTATTCTGCACTCTGTTATTGTTTTGCCCTGTACTGTTGTTATAAGCTGATCTGAATGGATGATTTGCAAGACAAGTTTTTCACTGTCAGTATTTGTGACAATAATAAACCAATTTACCATTTACTTCAAGTGTGGCAAGAGGGAACACAACGATCTTAGCGCAGGCTCCAAAATGTTATCTCTCGGCTCTCTGAATGACCTTGGGTATACGCCATCGGGCCCCAGGACTTCTCCATCTTAATGTTCTTTAAGAGTTCCAACCTCTTTTTTCTGTCTCAAAATGCCCTCACATATTAGTATGTTCCACACTGATCTCACTATTCTTCTATATCCTACTCCTTGATAAATAGTGATGCAAGGTTCTAATTTAAGACTTTACTCCCATCCTTCGCTTCCAAGCACATGTCCCCCTCCTTTATTCTGGAGTGCCTATATTCTCCCTCATTATCCACTTGCTCTTGACGAATGTATAAAATGTCTTGGGATTCTCCTTAATCTTAATTGCCAGTGACTTTTCATGTCCTCTTTCTGGCATTCCTAATTCCCATTCTGAGTTCTTTTCTAGCATCTTTACAATCCCCAAGGAGTCAATTAGACTTTTTGCTTCCTAAACTGTGCGTACGCTTTCTTACTCTTCTTCACTAAATTTACAATTTCTCTTGCCTTTCAGGGTTCTCTTACCTTTCAATCTTCATCCTTCCTTCTGACTGGAATATACCTGCACAGTACTCTGTACTGGACTTGCTCAAAAACAGCTTTCCCAATTAACTCTCCTCATCATCCTGTAATTTGCTTTGCTCTCCCACAATGTCCATGCTTATCCTTCATCTACAGCTAGACTAAAAACAAAGGAGTGGTGGGCACTGTTCCCAAAATATTCAGCCACTGAAAGGTTAGTCATCCGGACAAGCTCATTACCCAAGATCATGTTCAATGTGTCCACTTGTTAAACTATCTACATACTGATTTAAGAAATGTTAAGTAAATTTCATGATCGTACACAATCACATTTCCTTTTGTTACTGGTACACAAAGGAACTTAGACTGTGCACAAAAGGTTATCATCCTCTACCTCGTTGGCATGTTAAGTAACTTTTATGATCACACACAATCACATTTCCTTTTCCTGTTTCTGATGTGGATGGTGTTGACAATGTGAAGTTTGTGATGATTTTAGAACTGGATTATTTATACTGTTTTTAATTGAAGGGATTATTGATTCACTATGACGAATTCCAAAGAAGCAAAGGGCGTGAAGTGCGAAAGTTCATTTAAAGTGGAATGGCTTATTGAAGCAGTAGACACTGCTACACCAAAAGTTCATGAGCTCAGGAACACGCAGCGATGAGAAATATTTATGTGTGGTAGAGATACTGGTGTTACCCGCATGTATTGTTGCGATGCAAATGTTGCTGGAGAATTTGTAAGTGAAAAGAAGTGGAGTGATATTTGGAAACTTGACTTCTTAAAGCATCATTTAACAAGCAAATCACACATGGATGGTGTGCAAAAGCTCTGGTGAGAAAATCCTTCATTACCCGCTACTGGCTTGCTACATATGTTTTGTGAGAGGCAGATGGATGAGAGCAAAAATGATCAAACCTAGAGGAGATCAAAATTCTTATTGAGAGTGTTTTGCTAGCTGTTAAAATAAATACGTCTATAAATAAGCTGCAGTGCGCACATGTCGCGCAGCACACAATTTTTGTGCACACTGGTGATTACAAATTTGAGGGAACATTGGATGCACTCAGGATTATCCATGATGCCAAAAGCATGTGGACGGCTCTGAGGCTCAGCAGGGAAGGGTGAAGTCAGAGAGAGCAATAGTGATAGGGGATGTGTCTGTGCACGACTACATATATAGGCTTAAATAAAGGCATGCACACGGGAGATGGATTTACTGGTGTATTCACATTGCAGTGAGAGAGAGGACAATGTGATGTGCAGACAACAGATCAATACATAGTGCTAAGGGGTGGGGTCATTGCTCTGAAAGAAATAGATCCATGCATTACGTTTCCTCCCCCATTATATCAATGTAATATAAAACTGTAAATGTACAAAACAATCAATTTTCTTTTCATAAACCCATATTCCAAATGAACATGCTTCCACAATAACAGTCCAAAACTAACTTTACTGTTCTAAATATTCAATCTTTTGGGTGTCTTTTCTGTTTCTTTCAGGATAGCACCTCTGAGCCTGTGGAGTGGCATCAGGTTTGCTAAGACAACGTTTCTCCATTTCCAGTGTCATGTTGCTGTCAGTGAGGTCATCACTGAGAGGTAAGTCCGGTGACTGTAATGTGTCCATCTTGTCGGATGCAATCAACTCAGATATGTTCTTCAGTTGAGCATCCAGTGTCTGGTCCACATGATGCCTCCATGTTTGATCTCCAATGTCCACTGTGTATATCAGTGGTCCAGTTCTTGTAGCTATCCTACTGGGTGTCCACTTCCTGTCTGATCTCAGAGCCCCTTGTTGCTTCATTAACAAATGGCTGAACTGTTTATTCTGTACTTCCCTCCAGAGATCTGGTTTCAGGAGGTCTATGCGAGATCTCAGATTCCTTTTCATGAACAGCATTGCAGGTGTTTGATTTGTCATTGCATAAACAGAGTTCCACTACACAAAAAGAAAGTTGTCCACCGTGTGCTGTAGAGAAATGTTTTCCTTGTCCATCACTCTAATGGACTTCTTGAAGGTTTGGATCAACCTTTCAGCAATCCCATTTGTTGCTGGGTGGTGAAGAGCTAACTTGAAATGCCTGATGCCATTTTCCTTCATGAACAGTCAGAATTCTTTGGCGTGTATTGTGGGCCATAGTCACTCACAATTTGTTCGTGTAAGCCGTTTCAGGTGAAGGTAGTCCTCAGGGTGGAGACAGTCCCTGCTGAGGTGGTTGACTTCATTGGTATGACCTCCGGCCACTCTGAATGAGTTTCCACAGCAACCAGAAACATGGTGTCCATGACTGGCCCAGAAAAGTCGATATGTACTCTTGTCACGGTGATGACAGTTACTCCCATGGGCATAACGGTGCCTGTGGGTGTGCATTTTGCACTTTTTGGCATTCTGAACAGCTTTTGGCCAAGTCTTCAATACGTTTATCTATTCCCAGCCAGCACATGTAGGTCTGAGCAAGATGCTTCATCTTGACTGTACCCTGGTGTCCTTCATGCAGATTTTCTAAAACTCTGGTGTGCAGTTCAGAGGGAATGACTACAAAAGATCCACACATCAGCATTCTTCGACATACCAACTGTTGGTCTCGCCTCACTGAGAACTCTGGAAACATAAGGTTACCCTGAGGGTGGCCATCACTGCATAGTAATTTCATAGACTTTTGACAATGTTTCTTGTTTCCCTTTGTATTTTGGAATTTGTTACTGACAACTTGTCCACCAATGCGGTGTGGAACACTTCTGCTGGGTCACAGAATGAAGACTTTTCTTCTTCAGTTGCCAGCAGTGGAAGACGTGACAAGCCATCAGCATAGCTGTGTCGTTTGGTACCCTTGAACTCTATGTCATAAGAGTGGGCACTGAGGAATTGTGCCCAACATTGTAACCGGATAGCAGTCATCACTGGAATTCCCTTCCTGCGATTGAAAATGGACACAACGGGCTGGTGATTTGTCACCAGTGTAAACTTTTGTCCATAGAGGTAGTGGTGGAATTTCTTCATTCCCCATACTAGACTAAGGGGCTCTCAGTCTATCTGGACGTAGTTGTGTTCTGCACTCATCAGCAATCTTGAATCAAATACAATCAGGTGTTCAGATCCATCTTTCATACTGTGTGACAAAATGGCTCCAATGCTATAAGGGTTTGCATCACACGTCAGTCTGATGGACAGGGATAGGTCATAATGAGTGAGCAGTTTCTCAGATGTTATTAGTCTCTCTGTTTCCTTGAATGCTTTTTCACACCTTTCTGACCATTCTCACTTTGCTCCTGTCTGTAACAGTGTGTTCAATGGATGCAACACTGCAGTAATGTTTGGGAGAAACCAGTGGTAATAGTTTACAAGGCCCAAGAATGGCCTGAGTTGTGACACATTTTCCAGTTTGGGTGCCTGTAGCACGGCTTCAATCTCTTGTGACTTATGTCAGCCATGCTTGTCAATGCATGCCCACAATATGAGATTTCGTTCTTGAAAAACTCACATTTCTCTCTCTCTCTCTCTCTCTCTCTCTGCACAGACCATACTCACTCAGCCTGGTAAGCTGGAGATTCTGCAGGTGCTATTCATCATTCTTGCAGCACAATGATGTCATCAAGGTAACATTGTGTTTCTGTGATATCTTGGAGAACTTGGTCTGTTGCTCTGTGCCGAATTGATGGAGCTGATGTGACGCCAAAGGGGAGACGATTATTTGGAACAGTCCCCTGTGTGTGTTGATTGTGAGGAACTTCCTGCTTGACTCCTCAATCTCATTTGCAGATTGGCTTGTGACAAGTCAATCTTTGAAACCCTCACCCCGCCTGCCACAGGTGCAAAAGTGTCTCTGTTTGCGGCAGAGGGTATTGACAGTACACAGCACTGGGCTGATGCTCACTGAAATCCCCACATATGTGAACAGCTCCGACCCTCCCTTTCTTGATCACTGGGACAATGGGCTTGGCCCAATCACTTCACTCAACCACGGAAAGAATTCTAGACGCCTCCATGTTCTGCAGTTCAACATTCACTTTAGGACGTAGTGCGTAAAGCACTGGGCATGCTTTACGGAATCTTGGTGTTGCTGCTTCATCCATTTCAATTCTAACCTTCCTGCCTTTGAGTTTACCAATCCCCTTCTCAAACACCTTCTCAGTAGCATTAAGCAGCAGTGCCAGTCACTGCTTATTGCCATCATTTGGGCTGACGTTGCCACACTGAAAGCTTTGATTGAATACTAGTCCTGATGGATTTTTCTCAAACATTCACGTCCAAAAAGTGCTGGCCTGCCACTTTCAACACATAAAGCACTAACAGTTGTGTTTGGCCTCCGTACGTCACATTTACTTACAGTTTGCTTTTTTTAAAAATCTTTTTATTGAATAAGTATACAAAAAAGGTAAGCCATCTAAACATTAATACAATGTTAAAGTATAATTAAATTCCAGAAGGTATCAATACCAAAAAAAATACTACAAACAATGTAATTTAAACATAAGAAACCAAGATAACATAATAGTATACTAAATTTTATATATATCAATGGAAAAAAAGAAAAAAAACCCCCCCAAAAAAACCCACCGTGCAACTAACTAAAAGCAAAGCAAAGCAATGGGCTAACTTGAAACCAAACAGAGTTAAACTTAAAATCACGTCCTCAATCCCGACCTCCATTAAAAACAGTGAAAAAAAACAAGAAGGGTAAATATTACATTAAATGAAAATATCGAATAAAAGGTCCCCAAATACAGTTTGCTTTTGGGAGACTCTTTTTCGCCTGTGTAGATCTTTAGCATCACTGAGGTATTCTCTAATGGTATCTTAGAAAATGGTCTGTTGTAGTCAGCCTTTGGAATTATAGACAAAGCTAACCCTGTATCCAGCTCCATTTTCAGTTTTACACCGGACACATCTATTGTGATCTGCTTCAGTAATCCTATGCGTTTCTAGGCACGACAGTTCACCTTTGTCAGACTCTATGTGGTCTGATTCTGTTTTACATTCGGTATCCTTATGCATTTGCTTAATTTTGTGTTTGAGACTTTTCACTTGGCTGTGCTTTTCGTCTGCCTTGAACACTCTCTCTATGTGACCTTGTCTGTGACACTTTCTGCAGACGTTTTCTTTGAACCAACAGTCATTTTTATCATGGGAGGATTTGCCATATCGATTACATTTTTGGCTTTTTGCACCATTCAGGGACATCTTGTGTATTTCATACTCTAACCCCCTCTTCTGAGATTCTGCTTTATCTATTGCTTCAGTCTCTAATGATATTACAATGGTCAATGCCCATTCTAAGGTTAGGTCTCTTTCAGATAATAGCCTCTTTTGAGTGCTTTGACTAGGCATACCACATACAAACCTATCCCTTAATCCATCTCTAAAGTCAGAGTGCTGGGAAAGTTAGTACAGTTCTGCAATGTATTCAGAAATGCTTTCATCTTTTGACCTTTGTTTTTGTAAAATCTAAGTTTCTCAGCTATTCCCAGCAGTTTAGGTCTCAAGTGAAGTTGTAAAATTGTAGCAATTTCGTCGAACATATTGCTTGCTGATTTTTCAGGGGTTTCCAGTTTGCATAAGAGACTATGTCCTTGCACCCGTTAAGCTAAGAAGTGTAGGGGCTTTCTTTTGCTCCTCCACGTTGTTCGCGTTATGTTACGGTTCAACTCTCTTGATATACAACTCCCAACCTTTATTAGTGCTATCAAATTCTTCAACTTTCACAAATGAAACCATTAGTCACTTTAAATTCAGTGCGTCTTTCACTGTTACTCACGCATCCTTCTGTGTTCTTGTGCTGTTTAGTCCCATGACTGTTGGTGCAGTTCGTTATATTTTCTGACATTCAAATTTGTGCTAGTCACCAGTTTGTTGTGTCTGTGCACAACAACATATATATTAAGTGAAGTGAAGTCAAGTCAAGTCACTTTTTATTGTCATTTCGACCATAACTGCTGGTACAGTACACAGTAAAAACGAGACGTTTTTCAGGACCATGGTGCTACGTGAAACAGTACAAAAACTACACAGCACTACGTAAAAACTACGCTAGTCTACAGACCTACCCAGGACTGCATAAAGTGCACAAAACAGTGCAGGCATTACAATAAATAATAAACAAAACAATAGGCACAGTAGAGGGCAGTAGGTTGGTGTCAGTCCAGGCTCTGGGTGTTGAGGAGTCTGATGGCTTGGGGGAAGAAACTGTTACATAGTCTGGTCGTGAGAACCTGAGTGCTTTGTTGCCTTTTGCCAGATGGCAGGAGGGAGAAGAGTTTGTATGAGGGGTGCGTGGGGTCCTTCATAATGCTGTTTGCTTTGCGGATGCAGTGTGTGGTGTAAATGTCTGTAATGGAAGGAAGAGAGACCCTGATGATCTTCCTCCCGACCTCACTATCCGCTGCAGGGTCTTGTGATCCTGAGATGGTGCAATTTCCGAAGCAGGCAGTGATGCAGCTGCTCAGGATGCTCTCAATACAACCTCTGGGTACAGGATCAGCTACTTCCCCATCCCACCAGGTACAGGATCAGCTACTTCCCCATCCCACCAGGTACAGGATCAGCTACTTCCCCATCCCACCAGGTACAGGATCAGCTACTTCCCCATCCCGACAGGAACAGGATCAGCTACTCCCTACTCCACCAGGTACAGAATCAGCTACTTCCCCATCCCGACAGATAAAGGATCAGCTACATCCCCACACCGCAAGGTACAGGATCACCTACTTCCCCACCCCGCCAGGTACAGGATCAGCTACTTCCCCATCCCACCAGGTACAGTATCAGCTACTTCCCCACGACGTCAGATACAGGATCAGCTACTCCCTACCCCACCAGGTACAGAATCAGCTACTTCCCCATCCCGACAGATACAGGATCAGCTACATTCCCACCCTAGCAGGTACAGGATCAGCTACTTCCCCATCCTGCCAGGAACAGGATCAGCTACTTCCCCATCCCACCAGATACAGGATCAGCTACTGCCCCATCCCGTCATATACAGGATCAGCTACTTCCTCATCCACCAGCTACAGGATAACCTACTCCCCCATTCCGTCAGGTACAGGATCAGCTACTTCCCAATCCCAACAGGTACAGGATCAGCTACTTCCCCATCCTGTCAGGTACAGGATCAGCTACTTCCCCATCCCACCAGGAAAAGGATCAGCTACTTCCCCATCCCACCGGGTACATGATCAGCTACTTCCCCATCCCGCCAAGGCAGGATTAGACCCTTCCCCATCCCACCAGGTAGAGGATCAGCTACTTCCCCATCCCGTCAGGTACGGAATCAGCAACATCACTATCCTGCCAGGTACAGTATCAGCTCCTTCCCCATCCCACCAGGTACAGGATCAGCTACTTCCCCATCCCACCAGGTACAGTATCAACTACTTCCCAACCCCGCCAGGTACAGGATCAGCTACTTCCCCATCCCATCAGGTACAGGAACAGCTACTTAGCCATCCCGACAGGTACAGGATTAGCTACCTTCCACACGGTCAGATACAGGATTAGCAACTTCTCCATCCTGCCAGATACAGTATTAACTACCTCCCCATCCCACCAGAAACACGATCAGCTACTTCCCCACCCCACCAGGTACAGGATCAGCTACTTCCCCATCGCGCCAGGAACAGGATCAGCTAGTTCCCCATCCCACGAGGAACAGTATCAGCTACTTACCCATCCCACCAGGTATAGGATCAGCTACTGCCCCATCCCGTCAGATACAGGATCAGCTACTTCCCCACCCCATCAGATACAGGATCAGCTACTCCCTACCCAACCAGGTACAGAATCAGCTACTTCCCCATCCCGACAGATACAGGATCAGCTACATCCCCACCCTAGCAGGTACAGGATCAGCTACTTCCCCATTCTGCCAGGAACAGGATCAGCTACTTCCCCATCCCACCAGCTGCAGGATCAGCTACTTACCTATCCCAACAGGTACAGGATCAGCTACTTCCCCATCCTGTCAGGTACAGGATCAGCTACTTCCCCATCCCACCAGGAAAAGGATCAGCTACTTCCCCATCCCACCGGGTACATGATCAGCTACTTCCCCATCCCGCCAAGGCAGGATTAGACCCTTCCCCATCCCACCAGGTAGAGGATCAGCTACTTCCCCATCCCGTCAGGTACGGAATCAGCAACATCACTATCCTGCCAGGTACAGTATCAGCTCCTTCCCCATCCCACCAGGTACAGGATCAGCTACTTCCCCATCCCACCAGGTACAGTATCAACTACTTCCCAACCCCACCAGGTACAGGATCAGCTACTTCCCCATCCCATCAGGTACAGGAACAGCTACTTAGCCATCCCGACAGGTACAGGATTAGCTACCTTCCACACGGTCAGATACAGGATTAGCAACTTCTCCATCCTGCCAGATACAGTATTAACTACCTCCCCATCCCACCAGAAACACGATCAGCTACTTCCCCACCCCACCAGGTACAGGATCAGCTACTTCCCCATCGCGCCAGGAACAGGATCAGCTAGTTCCCCATCCCACGAGGAACAGTATCAGCTACTTACCCATCCCACCAGGTATAGGATCAGCTACTGCCCCATCCCGTCAGATACAGGATCAGCTACTTCCCCACCCCATCAGATACAGGATCAGCTACTCCCTACCCAACCAGGTACAGAATCAGCTACTTCCCCATCCCGACAGATACAGGATCAGCTACATCCCCACCCTAGCAGGTACAGGATCAGCTACTTCCCCATTCTGCCAGGAACAGGATCAGCTACTTCCCCATCCCACCAGCTGCAGGATCAGCTACTTACCTATCCCAACAGGAACAGGATCAGGTACTTCCTCATCCCGTCAGATACAAGATCAGCTACTTCCCCATCCCAATGTGTACAAGTTCAGCTACTTCCCCATCCCACCGGGTACATGATCAGCTACTTCCCCATCCCGCCAAGAACAGGATTAGCTCCTTCGCCATCCCACCAGGTACAGGATCAGCTACTTCCCCATCCCGTCAGGTACGGAATCAGCAACATCACTATCCCGCCAGGTACAGTATCAGCTACTTCCCAACCCCGCCAGGAACAGGATCAGCGACTTCCCCATCCTGTCAGGTACTGGATCAGCTAGTTCGCCATCACACCAGGAACAGGAACAGCTAGTTCCCCATCACACCAGGAACAGGATCAGCTAGTTCCCCATCCCAGCAGGAACAGGATCAGCAACTCCGCCATCCCATCACATACAGAATCTGCTACTTCCCCATCCCGTCAACTACAGAATCAGCAACATCACTATCCTGCCAGGTACAGTATCAGCTACTTCCCAACCCCGCCAGGAACAGGATAAACTACTTCCCCATCCCACCAGGAACAGAATCAGCTACTTCCCCATCCCAGCAGGAACAGGGTCAGCTACTTCCCCATCCCGTTAGATACTTGATCAGCTACTTGCCCATTCCACTGGGTACAGGATCAGCTACTTTCCAATCCCATCAGATACAGGATCAGCTACTTCCCCTTCCCACCAGGTACAAAATCAGCAACTTCCCCATCCCGTCAGATACAGAATCAGCTATTTCCCAATCCCGTCAGATACAGGATCAGCTACATCCTAATCCCGTCAGATACAGGAACAGCTACTTCCCCAACCCGCCAGGTACAGGATCAGCTACTTCCCCATCCCACCAGGAACAGGATCAGCTACTTCCCCACCCCATCAGTTACAGGATCAGCTACTTCCCCATCCCAGCAGGAACAGGATCAGCTACATCCCCATCTCTTTAGATACTTGATCAGCTACTTGCCCATCCCACCAGCTGCAGGACCAGCTACTTTCCCATCGCATCAGATACAGAATCAGCTACTTCGCCATCCCGTCAGATACAGGATCAGCTACTTCCCCATCCCACCCTGTACAGCATCAGCTACTTCCCCTTCCCGCCAGGTTCAGGATCAGCTACTTCCCAACCCTGCCATGTACAGGATCAGCTACATCCCCATCATATCAGGTACAGAATCAGCTAGATCCCCATCACACCAGGAACAGGATCAGTTACTTCCCCATCCCACCAGGTATAGGATCAGCTACTGCCCCATCCCGTCAGATACAGGATCAGCTACTTCCTCATCCCACCAGCTACAGGATAACCTACATCCCCATTCCGTCAGGTACAGGATCAGCTAGTTCCCCATCACAACAGGAACAGGATCAGCTACTTCCCCATCCCACCAGGTATAGGATCAGCTACATCCCAACCCCACCAAGTACAGTATCAGCTACTTCCCAACCCCGCCAGGAACAGGATCGGCTCCTTCCCAACCCCACCAGGAACAGGATGAACAGGTACTTCCCCATACCACCAGGAACAGGATGAGCTAGTTACCCAACCCAACAGGAACAGGATCAGCTACTTCCTCATCCCGTCAGATACTGGATTAGCAACTTCTCCATCCTGCCAGATACAGTATTAACTACCACCCCATCCCACCATATACAAGATCAGCTACTTCCCCATCCTGTCAGGTACAGAATCAGCAACATCACTATCCCGCCAGGTACAGGATCAGCTGTTTCCCAACCCCGCCAGGAACAGGATCAGCTACTTCCCCATCCTGTCAGGTACAGGATCAGCTAGTTCCCCATCACACCAGGAACAGGATCAGCTAGTTCCCCATCCCACCAGGAACAGGATCAGTTACTTACACATCCCAACAGTACAGGATCAGCTACTTCCTCATCCCGTCAGATACAGGATCAGCTGCTTCCCCATCCCACTGGGTACAGGATCAGCTACTTCCCCATCTCAGCAGGAACAGGATCAGCTACTTCCCCATTCCACAAGGAACAGGATCAGCTACTTCCCCACCCCATCAGATACAGGATCAGCTACTCCCTACCCAACCAGGTACAGAATCAGCTACTTCCCCATCCCGACAGATACAGGATCAGCTACATCCCCACCCTAGCAGGTACAGGATCAGCTACTTCCCCATCCTGCCAGGAACAGGATCAGCTACTTCCCCATCCCACCAGCTGCAGGATCAGCTACTTACCTATCCCAACAGGAACAGGATCAGCTACTTCCTCATCCCGTCAGATACAGGATCAGCTACTTCCCCATCCCAATGTGTACAGGTTCAGCTTCTTCCCCATCCCACCGGGTACATGATCAGCTACTTCCCCATCCCGCCAAGAACAGGATTAGCTCCTTCCCCATCCCACCAGGTACAGGATCAGCTACTTCCCCATCCCGTCAGGTATGGAATCAGCAACATCACTATCCCGCCAGGTACAGTATCAGCTACTTCCCAACCCCGCCAGGAACAGGATCAGCTACTTCCCCACCCCATCAGTTACAGGATCAGCTACTTCCCCATCCCACCCTGTACAGGATCAGATATTTCCCCATCCCGCCAGATACATGATCAGCTACTTCCCAACCCTACCAGGTACAGGATCAGCTACTTCCCCATCCCATCAGGAACAGGATCAGCTACTTCCCAACCCTGCCAGGTACAGTATCAGCTACTCTCCATCATGTCAGGTACAGGATCAGCTACTTCCGAACCCCGCCAGGAACTGGATCAGCTACTTCCCTCTCCCACCAGCTACAGGATCAGCTACTTCCCCTTTCCACCAGGAACAAGATCAGCTACTTCCTCATCCCGTCAGATACAGAATATGCTACTTCCTGATCCCATCAGGTGCAGGATCAGCTACTTCCCAATCACACCAGGAACAGGATCAGCTACTTCTCCACCCCATCAGATACAGGATCAGCTACACCCTACCCCACCAGGTACAGAATCAGCTACTTCCAAATCCCGACAGATACAGGATCAGCTACTTCCCCATCCCACCAAGAACAGGATTAGCTCCTTCCCCATCCCACCAGGTACAGGATCAGCTACTTCCCCATCCCGTCAGGTACGGAATCAGCAACATCACTATCCCGCCAGGTACAGTACCAGCTACTTCCCAACGCCGCCAGCAACAGGATCAGCTACTTCCCCATCCTGTCAGGTACAGGATCAGCTACTTCCCCAACCTGCCAGGTACAGGATCAGCTACTTCCCCATCCCACCAGGAACAGGATCAGCTACTTCCCCACCCCATCAGTTACAGGATCAGCTACTTCCCCATCCCACCAGGAACAGGATCAGCTACTTCCCAACCCTGCCATGTACAGGATCAGCTACATCCCCATCATATCAGGTACAGGATCAGCTAGTTCCCCATCACACCAGGAACAGGATCAGCTACATCCCAACCCTGCCAGGTACAGTATCAGCTAATTCTCAACCCCGCCAGGAACAGGATCGGCTACTTCCCAACACCACCAGGAACAGGATCAGGTACTTCCCCATCCCAACAGGAACAGGATCAGCTACATCCTCATCCCGTCAGATACAGAATCTGCTACTTCCTGATCCCATCAGATACAGGATCAGCCTCTTCCCCATCCCATCAGGCACAGGATCAACTGCTTCCCCATCCCACTGGCTACAAGATCAGCTACTTCCCCATCCCACCAGGAACAGGATCAGCTACTTCCTCACACCGTCAGATACAGGATCAGCTACTTCCCCATTGCAACAGCCACAGGATCAGCTACTCCCCCATCCCACCCTGTACAGCATCAGCTACTTCCCCATCCCATCAGGCACAGGATCAACTGCTTCCCCATCCCACTGGCTACAAGATCAGCTACTTCCCCATCCCATTAGTTACAGGATGAGCTACCCCCCATCCCACCCTGTACAGCATCAGCTACTTCCCCATTCCACCAGGAACAGGTTCAGCTACTTCCCAACCCTGCCAGGTACAGTATCAGCTACTTCCCAACCCCGCTAAGTACAGTATCAGCTACTCTCCATCATGTCAGGTACAGGATCAGCTACTTCCGAACCCCGCCAGGAACTGGATCAGCTACTTCCCTCTCCCACCAGCTACAGGATCAGCTACTTCCCCTTTCCACCTGGAACAGGATCAGCTACTTCCCAACCCTGCCATGTACAGGATCAGCTACATCCCCATCATATCAGGTACAAGTTCAGCTAGTTCCCCATCACACCAGGAACAGGATCAGCTACTTCCCCATCCCACCAGGTACAGGATCAGCTACATCCCAACCCTGCCAGGTACAGTATCAGCTACTTCTCAACCCCGCCAGGAACAGGATCGGCTACTTCCCAACACCACCAGGAACAGGATCAGGTACTTCCCCATCCCAAAAGGAACAGGATCAGCTACTTCCTCATCCCGTCAGATACAGAATCTGCTACTTCCTGATCCCATCAGATACAGGATCAGTTACTTCCCCATCCCATCAGGCACAGGATCAACTGCTTCCTCATCCCACTGGCTACAAGATCAGCTACTTCCCCATCCCACTAGGAACAGGATCAGCTACTTCCTCATACCGTCAGATACAGGATCAGCTACTTCCCCATTGCAACAGCCACAGGATCAGCTACTTCACCATCCCATCAGTTACAGGATCAGCTACTTCCACATCCCACCCTGTGCAGCATCAGCTACTTCCCCATTCCACCAGGAACAGGATCAGCTACTTCCCAACCCTGCCAGGTACAGTATCAGCTACTTCCCAATCCCGCCAATTATAGTATCAGCTACTCTCCATCATGTCAGGTACAGGATCAGCTACTTCCGAACCCCGCCAGGAACTGGATCAGCTACTTCCCTCTCTCACCAGCTACAGGATCAGCTACTTCCCCTTTCCACCAGGAACAAGATCAGCTACTTCCTCATCCGGTCAGATACAGAATCTGCTACTTCCTGATCTCATCAGATACAGGATCAGCTACTTCCCCATCCCATCAGGCACAGGATCAGCTGCTTCCCCATCCCATCAGGTGCAGGATCAGCAACTTCCCAATCACTCCAGGAACAGGATCAGCTACTTCCCCATTCCGCCAAGAACAGGATTAGCTCCTTCCCCATCCCACCAGGTACAGGATCAGCTACTTCCCCATCCCGTCAGGTACGGAATCAGCAACATCACTATCCCGCCAGGTACAGTATCAGCTACTTCCCAACCCCGCCAAGTACAGCATCAGCTACTTCCCCATCCTGTCAGGTACAGGATCAGCTGGTTCCCCATCCCACCAGGAACAGTATCAGCTACTTCCCCATCTCACAAGGAATAGGATCAGCTACTTCCCCATTCCACCAGGAACAAGATCAGCTACTTCCCCATCCCGACAGATACAGGATCAGCTACATCCCCACCCTAGCAGGAACAGGATCAGCTACTTCCCCATCCTGTCAGGTACAGGATCAGCTACTTCCCCATCCTGTCATGTACAGGATCAGCTACTTCCCCATCCCAATGTGTACAGGATCAGCTACTTCCCCATCCCAATGTGTACAGGATCAGCTACATCCCCACCCGAGCAGGAACAGGATCAGCTACTTCTTCATCCTGTCAGGTACAGGATCAGCTACTTCCCCACCCCATCAGTTACAGAATCAGCTACTTCCCCATCCCACCCTGTACAGGATCAGCTACTTCCCAACCCTGCCATGTACAGGATCAGCTACATCCCCATCATATCAGGTACAGGATCAGCTAGTTCCCCATCACACCAGGAACAGGATCAGCTACATCCCAACCCTGCCAGGTACAGTATCAGCTAATTCTCAACCCCGCCAGGAACAGGATCGGCTACTTCCCAACACCACCAGGAACAGGATCAGGTACTTCCCCATCCCAACAGGAACAGGATCAGCTACGTCCTCATCCCGTCAGATACAGAATCTGCTACTTCCTGATCCCATCAGATACAGGATCAGCCTCTTCCCCATCCCATCAGGCACAGGATCAACTGCTTCCTCATCCCACTGGCTACAAGATCAGCTACTTCCCCATCCCACCAGGAACAGGATCAGCTACTTCCTCACACCGTCAGATACAGGATCAGCTACTTCCCCATTGCAACAGCCACAGGATCAGCTACTCCCCCATCCCACCCTGTACAGCATCAGCTACTTCCCCATCCCATCAGGCACAGGATCAACTGCTTCCACATCCCACCCTGTGCAGCATCAGCTACTTCCCCATTCCACCAGGAACAGGATCAGCTACTTCCCAACCCTGCCAGGTACAGTATCAGCTACTTCCCAATCCCGTCAATTATAGTATCAGCTACTCTCCATCATGTCAGGTACAGGATCAGCTACTTCCGAACCCCGCCAGGAACTGGATCAGCTACTTCCCTCTCTCACCAGCTACAGGATCAGCTACTTCCCCTTTCCACCAGGAACAAGATCAGCTACTTCCTCATCCGGTCAGATACAGAATCTGCTACTTCCTGATCTCATCAGATACAGGATCAGCTACTTCCCCATCCCATCAGGCACAGGATCAGCTGCTTCCCCATCCCATCAGGTGCAGGATCAGCAACTTCCCAATCACTCCAGGAACAGGATCAGCTACTTCCCCATTCCGCCAAGAACAGGATTAGCTCCTTCCCCATCCCACCAGGTACAGGATCAGCTACTTCCCCATCCCGTCAGGTACGGAATCAGCAACATCACTATCCCGCCAAGTACAGTATCAGCTACTTCCCCATCCTGTCAGGTACAGGATCAGCTGGTTCCCCATCCCACCAGGAACAGTATCAGCTACTTCCCCATCTCACAAGGAATAGGATCAGCTACTTCCCCATTCCACCAGGAACAAGATCAGCTACTTCCCCATCCCGACAGATACAGGATCAGCTACATCCCCACCCTAGCAGGAACAGGATCAGCTACTTCCCCATCCTGTCAGGTACAGGATCAGCTACTTCCCCATCCCAATGTGTACAGGATCAGCTACTTCCCCATCCCAATGTGTACAGGATCAGCTACATCCCCACCCGAGCAGGAACAGGATCAGCTACTTCTTCATCCTGTCAGGTACAGGATCAGCTAGTTCTTCATCACACCAGGAACAGAATCAACTAGTTCCCCATACCACCAGGAACAGGATCAGCAACTCCGCCATCCCATCACATACAGAATCTGCTACTTCCCCATCCCGTCAACTACAGAATCAGCAACATCACTATCCTGCCAGGTACAGTATCAGCTATTTCCCAACCTCACCAGGAATAGGATCAGCTACTTCCCAACCCAGCCAGGAACAGGATCAGTTACTTCCTCATCCCACCAGGAACAGGATCAGCTCCCTCCCCATCCCAGCAGGAACAGGATCAGCTACATCCCCATCCCAGCAGGAACAGGATCAGCTACTTCCCCTTCCCGCCAGGTTCAGGATCAGCTACTTCCCCATCCTGCCATGTACAGGATCAGCTACTTCCCAACCCTGCCATGTACAGGATCAGCTACATCCCCATCATATCAGGTACAGGATCAGCTAGTTCCCCATCACACCAGGAACAGGATCAGCTACTTCCCCATCCCACCAGGTACAGGATCAGCTACATCCCAACCCTGCCAGGTACAGTATCAGCTACTTCTCAACCCATCCAGGAACAGGATCGGCTACTTCCCAACACCACCAGGATCAGGATCAGGTACTTCCCCATCCCAACAGGAACAGGATTAGCTACTTCCTTATCCCGTCAGATACAGGATCAGCTACTTCCCCATCCCAACAGGCACAGGATCAACTGCTTCCCCATCCCACTGGCTACAAGATCAGCTACTTCCCCATCCAACCAGGAACAGGATCAGCTACTTCCTCATACCGTCAGATACAGGATCAGCTACTTCCCCATTGCAACAGCCACAGGATCAGCTACTTCACCATCCCACCAGGTACAGGATCAGCTACTTCGCCATCCCGTCAGATACAGGATCAGCTAATTCCCAACCCTGCCATGTACAGGATCAGCTACTTCCCAACCCTGCCATGTACAGGATCAGCTACATCCCCATCATATCAGGTACAGGATCAGCTAGTTCCCCATCACACCAGGAACAGGATCAGCTACTTCCCCATCCCGCCAGGTACAGGATCAGCTACTTCCAAATCCCGACAGATACAGGATCAGCTATATCCCCACCTGAGCAGGTACATGATCAGCTACTTCCCAATCCTGCCAAGAACAGGATTAGCTCCTTCCCCATCCCACCAGGTACAGGATCAGCTACTTCCCCATCCCGTCAGGTACGGAATCAGCAACATCACTATCCCGCCAGGTACAGTATCAGCTACTTCCCAACGCCGCCAGCAACAGGATCAGCTACTTCCCCATCCTGTTAGGTACAGGATCAGCTTGTTCCCCTTCACACCAGGAACAGGATCAGCTCGTTCCACATCCCACCAGGAACAGGATCAGCTACTTCCCCATCCTGTCAGGTACAGGATCAGCTACTTCCCCATCGCAACAGCCACAGGATCAGCTACTTCACCACCCCATCAGTTACAGGATCAGCTACTTCCCCATCCCACCAGGAACAGGATCAGCTACTTCCCAACCCTGCCAGGTACAGTATCAGCTACTTCCCAACCCCGCCAAGTACAGTATCAGCTACTCTCCATCATGTCAGATACAGGATCAGCTACATCCCAACCCTGCCAGCTACAGTATCAGCTACTTCTCAACCCCGCCAGGAACAGGATCACTACTTCCCAACACCACCAGGAACAGGATCAGATACTTCCCCATCCCAACAGGAACGGGATCAGCTACTTCCTCATCCCGTCAGATACAGAATCTGCTACTTCCTGATCCCATCAGATACATGATCAGCTACTTCCCCATCCCATCAGGTACAGGATCTTCTGCTTCCCCATCCCACTGGCTACAAGATCAGCTACTTCCCCATCCCACCAGGAACAGGATCAGCTACTTCCTCATACCGTCAGATACAGGATCAGCTACTTCCCCATCGCAACAGCCACAGGATCAGCTACTTCACCATCCCATCAGTTACAGGATCAGCTACTTCCCTATCCCACCCTGTACAGCATCAGCTACTTCCCCATTCCACCAGGAACAGGATCAGCTACTAACCAACCCTGCCAGGTATAGTATCAGCTACTTCCCAACCCCGCCTAGTACAGTATCAGCTACTCTCCATCATGTCAGGTACAGGATCAGCTACTTCCGAACCCCGCCAGGAACTGGATTAGCTACTTCCCTCTCCCACCAGCTACAGGATCAGCTACTTCCCCTTTCCACCAGGAACAAGATCAGCTACTTCCTCATCCCGTCAGATACAGAATCTGCTACTTCCTGATCCCATCAGGCACAGGATCAACTGCTTCCCCATCCCATCAGGTGCAGGATCAGCTACTTCCCCATTCTACCAGGAACAGGATCAGCTACTTCCCAACACTGCCAGGTACAGTATCAGCTACTTCCCAACCCCGCCAAGTACAGTATCAGCTACTCTCCGTCATGTCAGGTACAGGATCAGCTACTTCCGAACCCAGCCAGGAACTGGATCTGCTACTTCACTCTCCTACCAGCTACTGGATCAGCTACTTCGCCTTTCCACCAGGAACAAGATCAGCTACTTCCTCATCCCGTCAGATACAGAATCTGCTACTTCCTGATCCCATCAGATACAGGATCAGCTACTTCCCTATCCCATCAGGCACAGGATCAACTGCTTCCCCATCCCATCAGGTGCAGGATCAGCTACTTCCCTATCCCACCCTGTACAGCATCAGCTACTTCCCCATTCCACCAGGAACAGGATCAGCTACTTCCCAACCCTGCCAGGTACAGTATCAGCTACTTCCCAACCCCGCCAAGTACAGTATCAGCTACTCTCCATCATGTCAGGTACAGGATCAGCTACTTCCGAACCCCGCCAGGAACTGGATTAGCTACTTCCCTCTCCCACCAGCTACAGGATCAGCTACTTCCCCTTTCCACCAGGAACAAGATCAGCTACTTCCTCATCCCGTCAGATACAGAATCTGCTACTTCCTGATCCCATCAGGCACAGGATCAACTGCTTCCCCATCCCATCAGGTGCAGGATCAGCTACTTCCCCATTCTACCAGGAACAGGATCAGCTACTTCCCAACACTGCCAGGTACAGTATCAGCTACTTCCCAACCCCGCCAAGTACAGTATCAGCTACTCTCCGTCATGTCAGGTACAGGATCAGCTACTTCCGAACCCAGCCAGGAACTGGATCTGCTACTTCACTCTCCTACCAGCTACTGGATCAGCTACTTCGCCTTTCCACCAGGAACAAGATCAGCTACTTCCTCATCCCGTCAGATACAGAATCTGCTACTTCCTGATCCCATCAGATACAGGATCAGCTACTTCCCTATCCCATCAGGCACAGGATCAACTGCTTCCCCATCCCATCAGGTGCAGGATCAGCTACTTCCCAATCACACCAGGAACAGGATCAGCTACTTCCCCATTCCACTAGGAACAGGATCAGCTACTTCCCCAACCCGCCAGGTACAGGATCAGCTACTTCCCCATCCCACCAGGAACAGGATCAGCTACTTCCCCACCCCATCAGTTACAGGATCAGCTACTTCCCCATCCCACCCTGTACAGGATCAGATATTTCCCCATCCCACCAGGTACATGATCAGCTACTTCCCAACCCCACCAGGTACAGTATCAGCTACTTCCCCATTCTGTCAGGTACAGAATCAGCAACATCACTACCCCGACACGTACAGTATCAGCTACTTCCCAACCCCGCCAGGAACAGGATCAGCTACTTCCTCATCACACCAGGAACAAGATCAGCTACCTCCCCATCCCATCAGATACAGAATCAGCTACTTCGCCATCCCACCCTGTACAGCAGCAGCTACTTCCCCATCCCACCCTGTACAGCATCAGCTACTTCCCCTTCACGCCAGGTTCAGGATCAGCTACTTCCCAACCCTGCCATGTACAGAATCAGCTACTTCCCAACCCTGCCATGTACAGGATCAGCTACATCCCCATCATTTCAGCTATAGGATCAGCTAGTTCCCCATCACACCAGGAACAGGATCGGCTACTTCCCCATCCCAACAGGTACAGGATCAGCTACATCCCAACCCTGCCAGGTACAGTATCAGTTACTTCTCAACCCCACCAGGAACAGGATCGGCTACTTCCCAACACCACCAGGAACAGGATCAGTTACTTCCCCATCCCAACAGGAACAGGATCAGCTACTTCCTCATCCCGTCAGATACAGAATCTGCTACTTCCTGATCCCATCAGATACAGGATTAGCTACTTCCCCATCCCATCAGGCATAGGATCAACTGCTTCCCCATCCCACTGGCTACAAGATCAGCTACTTCCCCATCCCACCAGGAACAAGATCAGCTACTTCCCCATCCCACCAGGAACAGGATCAGCTACTTCCTCATACTGTCAGATACAGGATCAGCTACTTCCCCATTGCAACAGCCACAGGATCAGCTACTTCACCATCCCATCAGTTACAGGATCAGCTACTTCCCCATCCCACCCTGTGCAGCATCAGCTACTTCCCCATTCCACCAGGAACAGGATCAGCTACTTCCCAACACTGCCAGGTACAGTATCAGCTACTTCCCAACCCCGCCAAGTACAGTATCAGCTACTCTCCATCAGGTCAGGTACAGGATCAGCTACTTCCGAACCCAGCCAGGAACTGGATCAGCTACTTCACTCTCCTACCAGCTACTGGATCAGCTACTTCCCCTTTCCACCAGGAACAAGATCAGCTACTTCCTCATCCCGTCAGATACAGAATCTGCTACTTCCTGATCCCATCAGATACAGGATCAGCTACTTCCCCATCCCATCAGGCACAGGATCAACTGCTTCCCCATCCCATCAGGTGCAGGATCAGCTACTTCCCAATCACACCAGGAACAGGATCAGCTACTTCCCCATTCCACTAGGAACAGGATCAGCTACTTCCCCACCCCATCAGATACAGGATCAGCTACGCCCTACCCCACCAGGTACAGAATCAGCTACTTCCAAATCCCGACAGATACAGGATCAGCTACATCCCCACCTGAGCAGGTACATGATCAGCTACTTCCCCATCCCACCAAGAACAGGATTAGCTCCTTCCCCATCCTACCACGTACAGGATCAACTACTTCCCCATCCCGTCAGGTACAGAATCAGCAAGATCACTATCCCGCCAGGTACAGTATCAGCTACTTCCCAACGCCGCTAGCAACAGGATCAGCTACTTCCCCATCCTGTCAGGTACAGGATCAGCTAGTTCCCCATCCCACCAGGAACAGGATCAGCGAGTTCCCCATCCCACCAGGAACAGGATCAGCTACTTCCCCATCCCACCAGGAACAGGATCAGCTACTTCCCCATCCTGTCAGGTACAGGATCAGCTACTTCCCCATTGCAACAGCCACAGGTTCAGCTACTTCACCACCCCATCAGTTACAGGATCAGCTATTTCCCCATCCCACCCTGTACAGCATCAGCTACTTCCCCATCCCACCAGGTACAGGATCAGCTACTTCCCAACCCCGACAGGAACAGGATCAGCTACTTCCCCATCTCACAAGGAATAGGATCAGCTATTTCCCCATTCCACCAGGAACAAGTTCAGCTACTTCCCAATCCCGACAGATACAGGATCAGCGACATCCCCACCCTAGCAGGTACAGGATCAGCTATGTCTCCATCCTGCCAGGAACAGGATCAGCTACTTTCCCATCCCACCCTCTGCAGGATCAGCTACTTACCTATCCCAACAGGAGCAGGATCAATTACTTCCTCATCCCGTCAGGTACAGGACCAGCTACTTTCCCATCCCATCAGATACAGAATCAGCTACTTCGCCATCCCGTCAGATACAGGATCAGCTACTTCCCCATCCCACCCTGTACAGCATCAGCTACTTCCCCTTCCCGCCAGGTTTAGGATCAGCTACTTCCCAACCCTGCCATGTACAGGATCAGCTACATCCCCATCATATCAGGTACAGGATCAGCTAGTTCCCCATCACACCAGGAACAGGATCAGCTACTTCCCCATCCCATCAGGCACAGGATCAACTGCTTCACCATCCCATCAGGTGCAGGATCAGCTACTTCCCAATCACACCAGGAACAGGATCAGTTACTTCCCCATTCCACCAGGAACAGGATCAGCTACTTCCCCATCCCACAAGGAACAGTATCAGCTACTTACCCATCCCGCCAGGTACAGGATCAGCTACTTCCAAATCCCGACAGATACAGGATCAGCTATATCCCCACCTGAGCAGGTACATGATCAGCTACTTCCCAATCCTGCCAAGAACAGGATTAGCTCCTTCCCCATCCCACCAGGTACAGGATCAGCTACTTCCCCATCCCGTCAGGTATGGAATCAGCAACATCACTATCCCGCCAGGTACAGTATCAGCTACTTCCCAACGCCGCCAGCAACAGGATCAGCTACTTCCCCATCCTGTCAGGTACAGGATCAACTTGTTCCCCTTCACACCAGGAACAGGATCAGCTCGTTCCACATCCCACCAGGAACAGGATCAGCTACTTCCCCATCCTGTCAGGTACAGGATCAGCTACTTCCCCATCGCAACAGCCACAGGATCAGCTACTTCACCACCCCATCAGTTACAGGATCAGCTACTTCCCCATCCCACCAGGAACAGGATCAGCTACTTCCCAACCCTGCCAGGTACAGTATCAGCTACTTCCCAACCCCGCCAAGTACAGTATCAGCTACTCTCCATCATGTCAGATACAGGATCAGCTACATCCCAACCCTGCCAGCTACAGTATCAGCTACTTCTCAACCCCGCCAGGAACAGGATCGGCTGCTTCCCAACACCATCAGGAACAGGATCAGATACTTCCCCATCCCAACAGGAACGGGATCAGCTACTTCCTCATCCCGTCAGATACAGAATCTGCTACTTCCTGATCCCATCAGATACATGATCAGCTACTTCCCCATCCCATCAGGTACAGGATCAACTGCTTCCCCATCCCACTGGCTACAAGATCAGCTACTTCCCCATCCCACCAGGAACAGGATCAGCTACTTCCTCATACCGTCAGATACAGGATCAGCTACTTTCCCATCGCAACAGCCACAGGATCAGCTACTTCACCATCCCATCAGTTACAGGATCAGCTACTTCCCTATCCCACCCTGTACAGCATCAGCTACTTCCCCATTCCACCAGGAACAGGATCAGCTACTTCCCAACCCTGCCAGGTACAGTATCAGCTACTTCCCAACCCCGCCAAGTACAGTATCAGCTACTCTCCATCATGTCAGGTACAGGATCAGCTACTTCCGAACCCCGCCAGGAACTGGATTAGCTACTTCCCTCTCCCACCAGCTACAGGATCAGCTACTTCCCCTTTCCACCAGGATCAAGATCAGCTACTTCCTCATCCCGTCAGATACAGAATCTGCTACTTCCTGATCCCATCAGGCACAGGATCAACTGCTTCCCCATCCCATCAGGTGCAGGATCAGCTACTTCCCCATTCTACCAGGAACAGGATCAGCTACTTCCCAACACTGCCAGGTACAGTATCAGCTACTTCCCAACCCCGCCAAGTACAGTATCAGCTACTCTCCGTCATGTCAGGTACAGGATCAGCTACTTCCGAACCCAGCCAGGAACTGGATCTGCTACTTCACTCTCCTACCAGCTACTGGATCAGCTACTTCGCCTTTCCACCAGGAACAAGATCAGCTACTTCCTCATCCCGTCAGATACAGAATCTGCTACTTCCTGATCCCATCAGATACAGGATCAGCTACTTCCCCATCCCATCAGGTGCAGGATCAGCTACTTCCCAATCACACCAGGAACAGGATCAGCTACTTCCCCATTCCACTAGGAACAGGATCAGCTACTTCCCCAACCCGCCAGGTACAGGATCAGCTACTTCCCCATCCCACCAGGAACAGGATCAGCTACTTCCCCACCCCATCAGTTACAGGATCAGCTACTTCCCCATCCCACCCTGTACAGGATCAGATATTTCCCCATCCCACCAGATACATGATCAGCTACTTCCCAACCCCACCAGGTACAGTATCAGCTACTTCCCCATTCTGTCAGGTACAGAATCAGCAACATCACTACCCCGACACGTACAGTATCAGCTACTTCCCAACCCCGCCAGGAACAGGATCAGCTACTTCCTCATCCCACCAGGAACAAGATCAGCTACCTCCCCATCCCATCAGATACAAAATCAGCTACTTCGCCATCCCACCCTGTACAGCAGCAGCTACTTCCCCATCCCACCCTGTACAGCATCAGCTACTTCCCCTTCACGCCAGGTTCAGGATCAGCTACTTCCCAACCCTGCCATGTACAGAATCAGCTACTTCTCAACCCCACCAGGAACAGGATCGGCTACTTCCCAACACCACCAGGAACAGGATCAGTTACTTCCCCATCCCAACAGGAACAGGATCAGCTACTTCCTCATCCCGTCAGATACAGAATCTGCTACTTCCTGATCCCATCAGATACAGGATCAGCTACTTCCCCATCCCATCAGGCATAGGATCAACTGCTTCCCCATCCCACTGGTTACAAGATCAGCTACTTCCCCATCCCACCAGGAACAGGATCAGCTACTTCCTCATACTGTCAGATACAGGATCAGCTACTTCCCCATTGCAACAGCCACAGGATCAGCTACTTCCCCATCCCACCCTGTGCAGCATCAGCTACTTCCCCATTCCACCAGGAACAGGATCAGCTACTTCCCAACACTGCCAGGTACAGTATCAGCTACTTCCCAACCCCGCCAAGTGCAGTATCAGCTACTCTCCATCATGTCAGGTACAGGATCAGCTACTTCCGAACCCAGCCAGGAACTGGATCAGCTACTTCACTCTCCTACCAGCTACTGGATCAGCTACTTCCCCTTTCCACCAGGAACAAGATCAGCTACTTCCTCATCCCGTCAGATACAGAATCTGCTACTTCCTGATCCCATCAGATACAGGATCAGCTACTTCCCCATTCCACTAGGAACAGGATCAGCTGCTTCCCCACCCCATCAGATACAGGATCAGCTACACCCTACCCCACCAGGTACAGAATCAGCTACTTCCAAATCCCGACAGATACAGGATCAGCTACATCCCCACCTGAGCAGGTACATGATCAGCTACTTCCCCATCCCACCAAGAACAGGATTAGCTCCTTCCCCATCCCACCACGTACAGGATCAACTACTTCCCCATCCCGTCAGGTACAGAATCAGCAAGATCACTATCCCGCCAGGTACAGTATCAGCTACTTCCCAACGCCGCTAGCAACAGGATCAGCTACTTCCCCATCCTGTCAGGTACAGGATCAGCTAGTTCCCCATCCCACCAGGAACAGGATCAGCTAGTTCCCCATCCCACCAGGAACAGGATCAGCTACTTCCCCATCCCACCAGGAACAGGATCAGCTACTTCCCCATCCTGTCAGGTACAGGATCAGCTACTTCCCCATTGCAACAGCCACAGGTTCAGCTACTTCACCACCCCATCAGTTACAGGATCAGCTATTTCCCCATCCCACCCTGTACAGCATCAGCTACTTCCCCATCCCACCAGGAACAGGATCAGCTACTTCCCAACCCTGCCAGGTACAGTATCAGCTACTTCCCAACCCCGCCAAATACAGTATCTGCTACTCTGCATCATGTCAGGTACAGGATCAGCTACTTCCCAACCCCGACAGGAACAGGATCAGCTACTTCCCCATCTCACAAGGAATAGGATCAGCTATTTCCCCATTCCACCAGGAACAAGTTCAGCTACTTCCCAATCCCGACAGATACAGGATCAGCGACATCCCCACCTTAGCAGGTACAGGTTCAGCTATGTCTCCATCCTGCCAGGAACAGGATCAGCTACTTTCCCGTCCCACCCTCTGCAGGATCAGCTACTTACCTATCCTAACAGGAGCAGGATCAATTACTTCCTCATCCCGTCAGGTACAGGACCAGCTACTTTCCCATCCCATCAGATACAGAATCAGCTACTTCGCCATCCCGTCAGATACAGGATCAGCTACTTCCCCATCCCACCCTGTACAGCATCAGCTACTTCCCCTTCCCGCCAGGTTCAGGATCAGCTACTTCCCAACCCTGCCATGTACAGGATCAGCTACATCCCCATCATATCAGGTACAGGATCAGCTAGTTCCCCATCACACCAGGAACAGGATCAGCTACTTCCCCATCCCACCAGGTACAGGATCAGCTACATTCCAACCCTGCCAGGTACAGTATCAGCTACTTCCCAACCCTGCCAGGAACAGGATCGGCTACTTCCCAACCTCACCAGGAACAGGATCAGGTACTTCCCCATCCCAACAGGAACAGGATCAGCGACTTCCTCATCCTGTCAGATACAGAATCTGCTACTTCCTGATCCCATCAGATACAGGTTCAGCTACTTCCCCATCCCGTCAGGCACAGGATCAATTGCTTCCCCATCCCACTGGCTACAAGATCAGCTACTTCCCCATCCCACCAGGAACTGGATCAGCTACTTCCTCATACCGTCAGATACAGGATCAGCTACTTTATCATCCCACCCTGTACAGCATCAGCTACTTCCCCATCCCACCAGGAACAGGATCAGCCACTTCCCAACCCCGCCAGGAACAGGATCAGCTACTTCCCCATCCCGACAGATACAGGATCAGCTACATCCCCACCCTAGCAGGAACAGGATCAGCTACTTCCCAACCCCGCCAGGAACAGGATCAGCTACTTCCCCATCTCACAAGGAATAGGATCAGCGACTTCCCCATTCCACCAGGAACAAGATCAGTTACTTCCCCATCCCGACAGATGCAGGATTAGCTACATCCCCACCCTAGCAGGTACAGGATCAGCTATGTCTCCATCCTGCCAGGAACAGGAACAGCTACTTCCCCATCCCACCCTCTGCAGGATCAGCTACTTACCTATCCCAACATGAACAGGATCAGCTACTTCCTCATCCTGTCAGGTACAGGACCAGCAACTTCCCCATCCCACCAGGTACAGGATCAGCTACTTCCCCATCCCATCAGGTACGGAATCAGCAACATCACTATCCTGCCAGGTACCGTATCAGCTACTTCCCAACCCCGCTAGGAATAGGATCAGCTACTTCCCAACCCAGCCAGGAACAGGAACAGCTACTTTCCCATTCCACCAGGAACAAGATCAGCTATGTCCCCATTCTGACAGATACAGGATCAGCTACATCCCCACCCTAGCAGGTACAGGATCAGCTACTTCCCAACCCTGCCAGGTACAGTATCAGCTACTTCCCAACCCCGCGAAGTACAGTATCAGCTACTCTCCATCATGTCAGGTACAGTATCAGCTACTTCCCAACCCCACCAGCTACAGGATCAGCTTCTTCCGCATCCCATCAGGTGCAGGATCAGCTACTTCCCCATCCCACGAGGAACAGGATCAGCTACTTTCCCATCTCAGCAGGAACAGGATCAGCTACTTCCCCATTCCACTAGGAACAGGATCAGCTACTTCCCCACCCCATCAGATACAGGATCAGCTACTCCCTACCCTAGCAGGTACAGAATCAGCTACTACCCCATCCCGACAGATACAGGATCAGCTACATCCCCACCCGAGCAGGTACAGGATCAGCTTCTTCCCCATCCAGCCAGGAACAGGATCAGCTACTTCCCCATCCCGACAGATACAGGATCAGCTACATCCCCACCCGAGCAGGCACAGGATCAGCTTCTTCCCCATCCAGCCAGGAACAGGATCAGCTACTTCCCCATCCCACCAGCTGCAGGATCAGCTACTTCCCCATCCCGTCAGGTACGGAATCAGCAACATCACTATCCCGCCAGGTACAGTATCAGCTACTTCCCAACACCGCCAGGAACAGGATCAGCTACTTCCCAACCCAGCCAGGAACAGGATCAGCTACTTCCCCATCCCACCAGCTGCAGGATCAGCTATTTCCCCATCCCGTCAGGTACGGAATCAGCAACATCACTATCCCGCCAGGTACAGTATCAGCTACTTCCCAACCCCGCCAGGAACAGGATCAGCTACTTCCCAACCCAGCCAGGAACAGGATCAGCTACTTCCCAATCCCACCAGGTACAGGATCAGCTACTTCCACATCCCGTCAGGTACGGAATCAGCAACATCACTATCCTAGCAGGTACAGTATCAGCTACTTCCCAACCCAGCCAGGAACAGGATCAGCTACTTCCCAATCCCACTAGGTACAGGATCAGCTACTTCCCCATCCCACCAGGAACAGGATTAGCTACTTCCCCATCCCGCCAGGTACAGTATCAACTGCTTCCCAACCCCGCCAGGTACAGTATCAGCTAATTTCCATCATGTCAGGTACAGGATCAGATACTTCCCCATCCCACCAGGAACAGGATCAGCTACTTTCCCATCTCAGCAGGAACAGGATCAGCTACTTCCCCATTCCACTAGGAACAGGATCAGCTACTTCCCCACCCCATCAGATACAGGATCAGCTACTCCCTACCCTAGCAGGTACAGAATCAGCTACTTCCCCATCCCGACAGATACAGGATCAGCTACATCCCCACCCGAGCAGGTACAGGATCAGCTTCTTCCCCATCCAGCCAGGAACAGGATCAGCTACTTCCCCATCCCGACAGATACAGGATCAGCTACATCCCCACCCGAGCAGGTACAGGATCAGCTTCTTCCCCATCCAGCCAGGAACAGGATCAGCTACTTCCCCATCCCACCAGCTGCAGGATCAGCTACTTCCCCATCCCGTCAGGTACGGAATCAGCAACATCACTATCCCGTCAGGTACAGTATCAGCTACTTCCCAACCCCGCCAGGAACAGGATCAGCTACTTCCCAACCCAGCCAGGAACAGGATCAGCTCCTTCCCCATCCCACCAGGTACAGGATCAGCTACTTCCCCATCCCATCAGGTACGGAATCAGCAACATCACTATCCCGCCAGGTACAGTATCAGCTACTTCCCCATCGCGCCAGGAACAGGATCAGCTACTTCCCCATCCCACCAGGTACAGGATCAGCTACTTCCCCATCCCATCAGGTACGGAATCAGCAACATCACTATCCTGCCAGGTACCGTATCAGCTACTTCCCAACCCCGCCAGGAATAGGATCAGCTACTTCCCAACCCAGCCAGGAACAGGAACAGCTACTTTCCCATTCCACCAGGAACAAGATCAGCTACGTCCCCATTCTGACAGATACAGGATCAGCTACATCCCCACCCTAGCAGGTACAGGATCAGCTACTTCCCAACCCTGCCAGGTACAGTATCAGCTACTTCCCAACCCCGCGAAGTACAGTATCAGCTACTCTCCATCATGTCAGGTACAGTATCAGCTACTTCCCAACCCCACCAGCTACAGGATCAGCTTCTTCCGCATCCCATCAGGTGCAGGATCAGCTACTTCCCCATCCCACGAGGAACAGGATCAGCTACTTTCCCATCTCAGCAGGAACAGGATCAGCTACTTCCCCATTCCACTAGGAACAGGATCAGCTACTTCCCCACCCCATCAGATACAGGATCAGCTACTCCCTACCCCAGCAGGTACAGAATCAGCTACTTCCCCATCCCGACAGATACAGGATCAGCTACATCCCTACCCGAGCAGGTACAGGATCAGCTTCTTCGCCATCCAGCCAGGAACAGGATCAGCTACTTCCCCATCCCGACAGATACAGGATCAGCTACATCCCCACCCGAGCAGGTACAGGATCAGCTTCTTCCCCATCCAGCCAGGAACAGGATCAGCTACTTCCCCATCCCACCAGCTGCAGGATCAGCTACTTCCCCATCCCGTCAGGTACGGAATCAGCAACATCACTATCCCGCCATGTACAGTATCAGCTACTTCCCAACCCCGCCAGGAACAGGATCAGCTACTTCCCAACCCAGCCAGGAACAGGATCAGCTACTTCCCCATCCCACCAGCTGCAGGATCAGCTACTTCCCCATCCCGTCAGGTACAGAATCAGCAACATCACTATCCCGCCAGGTACAGTATCAGCTACTTCCCAACCCCGCCAGGAACAGGATCAGCTACTTCCCAACCCAGCCAGGAACAGGATCAGCTACTTCCCAATCCCACCAGGTACAGGATCAGCTACTTCCCCATCCCGTCAGGTACGGAATCAGCAACATCACTATCCTGGCAGGTACAGTATCAGCTACTTCCCAACCCAGCCAGGAACAGGATCAGCTACTTCCCCATCCCGACAGATACAGGATCAACTACATCCCCACCCTAGCAGGAACAGGATCAGCTACTTCCCAACCCCGCCAGGAACAGGATCAGCTACTTCCCCATCTCACAAGGAATAGGATCAGCTACTTCCCCATTCCACCAGGAACAAGATCAGTTACTTCCCCATCCCGACAGATGCAGGATTAGCTACATCCCCACCCTAGCAGGTACAGGATCAGCTATGTCTCCATCCTGCCAGGAACAGGAACAGCTACTTCCCCATCCCACCCTCTGCAGGATCAGCTACTTACCTATCCCAACATGAACAGGATCAGTTACTTCCTCATCCTGTCAGGTACAGGACCAGCAACTTCCCCATCCCAATGTGTACAGGATCAGCTACTTCCCCATCCTGCCAAGAACAGGATCAGCTCCTTCCCCATCCCACCAGGTACAGGATCAGCTACTTCCCCATCCCATCAGGTACGGAATCAGCAACATCACTATCCCGCCAGGTACAGTATCAGCTACTTCCCCATCGCGCCAGGAACAGGATCAGCTACTTCCCCATCCCACCAGGTACAGGATCAGCTACTTCCCCATCCCATCAGGTACGGAATCAGCAACATCACTATCCTGCCAGGTACCGTATCAGCTACTTCCCAACCCCGCCAGGAATAGGATCAGCTACTTCCCAACCCAGCCAGGAACAGGAACAGCTACTTTCCCATTCCACCAGGAACAAGATCAGCTACGTCCCCATTCTGACAGATACAGGATCAGCTACATCCCCACCCTAGCAGGTACAGGATCAGCTACTTCCCAACCCTGCCAGGTACAGTACCAGCTACTTCCCAACCCCGCGAAGTACAGTATCAGCTACTCTCCATCATGTCAGGTACAGTATCAGCTACTTCCCAACCCCACCAGCTACAGGATCAGCTTCTTCCGCATCCCATCAGGTGCAGGATCAGCTACTTCCCCATCCCACGAGGAACAGGATCAGCTACTTTCCCATCTCAGCAGGAACAGGATCAGCTACTTCCCCATTCCACTAGGAACAGGATCAGCTACTTCCCCACCCCATCAGATACAGGATCAGCTACTCCCTACCCCAGCAGGTACAGAATCAGCTACTTCCCCATCCCGACAGATACAGGATCAGCTACATCCCCACCCGAGCAGGTACAGGATCAGCTTCTTCACCATCCAGCCAGGAACAGGATCAGCTACTTCCCCATCCCGACGGATACAGGATCAGCTACATCCCCACCCGAGCAGGTACAGGATCATCTTCTTCCCCATCCAGCCAGGAACAGGATCAGCTACTTCCCCATCCCACCAGCTGCAGGATCAGCTACTTCCCCATCCCGTCAGGTACGGAATCAGCAACATCACTATCCTGCCAGGTACAGTATCAGCTACTTCCCAACCCCGCCAGGAACAGGATCAGCTACTTCCCAACCCAGCCAGGAACAGGATCAGCTACTTCCCAATCCCACCAGGTACAGGATCAGCTACTTCCCCATCCCGTCAGGTACGGAATCAGCAACATCACTATCCTGGCAGGTACAGTATCAGCTACTTCCCAACCCAGCCAGGAACAGGATCAGCTACTTCCCCATCCCACCAGGTACAGGATCAGCTACTTCCCCATCCCACCAGGAACAGGATTAGCTACTTCCCCATCCCGCCAGGTACAGTATCAACTGCTTCTCAACCCCGCCAGGTACAGTATCAGCTAATTTCCATCATGTCAGGTACAGGATCAGATACTTCCCCATCCCACCAGGAACAGGATCAGCTACTTTCCCATCTCAGCAGGAACAGGATCAGCTACTTCCCCATTCCACTAGGAACAGGATCAGCTACTTCCCCACCCCATCAGATACAGGATCAGCTACTCCCTACCCTAGCAGGTACAGAATCAGCTACTTCCCCATCCCGACAGATACAGGATCAGCTACATCCCCACCCGAGCAGGTACAGGATCAGCTTCTTCCCCATCCAGCCAGGAACAGGATCAGCTACTTCCCCATCCCGACAGATACAGGATCAGCTACAGGATCAGCTACATCCCCACCCGAGCAGGTACAGGATCAGCTTCTTCCCCATCCAGCCAGGAACAGGATCAGCTACTTCCCCATCCCACCAGCTGCAGGATCAGCTACTTCCCCATCCCGTCAGGTACGGAATCAGCAACATCACTATCCCGCCAAGTACAGTATCAGCTACTTCCCAACCCCGCCAGGAACAGGATCAGCTACTTCCCAACCCAGCCAGGAACAGGATCAGCTACTTCCCAATCCCACTAGGTACAGGATCAGCTACTTCCCCATCCCACCAGGAACAGGATCAGCTACATCCCCATCCCGCCAGGTACAGTATCAACTGCTTCCCAACCCCGCCAGGTACAGTATCAGCTAATTTCCATCATGTCAGGTACAGGATCAGCTATTTCCCAACCCCACCAGCTACAGGATCAGCAACTTTCCCATCCCAGCAGGTACAGGAACAGCTACTTAGCCATCCCGAAACGTACAGGATTAGCTACCTTCCACACCGTCAGATACAGGATTAGCAACTTCTCCATGCTGCCAGATACAGTATTAACTAACTCCCCATCCCACCATATACAGGATCAGCTACCTCCCCATCCCGTCAGGTACGGAATCAGCAACATCACTATCCCGCCAGGTACAGGATCAGCTACTTCCCAACCCCGCCAGGAACAGGATCAGCTACTTCCCCATCCTGTCAGGTACAAGATCAGCTAGTTCTCCATCACACCAGGAACAGGATCAGCTAGTTCCCCATCCCACCTGGAACAGGATCAGCTACTTACCCATCCAAACAGTACAGGATCAGCTACTTCCTCATCCCGTCACATACAGGATCAGCTGCTTCCCCATCCCACTGGGTACAGGATCAGCTACTTCCCCATCCCACCGGGTACATGATCAGCTCCTTCCCCATCCCACCAGGAACAGGATCAGCTACTTCCCCATCCCACCAGATACAGTATCAGTTACTTCTCTATCTCATAAGATACGGGATCAGCTACTTCCCCATCCTGCCAAGAACAGGATTAGCTCCTTCCCCATCCCACCAGGTACAGGATCAGCTACTTCCCCATCCCGTCAGGTACGGAATCAGCAACATCACTATCCTGCCAGGTACAGTATCAGCTACTTCCCAACCCCGCCAGGAACAGGATCAGCTACTTCCCAAACTAGCCAGGAACAGGATCAGCTACTTCCCCATCCCACCAGGTGCAGGATCAGCTACTTCCCATCCCACCAGGTGCAGGATCAGCTACTTCCCCATCCCACCAGGAACAGGATCAGCTACTTCCCCATCCCGCCAGGTACAGTATCGACCACTTCCCAACCCCGCCAGGTACAGTATCAGCTACTTTCCCATCCCATCAGGTACAGGAACAGCTACTTAGCCATCCCGACAGGTACAGGATTAGCTTCCTCCCACACCGTCAGATACAGAATTAGCAACTTCTCCATCCAGCCAGATACAGTATTAACCACCTTCCCATCCTACCAGATACAGGATCAGCTACTTCCCCACCCCACCAGGTACAGGATCAGCTACTTCCACATCGCGCCAGGAACAGGATCAGCTACTTCCACATCGCGCCAGGAACAGGATCAGCTACTTCCCCATCCAACGAGGAACAGCATCAGCTACTTACCCATCCCGCCAGGTACAGGATCAGCTACTTCCCAACCTCACCAGCTACAGGATCAGCTACTTCCCCATCCCATCAGGTGCAGGATCAGCTCTTCCCAATCACACCAGGAACAGGATCAGCTACTTCCCCATCCCACCAGGAACAGGATCAGCTACTTCCCCATCTCAGCAGGAACAGGATCAGCTACTTCCCCATTTCACGGATCCTACACTAGGAACAGGATCAGCTACTTCCCCATCTCAGCAGGAACAGGATCAGCTACTTCCCCATTTCACTAGGAACAGGATCAGCTACTTCCCCACCCCATCAGATACAGGATCAGCTACTCCCTACCCCACCAGGTACAGGATCAGCTACTTCCCCATCCCACCAGGTACAGGATCAGCTACTTCCCCATCCTGCCAGGAACAGGATCAGCTACTTCCCCATCCCACCAGGTACAGGATCAGCTACTTCCCCATCCCGTCAGGCACAAGATCAGCTGGTTCCCCATCACACCAGGAACAGGATCAGCTACTTACCCATCCCTCCAGGTACAGGATCAGCTACTTCCCGACCCCACCAGGTACAGGATCGGTAACTTCCCCATCTCAGCAGGAACAGGATCAGCTACTTCCCCATTCCACTAGGAACAGGATCAGCTACTTCCCCATCCCGACAGATACAGGATTAGCTACAGCCCCACCCTAGCAGGTACAGGATCAGCTACTTCCCCATCCTGCCAGGAACAGGATCAGCTACTTCCCCATCCTGCCAGGAACAGGATCAGCTACTTCCCCATACCACCAGCTGCAGGATCGGCTACTTCCCTATCCCAATGTGTCGAGGTTCAGCTACTTCCCCATCCCGTCAAGTACAGGATCAGCTACTTCCCCATCCCGACAGATACAGGATTAGCTACTTCCCCACACATGTCTGATACAGGATCAACTACCTCCCCATCCCACCAGATACAGGATGAGCTACATCCTCACCCCACCAGGAACAGGATCAGCTTCTTCCCCATCCCACCAGGAACAGGATCAGCTACTTCCCCATCCCACCAGGAACAGGATCAGCTACTTTCCCATCCCAACAGTACAGGATCAGCTACTTCCCCATCCCAGCGGGAACAGGATCAGCTACTTCCCATCCCAGCCAGGAACAGGATCAGCTACTTTCCCATCCCACCAGGTACAGGATCAGCTACTTCCCCATCCCACCAGGAACAGGATCAGCTACTTCCCCATCCCACCAGGTACAGGAACAGCTACTTCCCCATCCCACCAGGAAAAGGATCAGCTACTTCCCCATCCCAGCAGGAACAGGATCATCTACTTCCCCATCCCACCAGGTACAGGATCAGCTACTTCCCCATCCCACCAGGTACAGGATCAGCTACTTCCCCATCCCGCCAGGAACAGGATCAGCTACTTCCCCATCCCACCAGGTACAGGATCAGCTACTTCCCCATCCCGTCAGGCACAAGATCAGCTAGTTCCCCACCCAGCCAGGTACAGTATCAGTTACTTTCCTATCCCATCAGGTACAGGAACAGCTACTTAGCCATCCCGACAGGTACAGGATTAGCTTCCTCCCACACCGTCAGATACAGGATTAGCAACTTCTCCATCCAGCCAGAAACAGTATTAACTACCTCCCCATCCCACCAGATACAGGATCAGCTACTTCCCAATCCCACCAGGTACAGTATCAGCTACTTCCCCATCGCGCCAGGAACAGGATTAGCTCCTTCCCCATCCCACCAGGTACAGGATCAGCTACTTCCCCATCCCGTCAGGTACAGTATCAACTACTTCCCAACCCCACCAGCTACAGGATCAGCTACTTCCCCATCCCACCAGGTACAGAATCAGCTACATCCCCATCCCGACAGATACAGTATCAGCTACTTCCCAACCCCGCCATGAACAGGATCAGCTACTTCCCAACCCTGCCAGGAACAGGATCAGCTACTTCCCCATCCCACCAGGTACAGGATCCGCTACTTCCTCATCCCGTCAGATATTGGAGCAGCTACTTCCCCATCCCAATGTGTACAGGGTCAGTCAGCTGCTTCCCCATCCCACTGGGTACATGATCAGCTACTTCCCCATCCCGCCAAGAACAGGATTAGTTCCTTCCCCATCCCACCAGGTACAATATCAGCTACTTCCCCATCCTGTCAGGTACGGAATCAGCAACATCACTATCCCGCCAGGTACAGGATCACTGTTTCCCAACCCCGCCAGGAACAGGATCAGCTACTTCCCCATCCTGTGAGGTACAGGATCAGCTAGTTCCCCATCACACCAGGAACAGGATCAGCTGGTTCCCCATCCCACCAGGATCAGCTACTTCCCCATCCCACCAGGAACAGGATCAGCTCCTTCCCCATCCCACCAGGTACAGGATCAGCTACTTCCCAATCCCGCCAGGAACAGAATCAGCTACTTCCCCATCCCGACAGATACAGTATCAGCTACTTCCCAACCCCGCCAGGAACAGGATCAGCTACTTCCCAACCCTGCCAGGAACAGGATCAGCTACTTCCCCATCCCACCAGGTACAGGATCAGCTACTTCCCCATCCCACCAGGAACAGGATCAGCTACTTCCCCATCCCACCAGGTACAGGATCAGCTACTTCCCAATCCCGCCAGGAACAGAATCAGCTACTTCCCCATCCAGCCAGGAACAGGATCAGCTACTTCCCCATCCCGCCAGGTACAGGATCAGCTACTTCCCAATCCCACCAGGTATAGGATCAGCTACTGCCCCATCCCGTCAGGTGCAGGATCAGCTACTTCCCAATCACACCAGGAACAGGATCAGCTACTTCCCCATCCCACCAGGAACAGGAACAGCTACTTCCCCATCTCAGCAGTAACAGGAACAGCTACATCCCCATTCCACTGGGAACAGGATCAGCTACTTCCCCACCCCATCAGATACAGGATCAGCTACTCCCTACCCGACCAGATACAGAATCAGCTACTTCCCCATACCGACAGATACAGGATTAGCTACTTCCCCATCCCACCAGGTACAGGATCAGCTACTTCCCCATCCCGCCAGGAACAGGATCAGCTACTTCCCCATCCCAGGAGGAACAGTATCAGCTACTTACCCATCCCGCCAGGTACAGGATCAGCTACTTCCCAACCCCACCAGGTACAGGATCAGCTACTTCCCCATCCCACCGGGTACATGATCAGCTACTTCCCCATCCCGCCAAGAACAGGATTAGTTCCTTCTCCATCCCACCAGGTACAGGATCAGCTGTTTCCCAACCCCGCCAGGAACAGGAACAGCTACTTCCCCATCCTGTCAGGTACAGGATCAGCCAGTTCCCCATCCCACCAGTACAGGATCAGCTACTTCCCCATCCTGTCAGGTACAGGATCAGCCAGTTCCCCATCACACCAGGAACAGGATCAGCTACTTCCAAATCCCGCCAGGAACAGGATCAGCTACTTCCCAACCCAGCCAGGAACAGGATCAGCTACTTCCCCATCCCACCAGGTACAGGATCAGCTACTTCCCCATCCCACCAGGAACAGGATCAGCTACTTCCCCATCCCACCAGGTACAGTATCGACCACTTCCCAACCCCGCCAGGTACAGTATCAGCTACTTTCCCATCCCATCAGGTACAGGAACAGCTACTTAGCCATCCCGACAGGTACAGGATTAGCTTCCTCCCACACCGTCAGATACAGAATTAGCAACTTCTCCATCCAGCCAGATACAGTATTAACTACCTCCCCATCCCACCAGATACAGGATCAGCTACTTCCCCACCCCACCAGGTACAGGATCAGCTACTTCCCCATCGCGCCAGGAACAGGATCAGCTACTTCCCCATCCCGTCAGGTGCAGGATCAGCTACTTCCCCATCCCACCAGGTATAGGATCAGCTACTGCCCCATCCCGTCAGGTGCAGGATCAGCTACTTCCCAATCACACCAGGAACAGGATCAGCTACTTCCCCATCCCACCAGGAACAGGAACAGCTACTTCCCCATCTCAGCAGTAACAGGAACAGCTACATCCCCATTCCACTGGGAACAGGATCAGCTACTTCCCCACCCCATCAGATACAGGATCAGCTACTCCCTACCCGACCAGATACAGAATCAGCTACTTCCCCATACCGACAGATACAGGATTAGCTACATCCCACCCTAGCAGGTACAGGATCAGCTACTTCCCCATCCCACCAGCTGCAGGATCTGCTACTTACCTATCCCAACAGGAACAGGATCAGCTACTTCCTCATCCCGTCAGATACAGGATCGGCTACTTCCCTATCCCAATGTGTACAGGTTCAGCTACTTCCCCATCCCGTCAAGTACAGGATCAGCTACTTCCCCATCCTGTCAGCCAACGGAATCAGCAACATTCCCGTTCCTTCCCATCCCACCAGGTACAGGATCAGCTACTTCCCCACCCCACCAGGAACAGGATCAGCTACTTCCCCATCCCACCAGGTACAGGATCAGCTACTTCCCCATCCCACCAGGAACAGGATCAGCTACTTCCCCATCCCACCAGGTACAGGATCAGCTACTTCCCCATCCCACCAGGAACAGGATCAGCTACTTCCAAATCCCGCCAGGAACAGGATCAGCTACTTCCCAACCCAGACAGGAACAGGAACAGCTACTTTCCCATCCCATCAGGTACAGGAACAGCTACTTAGCCATCCCGACAGGTACAGGATTAGCTTCCTCCCACACCGTCAGATACAGAATTAGCAACTTTTCCATCCAGCCAGATACAGTATTAACTACCTCCCCATCCTACCAGATACAGGATCAGCTACTTCCCCACCCCACCAGGTACAGGATCAGCTACTTCCCCATCGCGCCAGGAACAGGATCAGCTACTTCCCCATCCCACCAGGAACAGGATCAGCTACTTCCCCATCCCGCCAGGTGCAGGATCAGCTACTTCCCCATCCCACCAGGAACAGGATCAGCTACTTCCCCATCCCGCCAGGTGCAGGATCAGCTACTTCCCCATCCCACCAGGAACAGGATCAGCTACTTCCCATCTCAGCAGGAACAGGATCAGCTACTTCCCCATTTCACTAGGAACAGGATCAGCTACCTCCCCATCCTACCAGATACAGGATCAGCTACTTCCCCACCCCACCAGGTACAGGATCAGCTACTCCCCCATCGCGCCAGGAACAGGATCAGCTACTTCCCCATCCCACAAGCTGCAGGATCTGCTACTTACCTATCCCAACAGGAACAGGATCAGCTACTTCCTCATCCCGTCAGATACAGGATCGGCTACTTCCCTATCCCAATGTGTACAGGTTCAGCTACTTCCCCATCCCGTCAAGTACAGGATCAGCTACTTCCCCATCCTGGATCAGGATACAGGAATCACCATCCCACAGATACAGGATAGCTACATCCCGCCCCAGGTACAGGATCAGCTGTTTCCCCATCCCGCCAGGAACAGGATCAGCTACTTCCCCATCCTGTCAAGTACAGGATCAGTTACTTACACATCCCAACAGTACAGGATCAGCTACTTCCTCATCCCGTCACATACAGGATCAGCTGCTTCCCCATCCCACTGGGTACAGGATCAGCTACTTCCCCATCCCACCGGGTACATGATCAGCTACTTCCCCATCCCACCAGGAACAGGATCAGCTACTTCCCCATCCCACCAGGACAGGACAGCTACTTCCCATCCCACCAGTATCAGCTACTTCCCCATCCCAGCAGGAACAGGATCATCTACTTCCCATCCCAAGGAAAGGATCAGCTACTTCCCCATCCCTCCGGGTACATCAGCTACTTCCCCATCCCGCCAAGAGGACAGCTCTTCCCCATCCCACCAGGTACAGGATCAGCTACTTCCCCATCCCACCAGGTACAGATCAGGAGGACAGTCAGCTACTTCCCCATCCCATTACTAGTCAGGTACAGGAAGCTCAGCAACAGATTAGCACTATCCCACCGCCAGGTACAGTATCAGCTACTTCCCAATCCCACCAGGTACAGGATCAGCTACTTCCCCAGCCACCGAGGAACAGGATCAGCTACTTCCCCATCCCACCAGGTGCAGTATCAGCTACTTACCCATCCCGCCAGGTACAGGATCAGCTACTTCCCAACCCCACCAGCTACAGGATCAGCTACTTCCCCATCCCACCAGGTACAGAATCAGCTACATCCCCATCCCGACAGATACAGTATCAGCTACTTCCCAACCCCGCCAGGAACAGGATCAGCTACTTCCCAACCCCGCCAGGAACAGGATCAGCTACTTCCCCATCCCACCAGAACAGGATCAGCTACTTCCCTATCCCATAAGATACAGGATAAGCTACTTCCCCATCCCACCAGATACAGTATCAGTTACTTCTCTATCTCATAAGATACGGGATCAGCTACTACCCCATCCTGCCAAGAACAGGATTATCTCCTTCCCCGTCCCACCAGGTACAGGATCAGCTACTTCCCCATCCCGTCAGGTACGGAATCAGCAATATCACTATCCTGCCAGGTACAGTATCAGCTACTTCCCAACCCCGCCAGGAACAGGATCAGCTACTTCCCAAACTAGCCAGGAACAGGATCAGCTACTTCCCCATCCCGCCAGGTACAGTATCGACCACTTCCCAACCCCGCCAGGTACAGTATCAGCTACTTTCCCATCCCATCAGGTACAGGAACAGCTACTTAGCCATCCCGACAGGTACAGGATTAGCTTCCTCCCACACCGTCAGATACAGAATTAGCAACTTCTCCATCCAGCCAGATACAGTATTAACCACCTTCCCATCCTACCAGATACAGGATCAGCTACTTCCCCACCCCACCAGGTACAGGATCAGCTACTTCCACATCGCGCCAGGAACAGGATCAGCTACTTCCCCATCCCACGAGGAACAGCATCAGCTACTTACCCATCCCGCCAGGTACAGGATCAGCTACTTCCCAACCTCACCAGCTACAGGATCAGCTACTTCCCCATCCCATCAGGTGCAGGATCAGCTCTTCCCAATCACACCAGGAACAGGATCAGCTACTTCCCCATCCCACCAGGAACAGGATCAGCTACTTCCCCATCTCAGCAGGAACAGGATCAGCTACTTCCCCATTTCACTAGGAACAGGATCAGCTACTTCCCCACCCCATCAGATACAGGATCAGCTACTCCCTACCCCACCAGGTACAGGATCAGCTACTTCCCCATCCTGCCAGGAACAGGATCAGCTACTTCCCCATCCCACCAGGTACAGGATCAGCTACTTCCCCATCCCATCAGGCACAAGATCAGCTGGTTCCCCATCACACCAGGAACAGGATCAGCTACTTCCCCATCCCTCCAGGTACAGGATCAGCTACTTCCCGACCCCACCAGGTACAGGATCAGCTACTTCCCCATCCCGACAGATACAGGATTAGCTACAGCCCCACCCTAGCAGGTACAGGATCAGCTACTTCCCCATCCTGCCAGGAACAGGATCAGCTACTTCCCCATACCACCAGCTGCAGGATCAGCTACTTCCCCATCCTGCCAGGAACAGGATCAGCTACTTCCCCATACCACCAGCTGCAGGATCGGCTACTTCCCTATCCCAATGTGTCGAGGTTCAGCTACTTCCCCATCCCGTCAAGTACAGGATCAGCTACTTCCCCATCCCGACAGATACAGGATTAGCTACTTCCCCACACATGTCTGATACAGGATCAACTACCTCCCCATCCCACCAGATACAGGATGAGCTACATCCTCACCCCACCAGGAACAGGATCAGCTTCTTCCCCATCCCACCAGGAACAGGATCAGCTACTTCCCCATCCCACCAGGAACAGGATCAGCTACTTTCCCATCCCAACAGTACAGGATCAGCTACTTCCCCATCCCACCAGGAAAAGGATCAGCTACTTTCCCATCCCAACAGTACAGGATCAGCTACTTCCCCATCCCAGCAGGAACAGGATCAGCTACTTCCCATCCCAGCCAGGAACAGGATCAGCTACTTTCCCATCCCACCAGGTACAGGATCAGCTACTTCCCCATCCCACCAGGAACAGGATCAGCTACTTCCCCATCCCACCAGGTACAGGAACAGCTACTTCCCCATCCCACCAGGAAAAGGATCAGCTACTTCCCCATCCCAGCAGGAACAGGATCATCTACTTCCCCATCCCACCAGGAAAAGGATCAGCTACTTCCCCATCCCTCCGGGTACATGATCAGCTACTTCCCCATCCCGTCAGGTACAGTATCAACTAGTTCCCAACCCCGCCAGGTACAGTATCAGTTACTTTCCTATCCCATCAGGTACAGGAACATCTACTTAGCCATCCCGACAGGTACAGGATTAGCTTCCTCCCACACCGTCAGATACTTCCCATCCCCAGGTACAGTATCAACTAGTAGGATTAGCAACTTCTCCACCAGCCAGAAACAGTATAACTACCTCCCCATCCCACAGATACAGGATCAGCTACTTCCCAATCCCACCAGGTACAGGATATCAGCTACTTCCCCATCGCGCCAGGAACAGGATCAGCTACTTCCCCATCCCAGGAGGAACAGGATCAGCTACTTCCCCATCCCACCAGGTACAGGATCAGCTACTTCCCAACCCCGCCAGGTACAGTATCAGCTACTTCCCCATCCCACCAGGTACAGAATCAGCTACATCCCCATCCCGACAGATACAGTATCAGCTACTTCCCAACCCCGCCAGGAACAGGATCAGCTACTTCCCACCAGGACAGGCTACTTACAGGATCAGCTACTTCCCCATCCCCAGAACAGGACTAGCTACTTCCCTATCGCACAGATACAGGTTCAGCTACTTTCCCATCAAACCAGGTACAGGATCAGCTACTTCCCACTCCCACCAGGAACAGGATCAGCATCAGCTACTTCCCCACTCTATCAGATTCAGGATCCTGCCAGATACAGGATGAGCTACTTCCCCATCCCACCAGGTACAGGGTCAGCTACTTGCCATCCCACCAGGAACAGCATCAGCTACTTCCCCAACCTTCCAGTTACAAGATCAGCTACTTCCCCATCCCACCAGGTACAGGATCAGCTGTTTCCCAACCCCGCCAGGAACAGGATCAGCTACTTCCCCATCCTGTCAGGTACAGGATCAGCTAGTTCCCCATCACACCAGGAACAGGATCAGCTGGTTCCCCATCCCACCAGGTACATGATCAGCTCCTTCCCCATCCCACCAGGAACAGGATCAGCTCCTTCCCCATCCCACCAGGTACAGGATCAGCTACTTCCCCATCCCTCAGGTACAGGAATCAGCTACATCCCGCCAGGTACAGTATCAGCTACTTCCCAACCCCCCAGGACAGATCAGCTACTTCCAGGAACAGGATCAGCTACTTCCCATCCCCCCAGGTACAGGATCAGCTACTTCCCCATCCCACCAGGACAGGATCAGCTACTTCCCATCCCACTTCCCCAGTCAGATACAGGATCAGCTACTTCCCCATCCCAGGTCAGGATACCCAGGATCAGCTACTTCCCACTCCCACAGGACAGGATCAGCTACTTCCCCATCCCACAGGACAGGATCAGCTACTTCCCCATCCCACCAGGTACAGGATCAGCTACTTCCCCATCCCACCAGGAACAGGATCAGCTACTTCCCCATCCCACCAGTACAGATCAGCTACTTCCCATACCAGGTACAGGATCAGCTACTTCCCCATCCCATCAGGTACAGGATCAGCTACTTCCCAGCCAGTCCCGCTACAGGTACAGGATCAGCTACTTCCCCATCCCACAGACAGTCAGCATACAGAGCAGATCAGCTACTTCCCCATCCACCAGGAACAGGATCAGCTACTTCCCCATCCCACTCAGCTACTTCCCCATCCCACCCCGCAGATACAGGATCAGCTACTTCCCCATCCCACCAGGTACAGGATCAGCTACTTCCCCATCCTCACCAGGAACAGGATCAGCTACTTCCCCATCCCACCAGGACAGGATCAGCTACTTCCCCATCCCATCAGCTTCCCCATCCCACAGCTACTTCCATCACGACAGGATCAGCTACTTCCCATCCCGTCAGATACAGGATCAGCTACTTCCCCATCCCAATGTGTACAGGTTCAGCTACTTCCCCATCCCACCAGGTACAGGATCAGCTACTTCCCCATCACGGTACATCCTACTTCATCCCAAGGTACAGGAATCAGCAACATCACTATCCCGCCAGGTACAGGATCAGCTACTTCCCAACCCCACCAGGAACAGGATCAGCTACTTCCCCATCCCACCAGGAACAGGATCAGCTACTTCCCCATCCCAGCAGGAACAGGATCAGCTACTTCCCCATCCCGTCAGGAAGATACAGGATCAGCTCTTCCCCATCCCACGGTACAGGATCAGCTACTTCCCCATCCCCCGGACAGATCAGCTCTTCCCCATCCCACCAGGAACAGGATCAGCTACTTCCCCATCCCATCCCATACAGTATCAGTACTTCCTATCCCATCAGGTACAGGATCAGCTACTTCCCCATCCCAGCAGAACTTCCACAGGATAGCTTAACTCCCCATCCCCAGATACAGGTCAGCTACTTCCCCATCCCACCAGGTACAGGATCAGCTACTTCCCCATCCCGCCAGGTACAGGATCAGCTACTTCCCCCCAGCAGTACACTTATCCGCCAGGACAGATCAGCTACTTCCCAACCCACCAGGAACAGGATCAGCTACTTCCCACCCCACCAGGATCAGCTACTTCCCCATCCCACCAGGAACAGGATCAGCTACTTCCCCATCCCACCAGCCAGGAACAGGATCAGCTACTTCCTCATCCCGTCCAGATACAGGATCAGCTACTTCCCCATCCCACAGGTACAGGATCAGCTACTTCCCCATCCCACCGGGTACATGATCAGCTACTTCCCCATCCCACCAGATACAGAATCAGCTATTTCCCCATCCCGTCAGATACAGGATCAACTACTTCCCCATTCCACCCGATACAGGATCAGCTACTTCCCCATCCCACCAGATACAGGATCAGCTACTTCCCCATCCCGCCACGTACAAGACCAGCAACTTCCCCATCCCGTCAGATACACGATCAGCTACTTCCCCATCCCGTCAGATACAGGATCAGCTACTTCCCTCTCCCACCAGCTACAGGATCAGCTACTTCCCCACCCCGTCAGATACAGGATCTGCTACTTCCATCCCACAGTACAGGATCAGCTACTTCCCCATCCGTCAGATACAGGATCAGCTCTTCCCCATCCCACAGGTACAGGATCAGCTACTTCCCCATCCCACCAGGACAGGATCAGCTACTTCCCCATCCCACCAGGAACAGGATCAGCTACTTCCCCATCCCACCAGCCACAGGATCAGCTACTTCCCCATCCCACCAGGTACAGGATCAGCTACTTCCCCATCCCACCAGGAACAGGATCAGCTACTTCCCCACCCACCAGGTACAGGATCAGCTACTTCCCCATCCCACCAGGTACAGGATCAGCTACTTCCCCATCCTGCAGTACAGGATCAGCTACTTCCCCATCCCACCAGGACAGGATCAGCTACTTCCCCATCCCATCAGGTACAGGATCAGCTACTTCCCCATCCACCAGGACAGGATCAGCTACTTCCCCATCCCACCAGGTACAGGATCAGCTACTCCCCCCCGCCAGGTACAGGATCAGCTACTTCCCAATCCCGCCAGGAACAGGATCAGCTACTTCCCAACCCGCCAGGTACAGGATCAGCTACTTCCTCATCCCACTAGCTACAGGATCAGTTACTTCCCTATCCCGTCAGATACAGGATCTTCTACTTCCCCATCCTGCCAGGTACAGGATCAGCAACTTCCCCATCCCGACAGATACAGGATCAGCTACTTCCCCATCCCAATGTCAGATACAGGATCAGCTACTTCCCCATCCCGACCAGGTACAGGATCAGCTACTTCCCCATCCCGCCAGGTACAGGATTAGCTACTTCCCCACACCGTCTGATACAGGATCAACTACCTCCCCATCCCACCAGATACAGGATCAGCTACTTCCCCACCCCACCAGGTACAAGATCAGCTACTTCCCCATCCCGCCAGGAACAGGATCAGCTACTTCCCCATCCCACCAGGAACAGGATCAGCTACTTACCCATCCCAACAGGACAGGATCAGCTACTTCCCCATCCCAGCAGGACAGGATCAGCTACTTCCCATCCCAGCCAGGTACAGGATCAGCTACTTCCCCATCCCACCAGGTACAGGATCAGCTACTTCCCCATCCCACAGGTACAGGATCAGCTGCTTCCCAACCCCGCCAGGAACAGGATCAGCTACTTCCCCATCCCACCAGGAACAGGATCAGCTACTTCCCCATCCCACCAGATACAGGATCAGCTACTTCCCCATCCCACCAGATTCAGGATCAGCTACTTCCCCACCCCGTCAGATACAGGATCTGCTACTTCCCCATCCCACCAGGTACAGGATCAGCTACTTCCCCATCCCACCAGGTACAGGATCAGCTACTTCCTCATCCCACCAGCTACAGGATCAGTTACTTCCCTATCCCGTCAGATACAGGGATCAGCTACTTCCCCATCCCACCAGGTACAGGATCAGCTACTTCCCCATCCCGACAGATACAGAATCATCTACTTCCCCATCCCGTCAGATACAGGATCAGCTACTTCCCTACCCCACCAGGTACAGAATCAGCTACTTCCCCATCCAGCCAGGTACAGGATTAGCTACTTCCTCACACCGTCAGATACAGGATCAACTACTTCCCCATTCCACCAGATACAGGATCAGCTACTTCCCCATCCCAACAGGACAGGATCAGCTACTTCCCCATCCCGCCAGGTACAGCATCAGCTACTTGCCAACCCCGCCAGGAACAGGATCAGCTACTTTCCCATCCCATCAGATACAGGATCAGCTGCTTCCCAAACCCACCAAGTACAAGATCAGCTGCTTTCCTGTCCCGTCAGATACAGGATCAGCTACTTCCCCATCCCACTGGGTACATGATCAGCTACTTCCCCATCCTGCCAAGAACAGGATTATCTACTTCCCCATTGCACCAGCCACAGGATCAGCTACTTCCCCACCCCGTCAGTTACAGCATCAGCTACTTCCCCATCCCGCCAGGTACAGGATCAGCTACTTCCCAACCCCACCAGGAACAGGATCAGCTACTTACCCAACCACCAGGAACAGGATCAGCTACTTCCCCATCCCACCAGATACAGGATCAGCTACTTCCCCATCCCACCAGATACAGGATCAGCTACTTCCCCATCCCACCAGGAACAGGATCAGCTACTTCCCCATCCCAAGGACAGGATCAGCTACTTCCCCATCCCACAGAACAGGATCAGCTACTTCCCCATCCAGGAACAGGATCAGCTACTTCCCCATCCCACCAGGAACAGGATCAGCTACTTCCCATCCCACCAGTTACAGGATCAGCTACTTCCCCACCTTCAGATACAGGATCAGCTACTCCCTCATCCCATCCAATACAGGATCAGCTACTTCTCCATCACACCAACCACAGGATCAGCTACTTCCCCACCCACCAGTCAGAATCAGCTACTCCCTCACACCGTCAGTACAGGATCAACTACTTCCCCATCCCACCAGGTACAGGATCAGCTACTTCCCCATCCCACCAGGTACAGGATCAGCTACTTACCCATGCCAACAGGAACAGGATCAGCTACTTCCTCATCCCGTCAGATACAGGATCAGCTACTTTCCCACCCCACTGGGTACATGATCAGCTACTTCCCTATCCAACAAGGAACAGGATCAGCTACTTCCCCATCCCACCAGGTACAGGATCAGCTACTTCCCATCCCAGTGTCAGGATCAGCTACTTCCCCACCATCAGGTACAGGATCAGCTACTTCCCCATCCCGACAGGTACAGGATTAGCTACTTCCCCACACCGTCAGATACAGGATCAACTACTTCCCCATCCCACCAGATACAGGATCAGCTACTTCCCACCCACCAGGAACAGGATCAGCTACTTCCCCATCCCAGCCAGGAACAGGATCAGCTACTTTCCCAACCCACCAGATACAGGATCAGCTACTTCCCCATCCCACCAGCTACAGGATCAGCTACTTCCCCACCTCGTTAGATACAGGCTCTGCTACTGCCTCATCCCATCAGATACAGGATCAACTAATTCCCCATCTCGTCAGATACAGGATCAGCTACTTCCCCATCCCACCAGATACAGGATCAGCTGCTTCCCCATCCCGTCAGATACAGGATCTGCTACTTCCCAATCACTCCATTGACAGGATCAGCTACTTCCCCACCCCGTCAGATACAGGATCTGCTACTGCCTTATTCCATCAGATACAGGATGAGCTACTTCTCCATCCTGTCAGGTACAGGATCAGCTGCTTCCACATCCCACTGGCTGCAGGACCAGGTAATTCCCCATCCCACCAGGAACAGGATCAGCTACTTCCTCATCCAGTCAGATACAGGATCAGCTACTTCCCTACACCACCAGGTACAGAACCAGCTACTTCCCCATCCAGCCAGGTACAGGATTAGCTACTTCCTCACACTGTCAGATACAGGATCAACTACTTCCCCATTCCACCAGATACAGGATCAGCTACTTCTCCACCCCACCATGTACAAGATCAGCTGCTTCCCTGTACTGTCAGATACAGGATCAGCTACTTCCCCATCCTGCCAAGAACAGGATTATCTACTTCCCCATTGCACCAGCCACAGGATCAGCTACTTCCCCACCCCGTCAGTTACAGCATCAGCTACTTCTCCATCCCGCCAGGTACAGGATAAGCTACTTCCCCATCCCTCCAGATACAGAATCAGATATTTCCCCATCCCGTCAGATACAGGATCAACTACTTCCCCATCCAGTCAGATACAGGATCAGCTACTTCCCCATCCCGCCACATACAAGACCAGCAACTTCCCCAGCCCGTCAGATACAGGATCAGCTAATTCCCCATCTCGTCAGATACAGGATCAGCTACTTCCCCATCCCTCCTTCGACAGGGTCAGCTACTTCTCCACCCCGTCAGATACAGGTTCTGCTACTGCCTCATCCCATCAGATACAGGATGAGCTACATCTCCATCCTGTCAGGTACAGGATCAGCTGCTTCCCCATCCCACTGGCTACAAGATCAAATACTTCCCCATCCCACCAGGAACAGGATCAGCTACTTCCTCATACCGTCAGATACAGGATCAGCTACTTCCCCATCGCAACAGCCACAGGATCAGCTACTTCCCCACCCCGTCAGTTACAGCATCAGCTACTTCCCCATCCTGCCAGGTACAGCATCAGCTACTTCCCAACCCCGCCAGGAAGAGGATCAGCTACTTCGCCATCCCATCAGATACAGGATCAGCTGCTTCCCAAACCCACCAGGTACAAGATCAGCTGCTTCCCTGTCCCATCAGAAACAGGATCAGCTACTTTCCGATCCCACTGGGTACATGAATAGCTACTTCCCCATCCTGCCAAGAACAGGATTATCTACTTCCCCATTGCACCAGCCACAGGATCAACTACTTCCCCACCCCGTCAATTACAGCATCAGCTACTTCCCCATCCCACCAGGTACAGGATTAGCTACTTCCCAACACCGCCAGGTACAGTATCAGCTACTTCCCAACCACACCAGGAACAGGATCAGCTACTTCCCCATCGCTTCAGATACAGGATCAGCTACTTTCCAAACCCACCAGATACAGGATCAGCTACTTCCCCATCCCACCAGCTACAGGATCAGCTACTTCCCCACCTCGTTAGATACAGGATCTGCTACTGCCTCATCCCATCCAATACAGGATCAGCTACTTCTCCATCACACCAACCACAGGATCAGCTACTTCCCCACCCCATCAGTTTCAGAATCAGCTACTCCCTCACACCGTCAGATACAGGATCAACTACTTCCCCATTCCACCCGATACAGGATCAGCTACTTCCCCATCCCACCGGGTACAAGATCAGCTACTTACCCATGCCGACAGGAACAGGATCAGCTACTTCCTCATCCCGTCAGATACAGGATCAGCTACTTTCCCACCCCACTGGGTACATGATCAGCTACTTCCCTATCCCACCAGGAACAGGATCAGCTACTTCCCCATCCCACCAGATACAGGATCAGCTACTTCCCCATCCCGTCAGATACAGGATCAGCTACTTCCCTACCCCACCAGGTACAGAATCAGCTACTTCCCCATCCCGCCAGGTACAGGATTAGCTACTTCCTCACACCGTCAGATACAGGATCAACTACTTCCCCATTCCACCAGATACAGGATCAGCTACTTCCCCATCCTGCCAGGATCAGGATCAGCTACTTCCCCATCCCACCAGGAACAGGATCAGCTACTTACCCATGCCAACAGGAACAGGATCAGCTACTTCCTCATCCTGTCAGATATAGGATCAGCTATTTCCCAACCCTGCCAGGTACAGTATCAGCTACTACCCAACCCCACGAAGTACAGTATCAGGTACTCCCCATCATGTCAGGTACAGTATCAGCTACTTCCCAACCCCGCCAGGAACAGGATCAGCTACTTCCCCATCCCACCAGCTACAGGATCAGCTACTTCCCCATCCCACCAGTAACAGGATCAGCTACTTCCCCACCCCGTCAGATACAGGATCAGCTACTTCCCAACCCGCCAGGTACAGGATCAGCAACTTCCCCATCCCAACAGATACAGAATCAGCTACTTCCCCATCCTGTCAGATACAGGATCAGCTACTTCCCAATCCCTCCATCAACAGGATCAGCTACTTCCCCATCCTGTCAGATACAGGATCAGCTGCTTCCCAAACCCACCAGGTCAGAATCAGCTACTTCCCCATCCCGTCAGATACAGGATCAGCTACTTTCCAAACCTACCAGATACAGGATCAGCTACTTCCCCATCCCACCAGCTACAGGATCAGCTACTTCCCAATCACTCCATCGACAGGATCAGCTACTTCCCCACCCCGTCAGATACAGGATCTGCTACGGCCTCATTCCATCAGATACAGGATCAGCTGCTTCCCAAGCCCACCAGGTACAGAATCAGCTACTTCCCCTTCCCGTCAGATACAGGATCAGCTACTTTCCCATCCCACTGGTACATGATCAGCTACTTCCCCATCCTGCCAAGAACAGGATTATCTACTTCCCCATTGCACCAGCCACAGGATCAGCTACTTCCCCATCCCTCCAGATATAGAATCAGCTATTTCCCCATCCTGTCAGATACAGGATCAGCTACTTCCCCATCCCTCCAGATACAGAATCATGTATTTCCCCATCCCGTCAGATACAGGATCAACTACTTCCCCATCCAGTCAGATAGAGGATCAGCTACTTCCCCATCCAGCCACATACAAGACCAGCAACTTCCCCATCCCGTCAGATACAGGATCAGCTACTTCCCTCTCCCACCAGCTACAGGATCAGCTACTTCCCCATCCCACCAGCTACAGGATCAGCTACTTCCCCACCCCGTCAGATACAGGATCAGCCACTTCCCAACCCGCCAGGTACAGGATCAGCTACTTCCTCATCCCACTAGCTACAGGATCAGTTACTTCCCTATCCCGTCAGTTACAGGATCTTCTACTTCCCCATCCTGCCAGGTACAGGATCAGCAACTTCCCCATCCCAACAGATACAGAATCAGCTACTTCCCCATCCTGTCAGATACAGGATCAGCTACTTCCCAATCCCTCCATCGACAGGATCAGCTACTTCCCCATCCTGTCAGATACAGGATCAGCTGCTTCCCAAACCCACCAGGTCAGAATCAGCTACTTCCCCATCCCGTCAAATACAGATCGTGTACATGGATCAGCTACTTCCCCATCCCACCAGGAACAGGATCAGCTACTTCCCCATCCCACCAGATACAGTATCAGCTACTTCTCTATCTCATAAGCTACGGGATCAGCTACTTCCCCATCCTGCCAAGAACAGGATCAGCTCCTTCCCCGTCCCACCAGGTACAGGATCAGCTACTTCCCCGTCCCGTCGGGTATGGAATCAGCAACTTCCCCATCCTGCACAGGTACAGTATCAGCTACTTCCCAACCCAGGAACAGGATCAGCTACTCCCAGGAGGACAGGATCAGCTACTTCCCCATCCCACCAGGAACAGGATCAGCTACTTCCCCATCCCACCAGGAACAGGATCAGCTACTTCCCCATCCCGCCAGGTACAGATCAGCTACTCCCAACCCCGCCAGGTATAGATCAGCTACTTTCCCATCCCATCAGGTACAGGATCAGCTACTTAGCCATCCCACAGGTACAGGATCAGCTTTCCCCATCCCACGCCATCAGATACAGAATTAGCAACTTCTCCATCCCCAGCCAGATACAGTATTAACTTCCTCCCCATCCCACCAGATACAGGATCAGCTACTTCCCCACCCCACCAGGTACAGGCTACTCAGCTACTTACCCATCACGCCAGGTACAGGATCAGCTACTTCCCAACCTCACCAGCTACAGGATCAGCTACTTCCCCATTCCATCAGGTGCAGGATCAGCTACTTCCCAATCACACCAGGAACAGGATCAGCTACTTCCCCATCCCACCAGGAACAGGATCAGCTACTTCCTATCTCAGCAGGAACAGGATCAGCTACTTCCCCATTCCACTAGGAACAGGATCAGCTACTTCCCCATCCCACCAGATACAGTATCAGTTACTTCTCTATCTCATAAGATACGGGATCAGCTACTACCCATCCTGCCAAGAACAGGATTAGCTCATTCCCTGTCCCACCAGGTACAGGATCAGATACTTCCCCATCCCGTCGGGTACGGAATCAGCAACATCACTATCCTGCCAGGTACCGTATCAGCTACTTCCCAACCCCGCCAGGAACAGGATCAGCTACTTCCCAACCCAGCCAGGAACAGGATCAGCTACTTCCCCATCCTACCAGGAACAGGATCAGCTACTTCCCCATTCCGCCAGGTACAGTATTGACTACTTCGCAACCCCGCCAGGTACAGTATCAGCTACTTTCCCATCCCATCAGGTACAGGAACAGCTACTTAGCCATCCCGACAGGTACAGGATTAGCTTCCTCCCACACCGTCAGATACAGAATTAGCAACTTCTCCATCCAGCCAGATACAATATTAACTTCCTCCCCATCCCACCAGATACAGGATCAGCTACTTCCCCACCCCACCAGGTACAGGATCAGCTACTTTCGCATCGCGCCAGGAATAGGATCAGCTACTTCCCCATCCCACGAGGAACAGTATCAGCTACTTACCCATCCCGCCAGGTACAGAATCAGCTACTTCCCAACCTCACCAGCTACAGGATCAGCTACTTCCCCATCCAATCAGGTGCAGGATCAGCTACTTCCCAATCACACCAGGAACAGGATCAGCTACTTCCCCATCCCACCAGGAACAGGATCAGCTACTTCCCCATTCCACTAGGAACAGGATTAGCTACTTCCCCACCCCATCAGATACAGGATCAGCTACTCCCTACCCCACCAGGTACAGAATCAGCTACTTCCCCTTCCCGACAGATACAGGATTAGTTACATCCCACCCTGGCAGGTACAGGATCAGCTACTTCCTCATCCCGTCAGATACAGGATCAGCTACTTCCCCATCCCAATTTGTACAGGTTCAGCTGATTCCCCATCCCACCAGGTACATGATCAGCTACCTCCCCATCCCGCCAAGAACAGGATCAGTTCCTGCCCCATCCCACCAGGTACAGGATCAGCTACTTCCCCATCCTGTCAGGTACGGAATCAGCAACATCACTATCCCGCCAGGAACAGGATCAGCGACTTCCCCATCCCAACAGTACATGATCAGCTACTTCTTCATCCCACTGGGTACAGGATCAGCTACTTCCCCATCGCACCAGGAATAGGATCAGCTACTTCCCCATCCCACGAGGAACAGTATCAGCTACTTACCCATCACGCCAGGTACAGGATCAGCTACTTCCCAACGTCACCAGCTACAGGATCAGCTACTTCCCCATCCCATCAGGTGCAGGATCAGCTACTTCCCAATCACACCAGGAACAGGATCAGCTACTTCCTATCTCAGAAGGAACAGGATCAGCTACTTCCCCATTCCACTAGGAACAGGATCAGCTACTTCCCCACCCCATCAGATACAGGATCAGCTACTCCCTACCCCACCAGGTACAGAATCAGCTACTTCCCCATCCCAACAGATACAGGATCAGCTACTTCCCAATCACACCAGGAATAGGATCAGCTACTTCCCCATCCCACCAGGTACAGGATCAGCTACTTCCCCATCCCACCAGGTACAGGATCTCCTACTTCCTCATCCCACCAGGAACAGGATCAGCTACTTCCCCATCTCAGCAGGAACAGGATTAGCTACTTCAGCATTCCACTAGGAACAGGATCAGCTACTTCCCCATCCCATCAGATATCGGATCAACTGCTTCCCAACCCCGCCAGGTACAGTATCAGTTACTTTCCTATCCCATCAGGTACAGGAACAGCTACTTAGCCATCCCGACAGGTACATGATTAGCTTCCTCCCACACCGTCAGATACAGAATTAGCAACTTCTCCATCCGGCCAGATACAGTATTAACTTCCTCCCCATCCCACCAGATATAGGATCAGCTACTTCCCCACCCCACCAGGTACAGGATCAGCTAATTCCCCATCGCGCCAGGAACAGTATCAGCTACTTACCCATCCCGCCAGGTACAGGATCAGCTACTTCCAATCCTCACCAGCTACAGGATCAGCTACTTCCCCACCCCACCAGGTACAGGATCAGCTACTTCCCCATCGCGCCAGGAATAGGATCAGCTACTTCCCCATCCCATCAGGTACAGGAACAGCTACTTAGCCATCCCGACAGGTACAGGATTAGCTTCCTCCCACACCGTCAGATACAGAATTAGCAACTTCTCCATCCAGCCAGATACAGTATTAACTTCCTCCCCATCCCACCAGATACAGGATCAGCTACTTCCCCACCCCACCAGGTACAGGATCAGCTACTTCCCCATCACACCAGGAATATGATCAGCTACTTCCCCATCCCACGAGGAACAGTATCAGCTACTTACCCATCACGCCAGGTACAGGATCAGCTACTTCCCAACCTCACCAGCTACAGGATCAGCTACTTCTTCATTCCATCAGGTGCAGGATCAGCTACTTCCCAATCACACCAGGAACAGGATCAGCTACTTCCCCATCCCACCAGGAACAGGATCAGCTACTTCCTATCTCAGCAGGAACAGGATCAGCTACTTCCCCATTCCACTAGGAACAGGATCAGCTACTTCCCCATCCCACCAGATACAGTATCAGTTACTTCTCTATCTCATAAGATACGGGATCAGCGACTACCCATCCTGCCAAGAACAGGATTAGCTCCTTCCCCGTCCCACCAGGTACAGGATCAGATACATCCCCATCCCGTCGGGTACGGAATCAGCAACATCACTATCCTGCCAGGTACCGTATCAGCTACTTCCCAACCCCGCCAGGAACAGGATCAGCTACTTCCCAACCCAGCCAGGAACAGGATCAGCTACTTCCCCATCCTACCAGGTACAGGATCAGCTACTTCCCCATCCCACCAGGAACAGGATCAGCTACTTCCCCATCCCGCCAGGTACAGTATCGACTACTTCGCAACCCCGCCAGGTACAGTATCAGCTACTTTCCCATCCCATCAGGCACAGGAACAGCAACTTAGCCATCCCGACAGGTACAGGATTAGCTTCCTCCCACACCGTCAGATACAGAATTAGCAACTTCTCCATCCAGCCAGATACAATATTAACTTCCTCCCCATCCCACCAGATACAGGATCAGCTACTTCCCAACCTCACCAGCTACAGGATCAGCTACTTCCCCATCCCATCAGGTGCAGGATCAGCTACTTCCCAATCACACCAGGAACAGAATCAGCTACTTCCCCATCCCGACAGATACAGGATCAGCTACTTCCCCATTCCACTAGGAACAGGATCAGCTACTTCCCCACCCCATCAGATACAGGATCAGCTACTCCCTACCCAACCAGGTACAGAATCAGCTACTTCCCCATCCTGACAGATACAGGATCAGTTACTTCCCAATCACACCAGGAATAGGATCAGCTACTTCCCCATCCCACCAGGTACAGGATCAGCTACTTCCCCATCCCACCAGGTACAGGATCACCTACTTCCTCATCCCACCAGGAACAGGATCAGCTACTTCCCCATCTCAGCAGGAACAGGATCAGCTACTTCAGCATTCCACTAGGAACAGGATCAGCTACTTCCCCACCCCATCAGATATCGGATCATCTACTTCCCAACCCCGCCAGGTACAGTATCAGTTACTTTCCTATCCCATCAGGTACAGAATCAGCTACTTCCCCATCCCGACAGATACAGAATCAGCCACTTCCCAACCTCACCAGCTACAGGATCAGATATATCGCCATCCAATCAGGTGCAGGATCAGCTACATCCCAATCACACAAGGAACAGGATCAGCTACTTCCCCATCCCACCAGGAACAGGATCAGCTACTTCCTATCTCAGCAGGAACAGGATCAGCTACTTCCCCATTCCACTAGGAACAGGATTAGCTACTTCCCCACCCCATCAGATACAGGATCAGCTACTCCCTACCCCACCAGGTACAGAATCAGCTACTTCCCCATCCCAACAGATACAGGATCAGCTACTTCCCAATCACACCAGGAATAGGATCAGCTACTTCCCCATCCCACCAGGTACAGGATCAGCTACTTCCCCATCCCACCAGGTACAGGATCTCCTACTTCCTCATCCCACCAGGAACAGGATCAGCTACTTCCCCATCTCAGCAGGAACAGGATTAGCTACTTCAGCATTCCACTAGGAACAGGATCAGCTACTTCCCCATCCCATCAGATATCGGATCAACTGCTTCCCAACCCCGCCAGGTACAGTATCAGTTACTTTCCTATCCCATCAGGTACAGGAACAGCTACTTAGCCATCCCGACAGGTACATGATTAGCTTCCTCCCACACCGTCAGATACAGAATTAGCAACTTCTCCATCCGGCCAGATACAGTATTAACTTCCTCCCCATCCCACCAGATATAGGATCAGCTACTTCCCCACCCCACCAGGTACAGGATCAGCTAATTCCCCATCGCGCCAGGAACAGTATCAGCTACTTACCCATCCCGCCAGGTACAGGATCAGCTACTTCCAATCCTCACCAGCTACAGGATCAGCTACTTCCCCACCCCACCAGGTACAGGATCAGCTACTTCCCCATCGCGCCAGGAATAGGATCAGCTACTTCCCCATCCCATCAGGTACAGGAACAGCTACTTAGCCATCCCGACAGGTACAGGATTAGCTTCCTCCCACACCGTCAGATACAGAATTAGCAACTTCTCCATCCAGCCAGATACAGTATTAACTTCCTCCCCATCCCACCAGATACAGGATCAGCTACTTCCCCACCCCACCAGGTACAGGATCAGCTACTTCCCCATCACACCAGGAATATGATCAGCTACTTCCCCATCCCACGAGGAACAGTATCAGCTACTTACCCATCACGCCAGGTACAGGATCAGCTACTTCCCAACCTCACCAGCTACAGGATCAGCTACTTCTTCATTCCATCAGGTGCAGGATCAGCTACTTCCCAATCACACCAGGAACAGGATCAGCTACTTCCCCATCCCACCAGGAACAGGATCAGCTACTTCCTATCTCAGCAGGAACAGGATCAGCTACTTCCCCATTCCACTAGGAACAGGATCAGCTACTTCCCCATCCCGCCAAGAACAGGATCAGATCCTGCCCCATCCCACCAGGTACAGGATCAGCTACTTTCCCATCCTGTCAGGTACGAGATCAGCAACATCACTATCCCGCCAGGTACAGGATCAGCTGTTTCCCAACCCCGCCAGGAACAGGATCAGCGACTTCCCCATCCCATCAGGTGCAGGATCAGCTACTTCCCAATCACACCAGGAACAGAATCAGCTACTTCCCCATCCTGACAGATACAGGATCAGCTACTTCCCCATTCCACTAGGAACAGGATCAGCTACTTCCCCACCCCATCAGATACAGGATCAGCTACTCCCTACCCCACCAGGTACAGAATCAGCTACTTCCCCATCCCGACAGATACAGGATCAGCTACTTCCCAATCACACCAGGAATAGGATCAGCTACTTCCCCATCCCACCAGGTACAGGATCAGCTACTTCCCCATCCCACCAGGTACAGGATCACCTACTTCCTCATCCCACCAGGAACAGGATAAGCTACTTCCCCATCTCAGCAGGAACAGGATCAGCTACTTCAGTATTCCACTAGGAACAGGATCAGCTACTTCCCCACCCCATCAGATATCGGATGAACTGCTTCCCAACCCCGCCAGGTACAGTATCAGTTACTTTCCTATCCCATCAGGTACAGGAACAGCTACTTAGCCATCCCAACAGGTACATGATTAGCTTCCTCCCACACCATCAGATACAGAATTAGCAACTTCTCCATCCAGCCAGATACAGTATTAACTTCCACCCCATCCCACCAGATACAGGATCAGCTACTTCCCCACCCCACCAGGTACAGGATCAGCTAATTCCCCATCGCGCCAGGAACAGTATCAGCTACTTACCCATCCCGCCAGGTACAGGATCAGCTACTTCCCCACCCCACCAGGTACAGGATCAGCTACTTTCGCATCGCGCCAGGAATAGGATCAGCTACTTCCCCATCCCACGAGGAACAGTATCAGCTACTTACCCATCCCGCCAGGTACAGAATCAGCCACTTCCCAACCTCACCAGCTACAGGATCAGCTACTTCCCCATCCAATCAGGTGCAAGATCAGCTACTTCCCAATCACACCAGGAACAGGATCAGCTACTTCCCCATCCCACCAGGAACAGGATCAGCTACTTCCTATCTCTGCAGGAACAGGATCAGCTACTTCCCCATTCCACTAGGAACAGGATTAGCTACTTCCCCACCCCATCAGATACAGGATCAGCTACTCCCTACCCCACCAGGTACAGAATCAGCTACTTCCCCTTCCCGACAGATACAGGATTAGTTACATCCCACCCTAGCAGGTACAGGATCAGCTACTTCCCCATCCTGCCAGGAACAGGATCAGCTACTTCCCCATCCCACCAGGTATAGGATGAGCTACTTCCTCATCACGTCAGATACAGGATCAGCTACTTCCCCATCCCAATGTGTACAGGTTCAGCTGATTCCCCATCCCAACAGGTACATGATCAGCTACTTCCCCATCCCGCCAAGAACAGGATCAGTTCCTGCCCCATCCCACCAGGTACAGGATCAGCTACTTCCCCATCCTGTCAGGTACGGAATCAGCAATATCACTATCCCGCCAGGTACAGGATCAGCTGTTTCCCAACCCCGCCAGGAACAGGATCAGCGACTTCCCCATCCCAACAGTACAGGATCAGCTACTTCCTCATCCCACTGGGTACAGGATCAGCTACTTCCCCATCGCGCCAGGAATAGGATCAGCTACTTCCCCATCCCACGAGGAACAGTATCAGCTACTTACCCATCACGCCAGGTACAGGATCAGCTACTTCCCAACCTCACCAGCTACAGGATCAGCTACTTCCCCATCCCATCAGGTGCAGGATCAGCTACTTCCCAATCACACCAGGAACAGGATCAGCTACTTCCTATCTCAGCAGGAACAGGATCAGCTACTTCCCCATTCCACTAGGAACAGGATCAGCTACTTCCCCACCCATCAGATACAGGATCAGCTACTCCCTACCCCACCAGGTACAGAATCAGCTACTTCCCCATCCCGACAGATACAGGATCAGCTACTTCCCAATCACACCAGGAATAGGATCAGCTACTTCCCCATCCCACCAGGTGCAGGATCAGCTACTTCCCCATCCCACCAGGTACAGGATCACCTACTTCCTCATCCCACCAGGAACAGGATCAGCTACTTCCCCATCTCAGCAGGAACAGGATCAGCTACTTCCCCATTCCACTAGGAACAGGATCAGCTACTTCCCCACCCCATCAGATATCGGATCAACTACTTCCCAACCCCGCCAGGTACAGTATCAGTTACTTTCCTATCCCATCAGGTACAGGAACAGCTACTTAGCCATCCAGACAGGTACATGATTAGCTTCCTCCCACACCGTCAGATACAGAATTAGCAACTTCTCCATCCAGCCAGATACAGTATTAACTTCCTCCCCATCCCACCAGATACAGGATCAGCTACTTCCCCACCCCACCAGGTACAGGATCAGCTAATTCCCCATCGCGCCAGGAACAGTATCAGCTACTTACCCATCCTGCCAGGTACAGGATCAGCTACTTCCCATCCTCACCAGCTACAGGATCAGCTACTTCCTATCTCAGCAGGAACAGGATCAGCTACTTCCCCATTCCACTAGGAACAGGATCAGCTACTTCCCCATCCCACCAGATACAGTATCAGTTACTTCTCTATCTCATAAGATACGGGATCAGCGACTACCCATCCTGCCAAGAACAGGATTAGCTCCTTCCCCGTCCCACCAGGTACAGGATCAGCTACTTCCCCATCCCACCGTGTACATGATCAGCTCCTTCCCCATCCCACCAGGAACAGGATCAGCTACTTCCCCATGACACCAGATACAGTATCAGTTACTTCTCTATCTCATAAGCTACGGGATCAGCTACTGCCCCATCCTGCCAAGAACAGGATTAGCTCCTTCCCCGTCCCACCAGGTACAGGATCAGCTACTTCCCCGTCCCGTCGGGTATGGAATCAGCAACATCACTATCCTGCCAGGTACAGTATCAGCTACTTCCCAACCCCGCCAGGAACAGGATCAGCTACTTCCCAACCCAGCCAGGAACAGGATCAGCTACTTCCCCATCCCACCAGGAACAGGATCAGCTACTTCCCCATCCCACCAGGTACAGGATCAGCTACTTCCCCATCCCACCAGGAACAGGATCAGCTACTTCCCCATCCCGCCAGGTACAGTATCGACTACTTCGCAACCCCGCCAGGTACAGTATCAGCTACTTTCCCATCCCATCAGGTACAGGAACAGCTACTTAGCCATCCTGACAGGTACAGGATTAGCTTCCTCCCACACCGTTAGATACAGAATTAGCAACTTCTCCATCCAGCCAGATACAATATTAACTTCCTCCCCATCCCACCAGATACAGGATCAGCTACTTCCCCACCCCACCAGGTACAGGATCAGCTACTTTTGCATTGCGCCAGGAATAGGATCAGCTACTTCCCCATCCCACGAGGAACAGTATCAGCTACTTACCCATCCCATCAGGTGCAGGATCAGCTACTTCCCAATCACACCAGGAACAGGATCAGCTACTTCCCCATCCCACCAGGAACAGGATCAGCTACTTCCTATCTCAGCAGGAACAGGATCAGCTACTTCCCCATTTCACTAGGAACAGGATTAGCTACTTCCCCACCCCATCAGATACAGGATCAGCTACTCCCTACCCCACCAGGTACAGAATCAGCTACTTCCCCTTCCCGACAGATGCAGGATTAGCTACATCCCACCCTAGCAGGTACAGGATCAGCTACTTCCCCATCCTGCCAGGAACAGGATCAGCTACTTCCCCATCCCACCAGGTACAGGATCCGCTACTTCCTCATCCCGTCAGATATTGGATCAGCTACTTCCCCATCCCAATGTGTACAGGGTCAGCTGCTTCCCCATCCCACCGGGTACATGATCAGCTACTTCCCCATCCCGCCAAGAACAGGATTAGTTCCTTCCCCATCCCACCAGGTACAATATCAGCTACTTCCCCATCCTGTCAGGTACGGAATCAGCAACATCACTATCCCGCCAGGTACAGGATCAGCTGTTTCCCAACCCCGCCAGGAACAGGATCAGCGACTTCCCCATCCCAACAGTACAGGATCAGCTACTTCCTCATCCCACTGGGTACAGGATCAGCTACTTCCCCATCGCGCCAGGAATAGGATCAGCTACTTCCCCATCCCACGAGGAACAGTATCAGCTACTTACCCATAATGCCAGGTACAGGATCAGCTACTTCCCAACCTCACCATCTACAGGATCAGCTACTTCCCCATCCCATCAGGTGCAGGATCAGCTACTTCCCAATCACACCAGGAACAGGATCAGCTACTTCCTATCTCAGCAGGAACAGGATCAGCTACTTCCCCATTCCACTAGGAACAGGATCAGCTACTTCCCCACCCCATCAGATACAGGATCAGCTACTCCCTACCCCACCAGGTACAGAATCAGCTACTTCCCCATCCCGACAGATACAGGATCAGCTACTTCCCAATCACACCAGGAATAGGATCAGCTACTTCCCCATCCCACCAGGTACAGGATCAGCTACTTCCCCATCCCACCAGGTACAGGATCACCTACTTCCTCATCCCACCAGGAACAGGATCAGCTACTTCCCCACCTCAGCAGGAACAGGGTCAGCTACTTCAGCATTCCACTAGGAACAGGATCAGCTACTTCCCCACCCCATCAGATATCGGATCAACTACTTCCGAATACCGCCAGGTACAGTATCAGTTACTTTCCTATCCCGTCAGGTACAGGAACAGCTAATTAGCCATCCCGACAGGTACATGATTAGCTTCCTCCCACACCGTCAGATACAGAATTAGCAACTTCTCCATCCAGCCAGATACAGTATTAACTTCCTCCCCATCCCACCAGATACAGGATCAGCTACTTCCCCACCCCACCAGGTACAGGATCAGCTAATTCCCCATCGCGCCAGGAACAGTATCAGCTACTTACCCATCCCGCCAGGTACAGGATCAGCTACTTCCCATCCTCACCAGCTACAGGATCAGCTACTTCCCCATCCCACCAGGTACAGGACCAGCTACTTCCCCATCGCGCCAGGAATAGGATCAGCTACTTCCCCATCCCAGCAGGTACAGGAACAGCTACTTAGGCATCCCGACAGGTACAGGATTAGCTTCCTCCCACACCGTCAGATACAGAATTAGCAACTTCTCCATCCAGCCAGATACAGTATTAACTTCCTCCCCATCCCACCAGATACAGGATCAGCTACTTCCCCACCCCACCAGGTACAGGATCAGCTACTTCCCCATCGCGCCAGGAATAGGATCAGCTACTTCCCCATCCCACGAGGAACAGTATCAGCTACTTACCCATCACGCCAGGTACAGGATCAGCTACTTCCCAACCTCACCAGCTACAAGATCAGCTACTTCCCCATTCCATCAGGTGCAGGATCAGCTACTTCCCAATCACACCAGGAACAGGATCAGCTACTTCCTCATCCCACCGGGAACAGGATCAGCTTCTTCCTATCTCAGCAGGAACAGGATCAGCTACTTCCCCATTCCACTAGGAACAGGATCAGCTACTTCCCCATCCCACCAGATACAGTATCAGTTACTTCTCTATCTCATAAGATACGGGATCAGCTACTACCCATCCTGCCAAGAACAGGATTAGCTCCTTCCCCGTCCTACCAGGTACAGGATCAGATAATTCCCCATCCCGTCGGGTACGGAATCAGCAACATCACTATCCTGCCAGGTACCGTATCAGCTACATCCCAACCCCGCCAGGAACAGGATCAGCTACTTCCCAACCCAGCCAGGAACAGGATCAGCTTCTTCCCCATCCTACAAGGTACAGGATCAGCTACTTCCCCATCCCACCAGGAACAGGATCAGCTACTTCCCCATCCCGCCAGGTACAGTATCGACTACTTCGTAACCCCGCCAGGTACAGTATCAGCTACTTTCCCATCCCATCAGGTACAGGAACAGCTACTTAGCCATCCCGACAGGTACAGGATTAGCTTCCTCCCACACCGTCAGATACAGAATTAGCAACTTCTCCATCCAGCCAGATACAATATTAACTTCCTCCCCATCCCACCAGATACAGGATCAGCTACTTCCCCACCCCACCAGGTACAGGATCAGCTACTTTTGCATTGCGCCAGGAATAGGATCAGCTACTTCCCCATCCCACGAGGAACAGTATCAGCTACTTACCCATCCCGCCAGGTACAGGATCAGCTACTTCCCAACCTCACCAGCTACAGGATCAGCTACTTCCCCATCCCATCAGGTGCAGGATCAGCTACTTCCCAATCACACCAGGAACAGGATCAGCTACTTCCCCATCCCACCAGGAACAGGATCAGCTACTTCCTATCTCAGCAGGAACAGGATCAGCTACTTCCCCATTCCACTAGGAACAGGATTAGCTACTTCCCCACCCCATCAGATACAGGATCAGCTACTCCCTACCCCACCAGGTACAGAATCAGCTACTTCCCCTTCCCGACAGATACAGGATTAGCTACATCCCACCCTAGCAGGTACAGGATCAGCTACTTCCCCATCCTGCCAGGAACAGGATCAGCTACTTCCCCATCCCACCAGGTACAGGATGAGCTACTTCCTCATCCCGTCAGATACAGGATCAGCTACTTCCCCATTCCAATGTGTACAGGTTCAGCTGATTCCCCATCCCACCAGGTATATGATCAGCTACTTCCCCATCCCGCCAAGAACAGGATCAGTTCCTGCCCCATCCCACCAGGTACAGGATCAGCTACTTCCCCATCCTGTCAGGTACGGAATCAGCAAAATCACTATCCCGCCAGGTACAGGATCAGCTGTTTCCCAACCCCGCCAGGAACAGGATCAGCGACTTCCCCATCCCAACAGTACAGGATCAGCTACTTCCTCATCCCACTGGGTACAGGATCAGCTACTTCCCCATCGCGCCAGGAATAGGATCAGCTACTTCCCCATCCCACGAGTAACAGTATCAGCTACTTACCCATCACGCCAGGTACAGGATCAGCTACTTCCCAACCTCACCATCTACAGGATCAGCTACTTCCCCATCCCATCAGGTGCAGGATCAGCTACTTCCCAATCACACCAGGAACAGGATCAGCTACTTCCTATTTCAGCAGGAACAGGATCAGCTACTTCCCCATTCCACTAGGAACAGGATCAGCTACTTCCCCACCCCATCAGATACAGGATCAGCTACTCCCTACCCCACCAGGTACAGAATCAGCTACTTCCCCATCCCGACAGATACAGGATCAGCTACTTCCCAATCACACCAGGAATAGGATCAGCTACTTCCCCATCCCACGAGGAACAGTATCAGCTACTTTCCCATCCCATCAGGTGCAGGATCAGCTACTTCCCAATCACACCAGGAACAGGATCAGCTACTTCCTATCTCAGCAGGAACAGGATCAGCTACTTCCCCATTCCACTAGGAACAGAATCAGCTACTTCCCCATCCCGACAGATACAGGATCAGCTACTTCCCAATCACACCAGGAATAGGATCAGCTACTTCCCCATCCCACCAGGTACAGGATCAGCTACTTCCCCATCCCACCAGGTACAGGATCACCTACTTCCTCATCCCACCAGGAACAGGATCAGCTACTTCCCCATCTCAGCAGGAACAGGATCAGCTACTTCACCATTCCACTAGGAACAGGATCAGCTACTTCCCCACCCCATCAGATATCGGATCAACTACTTCCCAACACCGCCAGGTACAGTATCAGTTACTTTCCTATGCCATCAGGTACAGGAACAGCTACTTAGCCATCCCGACAGGTACATGATTAGCTTCCTCCCACACCGTCAGATACAGAATTAGCAACTTCTCCATCCAGCCAGATACAGTATTAACTTCCTCCCCATCCCACCAGATACAGGATCAGCTACTTCCCCACCCCACCAGGTACAGGATCAGCTAATTCCCCATCGCGCCAGGAACAGTATCAGCTACTTACCCATCCCGCCAGGTACAGGATCAACTACTTCCCATCCTCACCAGCTACAGGATCAGCTACTTCCCCATTCCATCAGGTGCAGGATCAGCTACTTCCCAATCACACCAGGAACAGGATCAGCTACTTCCCCATCCCACCAGTAACAGGATCAGCTATTTCCTATCTCAGCAGGAACAGGATCAGCTACTTCCCCATTCCACTAGGAACAGGATCAACTACTTCCCCATCCCACCAGATAATCAGTTACTTCTCTATCTCATAAGATACGGGATCAGCTACTACCCCATCCTGCCAAGAACAGGATTAGCTCCTTCCCCGTCCCACCAGGTACAGGATCAGCTACTTCCCCATCCCGTCGGGTACAGAATCAGCAACATCACTATCCTGCCAGGTTCAGTATCAGGTACTTCCCAACCCCGCCAGGAACAGGATCAGCTACTTCCCAACCCAGCCAGGAACAGGATCAGCTACTTCCCCATCCCACCAGGAACAGGATCAGCTACTTCCCCATCCCGCCAGGTACAGTATCGACTACTTCGCAACCCCGCCAGGTAGAGTATCAGCTACTTTCCCATCCCATCAGGTACAGGAACAGCTACTTAGCCATCCCGACAGGTACAGGATTAGCTTCCTCCCACACCGTCAGACACAGAATTAGCAACTTCTCCATCCAGCCTGATACAATATTAACTTCCTCCCCATCCCACCAGATACAGGATCAGCTACTTCCCCACCCCACCAGGTACAGGATCAGCTACTTCCCCATCGCGCCAGGAATAGGATCAGCTACTTCCCCATCCCACGAGGAACAGTATCAGCTACTTACCCATCCCGCCAGGTACAGGATCAGCTACTTCCCAACCCCACCAGCTACAGGATCAGCTACTTCCCAACCCCACCAGCTACAGGATCAGCTACTTCCCTATCCCATCAGGTGCAGGATCAGCTACTTCCCAATCACACCAGGAACAGGATCAGCTACTTCCTATCTCAGCAGGAACAGGATCAGCTACTTCCCCATTCCACTAGGAACAGGATCAGCTACTTCCCCACCGAATCAGATACAGGATCAGCTACTCCCTACCCCACCAGGTACAGAATCAGCTACTTCCCCATCCCGACAGATACAGGATCAGCTACTTCCCAATCACACCAGGAACAGGATCAGCTACTTCCCCATCCCACCATGAACAGGATCAGCTACTTCCCCATCTCAGCAGGAACAGGATCAGCTACTTCCCCATTTCACTAGGAACAGGATTAGCTACTTCCCCACCCCATCAGATACAGGATCAGCTACTCCCTACCCCACCAGGTACAGAATCAGCTACTTCCCCACCCCGACAGATACAGGATTAGTTACATCCCACCCTAGCAGGTACAGGATAAGCTACTTCCCCATCCTGCCAGGAACAGGAACAGCTACTTCTCCATCCCACCAGCTGCAGGATCAGCTACTTACCTATCCCAACAGGAACAGGATCAGCTACTTCCTCATCCTGTCTGATATAGGATCGGCTACTTCCCCATCCCACCAGCTGCAGGATCTGCTACTTACCTATCCCAACAGGAACAGGATCAGCTACTTCCTCATCCTGTCAGATACAGGATCGGCTACTTCCCTATCCCAATTTGTACAGGTTCAGCTACTTCCCCATTCCGTCAAGTACAGGATCAGCTACTTCCCCATCCCGACAGATACAGGATGAGCTACTTCCCCACACATGTCTGATACAGGATCAACTACCTCCCCATCCCACCAGATACAGGATGAGCTACATCCTCACCCCATCAGGTACAGGATCAGCTTCTTCCCCATCCCACCAGGAACAGGATCAGCTACTTTCCCATCCCAACAGTACAGGATCAGCTACTTCCCCATCCCAGCAGGAACAGGATCAGCTACTTCCCCATCCCACCAGGAAAAGGATCAGCTACTTCCCCATCCCAGCAGGAACAGGATCATCTACTTCCCCATCCCACCAGGAAAAGGATCAGCTACTTCCCCATCCCTCCGGGTACATGATCAGCTACTTCCCCAACCCGCCAAGGCAGGATTAGCTCCTTCCCCATCCCACCAGGTACAGGATCAGCTACTTCCCCATCCCGTCAGGTACGGAATCAGCAACATCACTATCCCGCCAGGAACAGGATCAGCTACTTCCCCATCCTGACAGGCACAAGATCAGCTAGTTCCCCATCACACCAGGAACAGGATCAGCTAGTTCCCCATCCCACCTGGAACAGGATCAGCTACTTACCCATCCCTCCAGGTACAGGATCAGCTACTTCCCAACCCCGCCAGGCACATATCAGCTACTTCCCGACCCCACCAGGTACAGGATCGGCTACTTCCCAACCCCACCAGTACATGGTCAGCTACTACTCCATCCCACTGGGTTCATGATCAGTTATGTCCCTATCCAACCGGGTACATGATCAGCTATGCCCCCATGCCGCCAAGAACAGGATTAGCTCCTTCCCCATCCCACCAGGTCCGTATCAGCTACTTGCCCATTCCACCAGATACAGGATCAGCTACTTCCCCATCCCGTCAAGTACAGGATCAGTTACATCCACATCCCACCAGATACAGGATCATCTACTTCCTCATCCCACCAGATACAGGATCAGCTACTTCCCCATCCCGACAGATAAAGGATTAGCTACTTCCCCGCACATGTCTGATAAAGGATCAACTACCTCCCCATCCCACCAGATACAGAATGAGCTACATCCTCATCCCACCAGGAACAGGATCAGCTACTTCTCCATCCCACCAGGAGCAGGATCAGCTACTTACCCATCCCAATAGTACAGGATCAGCTATTTCCTCATCCTGTCAGATACAGGATCAGCTGCTTCCCCATCCCACTGGGTACAGGATCAGCTACTTCCCCATCCCACTGGGTACGTGATCAGCTATTTCCCCATCGTGCAAATAACCAGATTAGCTCCTTCCCCATCCCACCAGGTACAGTATCAGCTACTTCCCCATACCACCAGATGCAGGATCAGTTACTTCTCTATCTTGTTAGATACGGGATCAGCTACTTCCCCATCCTGCCAGGTATAATATCAGCTACTTCCCCATCCCGCCAAGAACAAGATTAGCTCCTTCCCCATCCCACCAGGTAAAGGATCAGCTACTTCCCCATCCCGTCAGGTACGGAATCAGCAACATCACTATCCTGCCAGGTACAGTATCAGCTACTTCCCAACCCCACCAGGAACAGGATCAGCTACTTCCCAACCCAGCCAGGAACAGGATCAGCTACTTCCCCATCCCACCAGGTACAGGATCACCTACTTCCTCATCCCACCAGGAACAGGATCAGCTACTTCCCCATCCCACCAGGTACAGGATCAGCTACTTCCCCATCGCGCCAGGAACAGGATCAGCTACCTCCCCATCCCACGAGGAACAGTATCAGCTACTCACCCATCTCAGCAGGAACAGGATCAGCTACTTCACCATTCCACTAGGAACAGGATCAGCTACTTCCCCACCCCATCAGATATCGGATCAACTACTTCCCAACCCCGCCAGGTACAGTATCAGTTACTTTCCTATCCCATCAGGTACAGGAACAGCTACTTAGCCATCCTGACAGGTACATGATTAGCTTCCTCCCACACCGTCAGATACAGGATTAGCAACTTCTCCATCCTGCCAGATACAGTATTAACTACCTCCCCATCCCACCAGATACAGGATCAGCTACTTCCCAATCCCACCAGGTACAGGATCAGCTACTTCCCCATCGCGCCAGGAACAGGATCAGCTACCTCCCCATCCCACGAGGAACAGTATCAGCTACTTATCCATCCCGCCAGATACAGGATCAGCTACTTCCCAACCCCACCAGCTACAGGATCAGCTACTTCCCCATCCCATCAGGTGCAGGATCAGCTACTTACCAATCACACCAGGAACAGGATCAGCTACTTCCCCATCTCAGCAGGAACAGGATCAGCTACTTCACCATTCCACTAGGAACAGGATCAGCTACTTCCCCATCCCACCAGGTACAGGATCAGCTACTTCCTCATCCCACCAGGAACAGGATCAGCTACTTCCCCATCCCACCAGGTACAGGATCAGCTACTTCCTCATCCCACCAGGAACAGGATCAGCTACTTCCCCATCCCACCAGGTACAGTATCAACTACTTTCCAACCCCGCCAGGTACAGTATCAGTTAGTTTCCTATCCCATCAGGTACAGGAACAGCTACTTAGCCATCCCGACAGGTACAGGATTAGCTTCCTCCCACACCGTCAGATACAGGATTAGCAACTTCTCCATCCAGCCAGATACAGTATTAACTACCTCCCCATCCCACCAGATACAGGATCAGCTACTTCCCCACCCCACCAGGTACAGGATCAGCTACTTCCCCATCGCACCAGGAACAGGATCAGCTACTTCCCCATCCCACGAGGAACAGTATCATCTACTTACCCATCCCGCCAGGTACAGGATCAGCTACTTCCCAATCACACCAGGAACAGGATCAGCTACTTCCCAATCCCACCAGGAACAGGATCAGCTACTTCCCATCTCAGCAGGAACAGGATCAGCTACTTCCCCATCCCATCAAATACAGGATCAGCTACTCCCTACCCCACCAGGTACAGAATCAGCTACTTCCCCATCCCGACAGATACAGGATTAGCTACAGCCCCACCCTAGCAGGTACAGGATCAGCTACTTCCCCATCCTGCCAGGAACAGGATCAGCTACTTCCCCATCCCACCAGCTGCAGGATTGGCTACTTCCCTATCCCAATGTGTACAGGTTCAGCTACTTCCCCATCCCGTCAAGTACAGGATTAGCTACTTCCCAATCACACCAGGAACAGGATCAGCTAATTCCCCATCCCACCAGGAACAGGATCAGCTACTTCCCCATCTCAGCAGGAACAGGATCAGCTACTTCCCCATTTCACTAGGAACAGGATCAGCTACTTCCCCACCCCATCAGATACAGGATCAGCTACTTCCTCATCCTGTCAGATACAGGATCGGCTACTTCCCTATCCCAATGTGTACAGGTTCAGCTACTTCCCCATCCCGACAGATACAGGATGAGCTACTTCCCCACACATGTCTGATACAGGATCAACTACCTCCCCATCCCACCAGATACAGGATGAGCTACATCCTCACCCCACCAGGTACAGGATCAGCTTCTTCCCCATCGCACCAGGAACAGGATCAGCTACTTTCCCATCCCAACAGTACAGGATCAACTAATTCCCCATCCCAGCAGGAACAGGATCAGCTACTTCCCCATCCCACCAGGAAAAGGATCAGCTACTTCCCATCCCAGCAGGAAAAGGATCAGCTACTTTCCCATCCCAACAGTACAGGATCAGCTACTTACCCATCCCAGCAGGAACAGGATAAGCTACTTCCCCATCCCACCATGAAAAGTATCAGCTACTTCCCCATCCCAGCAGGAACAGGATCAGCTACTTCCCCATCCAGCCAAGGCAGGATTAGCTCCTTCCCCATCCCACCAGGTACAGGATCAGCTACTTCCCCATCCCGTCAGGTACGGAATCAGCATCATCACTATCCCGCCAGGAACAGGATCAGCTACTTCCCCATCCTGACAGGCACAAGATCAGCTAGTTCCCCATCACACCAGGAACAGGATCAGCTAGTTCCCCATCCCACCAGGAACAGGATCAGCTACTTACCCATCCTGTCAGGTACAGGATCAGCTACTTCCCAAACCCGCCCGGTACAGTATCAGCTACTTCCCGACCCCACCAGGTACAGGTTCGGCTACTTCCCACCTCCACCAGGTACAGGCTCAGCTAATTCCCAACCCCACCAGGTACAGGGTCAGCTACTTCTCCATCCCACTGGGTTCATGATCAGCTATGTCCCTATCCAACCGGGTACATGATCAGCTATGTCCCCATCCCGCCAAGAACAGGATTAGCTCCTTCCCCATCCCACCAGGTACAGTATCAGCTACTTGCCCATTCCACCAGATACAGGATCAGCTACTTCCCCATCCCGTCAAGTACAGGATCAGTTACATCCCCATCCCACCAGATACAGGATCATCTACTTCCTCATCCCACCAGATACAGGATCAGCTACTTCCCCATCCCGACAGATACAGGATTAGCTACTTCCCCACACATGTCTGATACAGGATCAACTACCTCCCCATCCCACCAGGTACAGTATCAGCTACTTCCCCATACCACCAGATACAGGATCCGTTACTTCTCTATCTTGTTAGATACGGGATCAGCTACTTCCCCATCCTGCCAGGTATAATATCAGCTACTTCCCCATCCCGCCAAGAACAAGATTAGCTCCTCCCCATCCCACCAGGTAGAGGATCAGCTACTTCCCCATCCCATCAGGTACGGAATCAGCAACATCACTATCCTGCCAGGTACAGTATCAGCTACTTCCCAACCCCGCCAGGATCAGGATCAGCTCCTTCCCCATCCCACCAGGTACAGTATCAGCTACTTCCCCATCCCACCAGATACAGGATCAGTTACTTCTCTATCTTGTTAGATACGGGATCAGCTACTTCCCCATCCAGCCAGGTATAATATCAGCTACTTCCCCATCCCACCAAGAACAAGATTAGCTCCTTCCCCATCCCACCAGGTAAAGGATCAGCTACTTCCCCATCCCGTCAGGTACGGAATCAGCAACATCACTATCCTGCCAGGTACAGTATCAGCTACTTCGCAACCCCGCCAGGAACAGGATCAGCTACTTCCCAACCCAGCCAGGAACAGGATCAGCTACTTCCCCATCCCACCAGGTACAGGATCACCTACTTCCTCATCCCACCAGGAACAGGATCAGCTACTTCCCCATCCCACCAGGTACAGGATCAGCTACTTCCCCATCCTGCCAGGAACAGGATCAGCTACTTCCCCATCCCACCAGCTGCAGGATTGGCTACTTCCCTATCCCAATGTGTACAGGTTCAGCTACTTCCCCATCCCGTCAAGTACAGGATTAGCTACTTCCGCACACATGTCTGATACAGGATCAACTACCTCCCCATCCCACCAGATACAGGATGAGCTACATCCTCACCCCACCAGGTACAGGATCAGCTTCTTCCCCATCCCACCAGGAACAGGATCAGCTACTTCCCCATTCCACTAGGAACAGGATCAGCTACTTCCCCATCCCATCAGATACAGGATCAGCTACTCCCTACCCCACCAGGTACAGAATGAGCTACTTCCCCATCCCGACAGATACAGGATCAGCTACTTCCCAATCACATCAGGAACAGGATCAGCTACTTCCCCATTTCACTAGGAACAGGATCAGCTACTTCCCCACCCCATCAGATACAGGATCAGCTACTTCCTCATCCTGTCAGATACAGGATCGGCTGCTTCCCTATCCCAATGTGTACAGGTCCAGCTACTTCCCCATCCCGTCAAGTACAGGATCAGCTACTTCCCCATCCCGACAGATATAGGATGAGCTACTTCCCCACACATGTCTGATACAGGATCAACTACCTCCCCATCCCACCAGATACAGGATGAGCTACATCCTCACCCCACCAGGTACAGGATCAGCTTCTTCCCCATCCCACCAGGAACAGGATCAGCTACTTTCCCATCCCAACAGTACAGGATCAACTACTTCCCCATCCCAGCAGGAACAGGATATGCTACTTCCCCATCCCACCAGGAAAAGGATCAGCTACTTCCCATCCCAGCAGGAAAAGGATCAACTACTTTCCCATCCCAACAGTACAGGAGCAGCTACTTACCCATCCCAGCAGGAACAGGATCAGCTACTTCCCCATCCCACCAGGAAAAGGATCAGCTACTTCCCCATCCCAGCAGGAACAGGATCAGCTACTTCCCCATCCAGCCAAGGCAGGATTAGCTCCTTCCCCATCCCACCAGGTACAGGATCAGCTACTTCCTCATCCCGTCAGGTACGGAATCAGCATTATCACTATCCCGCCAGGAACAGGATCAGCTACTTCCCCATCCTGACAGGCACAAGATCCGCTAGTTCCCCATCACACCAGAAACAGGATCAGCTAGTTCCCCATCCCACCAGGAACAGGATCAGCTACTTACCCATCCCTCCAGGTACAGGATCAGCTACTTCCCAAACCCGCCCGGTACAGTATCAGCTACTTCCCGACCCCACCAGGTACAGGATCGGCTACTTCCCACCCCCACCAGGTACAGGCTCAGCTACTTCCCAACCCCACCAGGTACAGGGTCAGCTACTTCTCCATCCCACTGGGTTCATGATCAGCTATGTCCCTATCCAACCAGGTACATGATCAGCTATGTCCCCATCCCGCCAAGAACAGGATTAGCTCCTTCCCCATCCCAGCAGGTACAGTATCAGCTACTTGCCCATTCCACCAGATACAGGATCAGCTACTTCCCCATCCCGTCAAGTACAGGATCAGTTACATCCCCATCCCACCAGATACAGGATCATCTACTTCCTCATCCCACCAGATACAGGATCAGCTACTTCCCTATCCCGACAGATACAGGATTAGCTACTTCCCCACACATGTCTGATACAGGATCAACTACCTCCCCATCCCACCAGGTACAGTATCAGCTACTTCCCCATCCCACCAGATACAGGATCAGTTACTTCTCTATCTTGTTAGATACGGGATCAGCTACTTCCCCATCCAGCCAGGTATAATATCAGCTACTTCCCCATCCCACCAAGAACAAGATTAGCTCCTTCCCCATCCCACCAGGTAAAGGATTAGCTACTTCCCCATCCCGTCAGGTACGGAATCAGCAACATCACTATCCTGCCAGGTACAGTATCAGCGACTTCCCAACCCCACCAGGAACAGGATCAGCTACTTCCCAACCCAGCCAGGAACAGGATCAGCTACTGCCCCATCCCATCAGGTGCAGGATCAGCTACTTCCCAATCACACCAGGAACAGGATCAGCTACTTCCCCATCTCAGCAGGAACAGGATCAGCTACTTCACCATTCCACTAGGAACAGGATCAGCTACTTCCCCACCCCATCAGATATCGGATCAACTACTTCCCAACCCCGCCAGGTACAGTATCAGTTACTTTCCTATCCCATCAGGTACAGGAACAGCTACTTAGCCATCCCGACAGGTACATGATTAGCTTCCTCCCACACCGTCAGATACAGGATTAGCAACTTCTCCATCCTGCCAGATACAGTATTAACTACCTCCCCATCCCACCAGATACAGGATCAGCTACTTCCCAATCCCACCAGGTACAGGATCAGCTACTTCCCAATCCCACCAGGTACAGGATCAGCTACTTCCCCATCACGCCAGGAACAGGATCAGCTACCTCCCCATCCCACGAGGAACAGTATCAGCTACTTACCCATCCCGACAGGTACAGGATCAGCTACTTCCCAACCCCACCAGCTACAGGATCAGCTACTTCCCCATCCCATCAGGTGCAGGATCAGCTACTTCCCAATCACACCAGGAACAGGATCAGCTACTTCCCCATCTCAGCAGGAACAGGATCAGCTACTTCACCATTCCACTAGGAACAGGATCAGCTACTTCCCCACTCCATCAGATATCGGATCAGCTACTCCCTACCCCACCAGGTACAGAATCAGCTACTTCCCCATCCCACCAGGAACAGGATCAGCTACTTCCCCATTCCACTAGGAACAGGATCAGCTACTTCCCCATCCCATCAGATACAGGATCAGCTACTCCCTACCCCACCAGGTACAGAATGAGCTACTTCCCCATCCCGACAGATACAGGATCAGCTACTTCCCAATCACACCAGGAACAGGATCAGCTACTTCCCCATCCCACCAGGAACAGGATCAGCTACTTCCCCATCTCAGCAGGAACAGGATCAGCTACTTCCCCATTTCACTAGGAACAGGATCAGCTACTTCCCCATCCCATCAGATACAGGATCAGCTACTCCCTACCCCACCAGGTACAGAATGAGCTACTTCCCCATCCCGACAGATACAGGATCAGCTACTTCCCAATCACACCAGGAACAGGATCAGCTACTTCCCCATTTCACTAGGAACAGGATCAGCTACTTCCCCATCTCAGCAGGAACAGGATCAGCTACTTCCCCATTTCACTAGGAACAGGATCAGCTACTTCCCCACCCCATCAGATACAGGATCAGCTACTTCCTCATCCTGTCAGATACAGGATCGGCTACTTCCCTATCCCAATGTGTACAGGTTCAGCTACTTCCCCATCCCGTCAAGTACAGGATCAGCTACTTCCCCGTCCCGACAGATACAGGATGAGCTACTTCCCCACACATGTCTGATACAGGATCAACTACCTCCCCATCCCACCAGATACAGGATGAGCTACATCCTCACCCCACCAGGTACAGGATCAGCTTCTTCCCCATCCCACCAGGAACAGGATCAGCTACTTTCCCATCCCAACAGTACAGGATCAACTACTTCCCCATCCCAGCAGGAACAGGATATGCTACTTCCCCATCCCACCAGGAAAAGGATCAGCTACTTCCCATCCCAGCAGTAAAAGGATCAACTACTTTCCCATCCTAACAGTACAGGATCAGCTACTTACCCATCCCAGCAGGAACAGGATCAGCTACTTCCCCATCCCACCAGGAAAAGGATCAGCTACTTCCCCATCCCAGCAGGAACAGGATCAGCTACTTCCCCATCCAGCCAAGGCAGGATTAGCTCCTTCCCCATCCCACCAGGTACAGGATCAGCTACTTCCCCATCCCGTCAGGTACGGAATCAGCATTATCACTATCCCGCCAGGAACAGGATCAGCTACTTCCCCATCCTGACAGGCACAAGATCAGCTAGTTCCCCATCACACCAGGAACAAAATCAGCTAGTTCCCCATCCCACCAGGAACAGGATCAGCTACTTACCCATCCCTCCAGGTACAGGATCAGCTACTTCCCATACCCGCCCGGTACAGTATCAGCTACTTCCCGACCCCACCAGGTACAGGATCGGCTACTTCCCACCCCCACCAGGTACAGGCTCAGCTACTTCCCAACCCCACCAGGTACAGGGTCAGCTACTTCTCCATCCCACTGGGTTCATGATCAGCTATGTCCCTATCCAACCGGGTACATGATCAGCTATGTCCCCATCCCGCCAAGAACAGGATTAGCTCCTTCCCCATCCCACCAGGTACAGTATCAGCTACTTGCCCATTCCACCAGATACAGGATCAGCTACTTCCCCATCCCGTCAAGTACAGGATCAGTTACATCCCCATCCCACCAGATACAGGATCATCTACTTCCTCATCCCACCAGATACAGGATCAGCTACTTCCCCATCCCGACAGATACAGGATTAGCTACTTCCCCACACATGTCTGATACAGGATCAACTACCTCCCCATCCCACCAGGTACAGTATCAGCTACTTCCCCATACCACCAGATACAGGATCCGTTACTTCTCTATCTTGTTAGATACGGGATCAGCTACTTCCCCATCCTGCCAGGTATAATATCAGCTACTTCCCCATCCCGCCAAGAACAAGATTAGCTCCTCCCCATCCCACCAGGTAGAGGATCAGCTACTTCCCCATCCCGTCAGGTACGGAATCAGCAACATCACTATCCTGCCAGGTACAGTATCAGCTACTTCCCAACCCCGCCAGGATCAGGATCAGCTCCTTCCCCATCCCACCAGGTACAGTATCAGCTACTTCCCCATCCCACCAGATACAGGATCAGTTACTTCTCTATCTTGTTAGATACGGGATCAGCTACTTCCCCATCCAGCCAGGTATAATATCAACTACTTCCCCATCCCACCAAGAACAAGATTAGCTCCTTCCCCATCCCACCAGGTAAAGGATCAGCTACTTCCCCATCCCGTCAGGTACGGAATCAGCAACATCACTATCCTGCCAGGTACAGTATCAGCTACTTCCCAACCCCACCAGGAACAGGATCAGCTACTTCCCAACCCAGCCAGGAACAGGATCAGCTACTTCCCCATCCCACCAGGTACAGGATCACCTACTTCCTCATCCCACCAGGAACAGGATCAGCTACTTCCCCATCCCACCAGGTACAGGATCAGCTACTTCCCCATCGCGCCAGGAACAGGATCAGCTACCTCCCCATCCCACGAGGAACAGTATCAGCTACTTACCCATCCCGCCAGGTACAGGATCAGCTACTTCCCAACCCCACCAGCTACAGGATCAGCTACTGCCCCATCCCATCAGGTGCAGGATCAGCTACTTCCCAATCACACCAGGAACAGGATCAGCTACTTCCCCATCTCAGCAGGAACAGGATCAGCTACTTCACCATTCCACTAGGAACAGGATCACCTACATCCCCACCCCATCAGATATCGGATCAACTACTTCCCAACCCCGCCAGGTACAGTATCAGTTACTTTCCTATCCCATCAGGTACAGGAACAGCTACTTAGCCATCCCGACAGGTACAGGATTAGCTTCCTCCCACACCGTCAGATACAGGATTAGCAACTTCTCCATCCAGCCAGAAACAGTATTAACTACCTCCCCATCCCACCAGATACAGGATCAGCTACTTCCCAATCCCACCAGGTACAGTATCAGCTACTTCCCCATCGCGCCAGGAACAGGATCAGCTACTTCCCCATCCCAGGAGGAACAGTATCAGCTACTTACCCATCCCGCCAGGTACAGGATCAGCTACTTCCCAACCCCACCAGCTACAGGATCAGCTACTTCCCCATCCCATCAGGTGCAGGATCAGCTACTTCCCAATCACACCAGGTACAGAATCAGCTACATCCCCATCCCGACAGATACAGTATCAGCTACTTCCCAACCCCGCCAGGAACAGGATCAGCTACTTCCCAACCCAGCCAGGAACAGGATCAGCTACTTCCCCATCCCACCAGGTACAGGATCAGCTACTTCCCCATCCCGTCAGGTACGGAATCAGCAACATCACTATCCTGCCAGGTACAGTATCAGCTACTTCCCAACCCTGCCAGGAACAGGATCAGCTACTTCCCAAACCAGCCAGGAACAGGATCAGCTACTTCCCCATCCCACCAGGTACAGGATCAGCTACTTCCTCATCCCACCAGGAACAGGATCAGCTACTTCCCCATCCCACCAGGTACAGTATCAACTACTTTCCAACCCCGCCAGGTACAGTATCAGTTACTTTCCTATCCCATCAGGTACAGGAACAGCTACTTAGCCATCCCGACAGGTACAGGATTAGCTTCCTCCCACACCGTCAGATACAGAATTAGCAACTTCTCCATCCAGCCAGATACAGTATTAACTACCTCCCCATCCCACCAGATACAGGATCAGCCTCTTCCCCACCCCACCAGGTACAGGATCAGCTACTTCCCCATCGCGCCAGGAACAGGATCAGCTACTTCCCCATCCCACGAGGAACAGTATCATCTACTTACCCATCCCGCCAGGTACAGGATCAGCTACTTCCCAACCTCACCAGCTACAGGATCAGCTACTTCCCAATCACACCAGGAACAGGATCAGCTACTTCCCCATCCCACCAGGAACAGGATCAGCTACTTCCCATCTCAGCAGGAACAGGATCAGCTACTTCCCCATTCCACTAGGAACAGGATCAGCTACTTCCCCATCCCATCAGATACAGGATCAGCTACTCCCTACCCCACCAGGTACAGGATCAGCTACTTCCCCATCCTGCCAGGAACAGGATCAGCTACTTCCCAATCCCACCAGCTGCAGGATTGGCTACTTACCTATCCCAACAGGAACAGGATCAGCTACTTCCTTATCCCGTCAGATACAGGATCGGCTACTTCCCGATCCCAATGTGTACAGGTTCAGCTACTTCCCCATCCCGTCAATTACAGGATTAGCTACTTCCCCAAACATGTCTGATACAGGATCAACTACCTCCCCATCCCACTAGATACAGGATGAGCTACATCCTCACCCCACCAGGTACAGGATCAGCTTCTTCCCCATCCCACCAGGAACAGGATCAGCTACTTCCCCATCCCACCAGGAACAGGATCAGCTACTTTCCCATCCCAACAGTACAGGATCAGCTACTTCCCCATCCCAGCAGGAACAGGATCAGCTACTTCCCCATCCCACCAGGTACAGTATCAACTAGTTCCCAACCCCGCCAGGTACAGTATCAGTTACTTTCCTATCCCATCAGGTACAGGAACAGCTACTTAGCCATCCCGACAGGTACAGGATTAGCTTCCTCCCACACCGTCAGATACAGGATTAGCAACTTCTCCATCCAGCCAGAAACAGTATTAACTACCTCCCCATCCCACCAGATACAGGATCAGCCTCTTCCCCACCCCACCAGGTACAGGATCAGCTACTTCCCCATCGCGCCAGGAACAGGATCAGCTACTTCCCCATCCCACGAGGAACAGTATCATCTACTTACCCATCCCGCCAGGTACAGGATCAGCTACTTCCCAACCTCACCAGCTACAGGATCAGCTACTTCCCAATCACACCAGGAACAGGATCAGCTACTTCCCCATCCCACCAGGAACAGGATCAGCTACTTCCCATCTCAGCAGGAACAGGATCAGCTACTTCCCCATTCCACTAGGAACAGGATCAGCTACTTCCCCATCCCATCAGATACAGGATCAGCTACTCCCTACCCCACCAGGTACAGGATCAGCTACTTCCCCATCCTGCCAGGAACAGGATCAGCTACTTCCCAATCCAACCAGCTGCAGGATTGGCTACTTACCTATCCCAACAGGAACAGGATCAGCTACTTCCTTATCCCGTCAGATACAGGATCGGCTACTTCCCGATCCGAATGTGTACAGGTTCAGCTACTTCCCCATCCCGTCAATTACAGGATTAGCTACTTCCCCAAACATGTCTGATACAGGATCAACTACCTCCCCATCCCACCAGATACAGGATGAGCTACATCCTCACCCCACCAGGTACAGGATCAGCTTCTTCCCCATCCCACCAGGAACAGGATCAGCTACTTCCCCATCCCACCAGGAACAGGATCAGCTACTTTCCCATCCCAACAGTACAGGATCAGCTACTTCCCCATCCCAGCAGGAACAGGATCAGCTACTTCCCCATCCCACCAGGAAAAGGGTCAGCTACTTCCCCATCCCTCCGGTTACATGATCAGCTACTTCCCCATCCCGCCAAGGCAGGATTAGCTCCTTCCCAACCCCACCAGCTACAGGTTCAGCTACTTCCCCATCAAACCAGGTACAGGATCAGCTACTTCCCACTCCCACCAGGAACAGGATCAGCATCAGCTACTTCCCCACCTTATCAGATTCAGGATCATCTACTTCCTCACCCTGTCAGGTACAGGATCAGCAACTACCCCATCGCACCAGATACAGGATCAGCTTCCTTCCATCCTGCCAGATACAGGATGAGCTACTTCCCCATCCCACCAGGTACAGGGTCAGCTACTTGCCACCCCACCAGGAGCAGCATCAGCTACTTCCCCAACCTTCCAGTTACAAGATCAGCTACTTCCCCATCCCACCAGCTACAGGATCAACTACTTCCCCATCCCGCCAGGTACAGTATCAACTACTTCCCAACCCCGCCAGGGACAGTATCAGCTACTTCCCCATCCTATCAGGTACAGGACCAGCTAGTTCCCCATCACACCAGGAACAGGATCAGCTACTTCCCCATCCCACCAGGAACAGGATCAGCTACTTCCCCATCCCACCAGGAACAGGATCAGCTTCTTCCCCATCCCACCATCTACAGGATCAGCTACTTCCCCATCCCATCAGGTACAGAATCAGCAACATCACTATCCCGCCAGGTACAGTATCAGCTACTTCCCAACCCCACCAGGAATAGGATAAGCTACTTCCCCATCCCACCAGGAACTGAATCAGCTACTTCCCCATCCCAGCAGGAACAGGATCAGCTACTTCCCCATCCCGTTAGATACTTGATCAGCTACTTGCCCATTCCACTGGGTACAGGATCAGCTGCTTTCCAATCCCGTCAGATACAGGATCAGCTACTTCCCCTTCCCACCAGGTACAAGATCAGCAACTTCCCTATCCCGTTAGATACAGAATCAGCTACTTCCCGATCCCGTCAGATACAGGATCAGCTGCTTCCTCATCCCACCAGGTACAGTATCAGGTACCTCCACATCCCACCAATAACAGGATTAGCTACTTCCCTATCACACAGGTACAGGTTCAGCTACTTCCCCATCAAACCAGGTACAGGATCAGCTACTTCCCACTCCCACCAGGAATAGGATCAGCATCAGCTACTTCCCCACCCTATCAGATTCAGGATCATCTACTTCCTCACCCTGTCAGGTACAGGATCAGCAACTACCCCATCGCACCAAATACAGGATCAGCTTCCTTCCATCCTGCCAGATACAGGATGAGCTACCTCCCCATCCCACCAGGTACAGGATCAGCTACTTCCCCACCCCACCAGGTACAGGATCAGCTACTTCCCCATCGCACCAGGAACAGGATCAGCTACTTCCCCATCCCACGAGGAACAGTATCATCTACTTACCCATCCCGCCAGGTACAGGATCAGCTACTTCCCAACCTCACCAGCTACAGGATCAGCTACTTCCCCATCCCATCAGGTGCAGGATCAGCTACTTCCCAATCACACCAGGAACAGGATCAGCTACTTCCCCATCCCACCAGGAACAGGATCAGCTACTTCCCATCTCAGCAGGAACAGGATCAGCTACTTCCCCATTCCACTAGGAACAGGATCAGCTACTTCCCCATCCCATCAGATACAGGATCAGCTACTCCCTACCCCACCAGGTACAGAATCAGCTACTTCCCCATCCCGACAGATACAGGATTGGCTACTTCCCAATCACACCAGGAACAGGATCAGCTACTTCCCCATCCCACCAGGAACAGGATCAGCTACTTCCCATCTCAGCAGGAACAGGATCAGCTACTTCCCCATCCCATCAGATACAGGATCAGCTACTCCCTACCCCACCAGGTACAGAATCAGCTACTTCCCCATCCTGACAGATACAGGATTAGCTACATCCCCACCCTAGCAGGTACAGGATCAGCTACTTCCCCATCCTGCCAGGAACAGGTTCAGCTACTTCCCCATCCCACCAGCTGCAGGATCTGCTACTTACCTATCCCAACAGGAACAGGATCAGCTACTTCCTCATCCCGTCAGATACAGGATCGGCTACTTCCCTATCCCAATGTGTACAGGTTCAGCTACTTCCCCATCCCATCAAGTACAGGATCAGCTACTTCCCCATCCCGACAGATACAGTATCAACTACTTCCCAACCCCGCCAGGGACAGTATTAGCTACTTCCCCATCCTATCAGGTACAGGACCAACTAGTTCCCCATCACACCAGAAACAGGATCAGCTACTTCCCCATCCCACCAGGAACAGGATCAGCTACTTCCCCATCCCACCAGGAACAGGATCAGCTACTTTCCCATCCCAACAGTACAGGATCAGCTACTTCCCCATCCCACCAGGAACAGGATCAGCTACTTTCCCATCCCAACAGTACAGGATCAGCTACTTCCCCATCCCAGCAGGAACAGGATCAGCTACTTCCCCATCCCACCAGGAAAAGGATCAGCTACTTCCCCATCCCGCCAGGTACAGTATCAACTACTTCCCAACCCCGCCAGGGACAGTATTAGCTACTTCCCCATCCTATCAGGTACAGGACCAACTAGTTCCCCATCACACCAGGAACAGGATCAGCTACTTCCCCATCCCACCAGGAACAGGATCAGCTACTTCCCCATCCCACCAGGAACAGGATCAGCTTCTTCCCCATCCCACCATCTACAGGATCAGCTACTTCCCCACCCATCAGGTACAGAATCAGCAACATCACTATCCCGCCAGGTACAGTATCAGCTACTTCCCAACCCCACCAGGAATAGGATAAGCTACTTCCCCATCCCACCAGGAACTGAATCAGCTACCTCCCCATCCCAGCAGGAACAGGATCAGCTACTTTCCCATCCCGTTAGATACTTGATCAGCTACTTGCCCATTCCACTGGGTACAGGATCAGCTGCTTTCCAATCCCGTCAGATACAGGATCAGCTACTTCCCCTTCCCACCAGGTACAAGATCAGCAACTTCCCTATCCCGTTAGATACAGAATCAGCTACTTCCCGATCCCGTCAGATACAGGATCAGCTACTTCCTCATCCCACCAGGTACAGTATCAGGTACCTCCACATCCCACCAATAACAGGATTAGCTACTTCCCTATCACACAGGTACAGGTTCAGCTACTTCCCCATCAAACCAGGTACAGGATCAGCTACTTCGCCATCCTGTCAGGCACAAGATCAGCTAGTTCCCCATCACACCAGGAACAGGATCAGCTACTTCCCCATCCCACCAGGAACAGGATCAGCTACTTACCCATCCCTCCAGGTACAGGATCAGCTACTTCCCAACCCCGCCATGTACAGTATCAGCTACTTCCCAACCCCACCAGGTACAGGATCGGCTACTTCCCAACCCCACCAGGTACAGGCTCAGCTACTTCCCAACCCCACCAGGTACAGGCTCAGCTACTTCCCCATCCCACAGGCAACAGGATCAGCTACTTCCTCATCCCACCATGTACAGTATCAGGTACCTCCACATCCCACCAATAACAGGACTAGCTACTTCCCTATCGCACAGATACAGGTTCAGCTACTTTCCCATCAAACCAGGTACAGGATCAGCTACTTCCCACTCCCACCAGGAACAGGATCAGCATCAGCTACTTCCCCACTCTATCAGATTCAGGATCATCTACTTCCTCACCCTGTCAGGTACAGGATCAGCAACTACCCCATCGCACCAGATACAGGATCAGCTTCCTTCCATCCTGCCAGATACAGGATGAGCTACTTCCCCATCCCACCAGGTACAGGGTCAGCTACTTGCCATCCCACCAGGAACAGCATCAGCTACTTCCCCAACCTTCCAGTTACAAGATCAGCTACTTCCCCATCCCGCCAGGTACAGTTTCAACTACTTCCCAACCCCGCCAGGGACAGTATCAGCTACTTCCCCATCCTATCAGGTACAGGACCAGCTAGTTCCCCATCACACCAGGAACAGGATCAGCTACTTCCCCATCCCACCAGGAAGAGGATCAGCTACTTCCCCATCCCACCAGGAACAGGATCAGCTTCTTCCCCATCCCACCATCTACAGGATCAGCTACTTCCCCATCCCATCAGGTACAGAATCATCAACATCACTTCCCGCCAGGTACAGTATCAGCTACTTCCCAACCCCACCAGGAACAGGATAAGCTACTTCCCCATCCCACCAGGAACAGAATCAGCTACTTCCCCATCCCAGCAGGAACAGGATCAGCTACTTTCCCATCCCATTAGATACAGGATCAGCTACTTCCCCTTCCCACCAGGTACACAAGATCAGCAACTTCCCTATCCCGTTAGATACAGAATCAGCTACTTCCCGATCCCGTCAGATACAGGATCAGCTACTTCCTCATCCCACCAGGTACAGTATCAGTTACCTCCACATCCCACCAATAACAGGATTAGCTACTTCCCTATCGCACAGGTACAGGTTCAGCTACTTCCCCATCCCACCTGGTACAGGGTCAGCTACTTGCCATCCCACCAGGAACAGCATCAGCTACTTCCCCAACCTGCCAGTTACAAGATCAGCTACTTCCCCATCCCACCAGCTACAGGATCAGCTACTTCCCCATCCCGCCAGGTACAGTATCAACTACTTCCCAACCCCGCCAGGTACAGTATCAGCTACTTCCCCATCCTATCAAGTACAGGACCAGCTAGTTCCCCATCCCATCAGGTACAGAATCAGCAACATCACTATCCCGCCAGGTACAGTATCAGCTACTTCCCAACCTCACCAGGAATAGGATAAGCTACTTCCCCATCCCACCAGGAACAGAATCAGCTACTTCCCCATCCCAGCAGGAACAGGATCAGCTACTTCCCCACCCCGTCAGATACAGGATCTGCTACTTCCCCATCCCACCAGATACAGGATCAGCTACTTCCCGACCTCACCAGGAATAGGATAAGCTACTTCCCCATCCCACCAGGAACAGAATCAGCTACTTGCCCATCCCAGCAGGAACAGGATCAGATACTTCCCCATCCCGTTAGATACTTGATCAGCTACTTGCCCATTCCACTGGGTACAGGATCAGCTACTTTCCAATCCCGTCAGATACAGGATCAGCTACTTCCCCAACCAGTCAGATACAGGATCAGCTACTTCCCCATCCCGCCAGGTACAGTATCAACTACTTCCCAACCCCACCAGGTACAGTATCAGCTACTTCCCCATCCTATCAGGTACAGGACCAGCTAGTTCCCCATCCCACCAGGTACAGAATCAGCAACATCACTATCCCGCCAGGTACAGTATCAGCTACTTCCCAACCCCACCAGGAATAGGATAAGCTACTTCCCCATCCCACCAGGAACAGAATCAGCTACTTCCCCATCCCAGCAGGAACAGGATCAGCTAATTCCCCATCTCGTCAGATACAGGATCAGCCACTTCCCCATCCTGCCAGGTACAGGATCAGCAACTTCCCCATCCCATCAGATACAGAATCAGCTACTTCCCCATCCCGTCAGATACAGGATCAGCTTCTTTCCCACCCCGTCAGATACAGGATCAGCTACTTCCCCATCCCGTTAGATACAGGATCAGCTACTTCCCCATCCCGTCAGATACAGGCTCAGCTACTTCCCCATCCCACCCTGTACAGCATCAGCTACTTCCCCTTCCCGCCAGGTTCAGGATCAGCTACTTCCCAACCCTGCCAGGTACAGTATCAGCTACTTCCCAACTCCACCAGGAACAGGATCAGCTACTTCCCAACCCCACCAGGAACAGGATCAGGTACTTCTCCATACCACCAGGAAACAGGATGAGCTAGTTACCCATCCCAACAGGAACAGGATCAGCTACTTCCTCATCCCGTAAGATACAGGATCAGTTACTTCCCCATCCCACTGGGTACAGGAACAGCTACTACCCCATCCCACCGGGTACATGATCAGCTACATCCCCATCCCACCAGATACAGAATCAGCTATTTCTCCATCCCGTCAGATACAGGATCAGCTACTTCCCCATCCCGTCAGATACAGGATCAGCTACTTCCCAATCCCACCAGCTACAGGATCAGCTACTTCCCCATCCCGCCACGTACAAGACCAGCAACTTCCCCATCCTGTCAGGTACAGGATCAGCTACTTCTCCATCCCGTCAGATACAGGATCAGCTACTTCCCTCTCCCACCAGCTACAGGATCAGCTACTTCCCCACCCCGTCAGATACAGGATCTGCTACTTCCTGATCCCATCAGACACAGGATCAGCTACTTCCCCATCCCGTCAGATACAGGATCAGCTGCTTCCCCATCCCACTGGCTACAAGATGAAATACTTCCCCATCCCACCAGGAACAGGATCAGCTACTTCCTTATACCGTCAGATACAGGATCAGCTACTTCCCCATCGCAACAGCCACAGGATCAGCTACTTCCCCATCCCACCCTGTACAGCATCAGCTACTTCCCCATCCCACCAGGAACAGGATCAGCTACTTCCCAACCCGGCCAGGTACAGTATCAGCTACTACCCAACCCCGCCAAGTACAGTATCAGCTATTCCCCATCATGTCAGGTACAGTATCAGCTACTTCCCAACACCACCAGGAACAGGATCAGCTACTTACCCATCATATCAGGTACAGGATCAGCTAGTTCCCCATCACACCAGGAACAGGATCAGCTACTTCCCCATCCCACCAGGTACAGGATCAGCTACATCCCAACCCTGCCAGGTACAGTATCAGCTACTTCCCAACCCCGCCAGGAACAGGATCGGCTACTTCCCAACCCCACCAGGAACAGGATCAGCTACGTCCTCATCCCACTAGCTACAGGATCAGTTACTTCCCTATCCCGTCAGATACAGGATCTTCTACTTCCCCATCCTGCCAGGTACAGGATCAGCAACTTCCCCATCCCGACAGATACAGAATCAGCTACTTCCCCATCCCGTCAGATACAGGATCAGCTACTTCCCTACCCGACCAGGTACAGAATCAGCTACTTCCCCATCCAGCCAGGTACAGGATTAGCTACTTCCTCACACCGTAAGATACAGGATCAACTACTTCCCCATTCCACCAGATACAGGATCAGCTACTTCCCCACCCCACCAGGTACAAGATCAGCTACTTCCCCATCCCGCCAGGATCAGGATCAGCTACTTCCCCATCCCACCAGGAACAGGATCAGCTACTTACCCATGCCAACAGGAACAGGATTAGCTACTTCCTCATCCTGTCAGATATAGGATCAGCTACTTCCCAACCCTGCCAGGTACAGTATCAGCTACTACCCAACCCCGCCAAGTACAGTATCATCTACTCCCCATCATGTCAGGTACAGTATCAGCTGCTTCCCAACCCCGCCAGGAACAGGATCAGCTACTTCCCCATCCCACAAGGAATAGGATCAGCTACTACCCTATCCCACCAGAAACAGGATCAGCTACTTCCCAATCCCTCCATCGACAGGATCAGCTACTTCCCCACCCCGTCAGATACAGGATCTGCTACTTCCTCATCCCACCAGATACAGGATCAGCTGCTTCCCAAACCCACCAGGTACAGAATCAGCTACTTCCTCATCCCACTAGCTACAGGATCAGTTACTTCCCTATCCCGTCAGATACAGGATCTTCTACTTCCCCATCCTGCCAGGTACAGGATCAGCAACTTCCCCATCCCGACAGATACAGAATCATCTACTTCCCCATCCCGTCAGATACAGGATCAGCTACTTCCCTACCCCACCAGGTACAGAATCAGCTACTTCCCCATCCAGCCAGGTACAGGATTAGCTACTTCCTCACACCGTCAGATACAGGATCAACTACTTCCCCATTCCACCAGATACAGGATCAGCTACTTCCCCACCCCACCAGGCACAAGATCAGCTACTTCCCCATCCCGCCAGGATCAGGATCAGCTACTTCCCCATCCCACCAGGTACAGGATTAGCTACTTCCCCATCCCATCAGATACAGGATCAGCTGCTTCCCAAACCCACCAGGTACAAGATCAGCTGCTTCCCTGTCCCGTCAGATACAGGATCAGCTACTTTCCCATCCCACTGGGTACATGATCAGCTACTTCCCCATCCTGCCAAGAACAGGATTATCTACTTCCCCATTGCACCAGCCACAGGATCAGCTACTTCCCCACCCCGTCAGTTACAGCATCAGCTACTTCCCCATCCCGCCAGGTACAGGATTAGCTACTTCCCAACACTGCCAGGTACAGTATCAGCTACTTCCCAACCACACCAGGAACAGGATCAGCTACTTCCCCATCGCTTCAGATACAGGATCAGCTACTTTCCAAACCCACCAGATACAGGATCAGCTACTTCCCCATCCCACCAGCTACAGGATCAGCTACTTCCCCACCTAGTTAGATATAGGATCTGCTACTGCCTCATCCCATCAGATACAGGATCAACTAATTCCCCATCTTGTCAGATACAGGATCAGCTACTTCACCATCCCACCAGATACAGGATCAGTTACTTCTCCATCCCACCAGTTACAGGATCAGCTACTTCCCCACCTCGTTAGATACAGGATCTGCTACTGCCTCATCCCATCCAATACAGGATCAGCTACTTCTCCATCACACCAACCACAGGATCAGCTACTTCCCCACCCCATCAGTTTCAGAATCAGCTACTCCCTCACACCGTCAGATACAGGATCAACTATTTCCCCATTCCACCCGATACAGGATCAGCTACTTCCCCATCCCACCGGGTACAAGATCAGCTACTTACCCATGCCAACAGGAACAGGATCAGCTACTTCCTCATCCCGTCAGATACAGGATCAGCTACTTTCCCACCCCACTGGGTACATGATCAGCTACTTCCCCATCCCGCCAAGAGCAGGATTATCTGCTTCCCCATCCCATCAGGTACAGTATCAGCTACTTCCTCATCCAGTCAGATACAGGATCAGCTACTTCCCTACACCACCAGGTACAGAACCAGCTACTTCCCCATCCAGCCAGGTACAGGATTAGCTACTTCCTCACACCGTCAGATACAGGATCTGCTACTTCCCCATCCCACCAGATACAGGATCAGCTGCTTCCCAAACCCACCAGGTACAGAATCAGCTACTTCCCCATCCCGTCAGATATGGGATCAGCTACTTTCCAAACCCACCAGATACAGGATCAGCTACTTCCCCATCCCACCAGCTACAGGATCAGCTACTTCCCCACCTCGTTAGATACAGGATCAGCTACTTCCCAATCACTCCATCGACAGGATCAGCTACTTCCCCACCCCGTCAGATACAGGATCTGCTACTGCCTCATTCCATCAGATACAGGATGAGCTACTTCTCCATCCTGTCAGGTACAGGATCAGCTGCTTCCCCATCCCACTGGCTGCAGGACCAGGTAATTCCCCATCCCACCAGGAACAGGATCAGCTACTTCCTCATCCCGTCACATACAGGATCAGCTACTTCCCTACACCACCAGGTACAGAATCAGCTACTTCCCCATCCAGCCAGGTACAAGATTAGCTACTTCCTCACACCTCAGATACAGGATCAACTACTTCCCCATTCCACCAGATACAGGATCAGCTACTTCTCCACCCCACCATGTACAAGATCAGCTACTTCCCCATCCCATCAGATACAGGATCAGCTACTTTCCCATCCCACTGGTACATGATCAGCTACTTCCCCATCCTGCCAAGAACAGTATTATCTACTTCCCCATTGCACCAGCCACAGGATCAGCTACTTCCCCATCCAGTCAGATACAGGATCAACTACTTCCCCATCCCGCCACATACAAGACCAGCAACTTCCCCATCCCGTCAGATACAGGATCAGCTACTTCCCTCACCCACCAGCTACAGGATCAGCTACTTCCCCATCCCACCAGCTACAGGATCAGCTACTTCCCCACCTCGTTAGATACAGGATCTGCTACTGCCTCATCCCATCAGATACAGGATCAGCTAATTCCCCATCTCATCAGATACAGGATCAGCTACTTCCCAATCCCTCCATCGACAGGGTCAGCTACTTCCCCACCCCGTCAGATACAGGATCTGCTACTGCTTCATCCCATCAGATACAGGATGAGTTACTTCTCCATCCTGTCAGGTACAGGATCAGCTACTTCCCCACCCCGTCAGATACAGGATCTGCTACTGCTTCATCCCATCAGATACAGGATGAGCTACTTCTCCATCCTGTCAGGTACAGGATCAGCTGCTTCCCCATCCCACTGGCTGCAGGACCAGGTAATTCCCCATCCCACCAGGAACAGGATCAGCTACTTCCTCATGCCGTCAGATACAGGATCAGCTACTTCCCCATCCCACCGGCAACTGGTTCAGCTACTTCCCCACCCCGTCAGTTACAGGATCAGCTACTTCCCTACCCCAGCAGGTACAGAATCAGCTACTTCCCCATCCAGCCAGGTACAGGATTAGCTACTTCCTCACACCGTCAGATACAGGATCAACTACTTCCCCATTCCACCAGATACAGGATCAGCTACTTCCCCACCCCACAATGTACAAGATCAGCTACTTCCCCATATCGTCAGATACAGGATCAGCTACTTCCCCATCCCACTGGGTACATGATCAGCTACTTCTCCATCCTGCCAAGAACAGGATTATCTACTTCCCCATTGCACCAGCGACAGGATCAGCTACTTCCCCATCCCTCCAGATACAGAATCAGCTATTTCCCCATCCCGTCAGATACAGGATCAGCTACTTCCCCATCCTGCCACGTACAAGACCAGCAACTTCCCCATCCCGTCAGATACACGATCAGCTACTTCTCTCTCCCACCAGCTACAGGATCAGCTACTTCCCCACTCCGTCAGATACAGGATCTGCTACTTCCTGATCCCATCAGATACAGGATCAGCTACTTCCCCATTCTGTCAGGTACAGGATCAGCTGCTTCCCCATCCCACTGGCTACAAGATCAAATACTTCCCCATCCCACCAGGAACAGGATCAGCTACTTCCTCATACCGTCAGATACAGGATTAGCTACTTCCCCATCTCGCCAGGTACAACATCAGCTACTTCCCAACTCCGCCAGGAACAGGATCAGCTACTTCCCCATCCCATCAGATACAGGATCAGCTGCTTCCCAAACCCACCAGGTACAAGATCAGCTGCTTCCGTGTCCCGTCAGATACAGGATCAGCTACTTCCCTCACCCACCAGCTACAGGATCAGCTACTTCCCCATCCCACCAGCTACAGGATCAGCTACTTCCCCACCTCGTTAGATACAGGATCTGCTACTGCCTCATCCCATCAGATACAGGATCAGCTAATTCCCCATCTCATCAGATACAGGATCAGCTACTTCCCCATCCGACCAGATACAGGATCAGCTACTTCCCAATCCCTCCATCGACAGGGTCAGCTACTTCCCCACCCCGTCAGATACAGGATCTGCTACTGCTTCATCCCATCAGATACAGGATGAGCTACTTCTCCATCCTGTCAGGTACAGGATCAGCTGCTTCCCCATCCCACTGGCTGCAGGACCAGGTAATTCCCCATCCCACCAGGAACAGGATCAGCTACTTCCTCATCCTGTCAGATACAGGATCAGCTACTTCCCCATCCCACCGGCAACTGGTTCAGCTACTTCCCCACCCCGTCAGTTACAGGATCAGCTACTTCCCTACCCCACCAGGTACAGAATCAGCTACTTCCCCATCCAGCCAGGTACAGGATTAGCTACTTCCTCACACCGTCAGATACAGGATCAACTACTTCCCCATTCCACCAGATACAGGATCAGCTACTTCCCCACCCCACAATGTACAAGATCAGCTACTTCCGCATCCCGTCAGATACAGGATCAGCTACTTCCCCATCCCACTGGGTACATGATCAGCTACTTCTCCATCCTGCCAAGAACAGGATTATCTACTTCCCCATTGCACCAGCCACAGGATCAGCTACTTCCCCATCCCTCCAGATACAGAATCAGCTATTTCCCCATCTCGTCAGATACAGGATCAGCCACTTCCCCATCCTGCCACGTACAAGACCAGCAACTTCCCCATCCCGTCAGATACACGATCAGCTACTTCCCTCTCCCACCAGCTACAGGATCAGCTACTTCCCCACTCCGTCAGATACAGGATCTGCTACTTCCTGATCCCATGAGATACAGGATCAGCTACTTCCCCATTCCGTCAGGTACAGGATCAGCTGCTTCCCCATCCCACTGGCTACAAGATCAAATACTTCCCCATCCCACCAGGAACAGGATCAGCTACTTCCTCATACCGTCAGATACAGGATTAGCTACTTCCCCATCCCGCCAGGTACAACATCAGCTACTTCCCAACTCCGCCAGGAACAGGATAAGCTACTTCCCCATCCCATCAGATACAGGATCAGCTGCTTCCCAAACCCACCAGGTACAAGATCAGCTGCTTCCGTGTCCCGTCAGATACAGGATCAGCTACTTTCCCATCCCACTGGGTACATGATCAGCTACTTCCCCATCCTGCAAGAACAGGATTATCTACTTCCCCATTGCACCAGCCACAGGATCAGCTCATTCCCCATCCCGCCACATACAAGACCAGCAACTTCCCCATCCCGTCAGATACAGGATCAGCTACTTCCCTCACCCACCAGCTACAGGATCAGCTACTTCCCCATCCCACCAGCTACAGGATCAGCTACTTCCCCACCTCGTTAGATACAGGATCTGCTACTGCCTCATCCCATCAGATACAGGATCAGCTAATTCCCCATCTCATCAGATACAGGATCAGCTACTTCCCCATCCGACCAGATACAGGATCAGCTACTTCCCAATCCCTCCATCGACAGGGTCAGCTACTTCCCCACCCCGTCAGATACAGGATCTGCTACTGCTTCATCCCATCAGATACAGGATGAGCTACTTCTCCATCCTGTCAGGTACAGGATCAGCTACTTCCCCACCCCGTCAGATACAGGATATGCTACTGCTTCATCCCATCAGATACAGGATGAGCTACTTCTCCATCCTGTCAGGTACAGGATCAGCTGCTTCCCCATCCCACTGGCTGCAGGACCAGGTAATTCCCCATCCCACCAGGAACAGGATCAGCTACTTCCTCATGCCGTCAGATACAGGATCAGCTACTTCCCCATCCCACCGGCAACTGGTTCAGCTACTTCCCCACCCCGTCAGTTACAGGATCAGCTACTTCCCTACCCCAGCAGGTACAGAATCAGCTACTTCCCCATCCAGCCAGGTACAGGATTAGCTACTTCCTCACACCATCAGATACAGGATCAACTACTTCCCCATTCCACCAGATACAGGATCAGCTACTTCCCCACCCCACAATGTACAAGATCAGCTACTTCCCCATCCCGTCAGATACAGGATCAGCTACTTCCCCATCCCACTGGGTACATGATCAGCTACTTCTCCATCCTGCCAAGAACAGGATTATCTACTTCCCCATTGCACCAGCCACAGGATCAGCTACTTCTCCATCCCTCCAGATACAGAATCAGCTATTTCCCCATCCCGTCAGATACAGGATCAGCTACTTCCTCATCCTGCCACGTACAAGACCAGCAACTTCCCCATCCCGTCAGATACACGATCAGCTACTTCCCTCTCCCACCAGCTACAGGATCAGCTACTTCCCCACTCCGTCAGATACAGGATCTGCTACTTCCTGATCCCATCAGATACAGGATCAGCTACTTCCCCATTCTGTCAGGTACAGGATCAGCTGCTTCCCCATCCCACTGGCTACAAGATCAAATACTTCCCCATCCCACCAGGAACAGGATCAGCTACTTCCTCATACCGTCAGATACAGGATTAGCTACTTCCCCATCTCGCCAGGTACAACATCAGCTACTTCCCAACTCCGCCAGGAACAGGATCAGCTACTTCCCCATCCCATCAGATACAGGATCAGCTGCTTCCCAAACCCACCAGGTACAAGATCAGCTGCTTCCGTGTCCCGTCAGATACAGGATCAGCTACTTCCCCATCCCACCGGGTACAAGATCAGCTACTTACCCATGCCAACAGGAACAGGATCTGCTACTGCTTCATCCCATCAGATACAGGATGAGCTACTTCTCCATCCTGTCAGGTACAGGATCAGCTGCTTCCCCATCCCACTGGCTGCAGGACCAGGTAATTCCCCATCCCACCAGGAACAGGATCAGCTACTTCCTCATGCCGTAAGATATAGGATCAGCTACTTCCCCATCCCACCGGCAACTGGTTCAGCTATTTCCCCACTCCATCAGTTACAGGATCAGCTACTTCCCTACCCCACCAGGTACAGAATCAGCTACTTCCCCATCCAGCCAGGTACAGGATTAGCTACTTCCTCACACTGTCAGATACAGGATCAGCTACTTCCCCATTCCACCAGATACAGGATCAGCTACTTCCCCACCCCACAATGTACAAGATCAGCTACTTCCCCATCCCGTCAGATACAGGATCAGCTACTTCCCCATCGCACTGGGTACATGATCAGCTACTTCTCCATCCTGCCAAGAACAGGATTATCTACTTCCCCATTGCACCAGCCACAGGATCAGCTACTTTCCCATCCCTCCAGATACAGGATCAGCTGCTTCCCCATCCCGTCAGATACAGGATCAGCTACTTCCCAATCACTCCATCGACAGGATCAGCTACTTCCCCACCCCGTCAGATACAGGATCTGCTACTGCCTCATTCCATCAGATACAGGATGAGCTACTTCTCCATCCTGTCAGGTACAGGATCAGCTGCTTCCCCATCCCACTGGCTGCAGGACCAGGTAATTCCCCATCCCACCAGGAACAGGATCAGCTACTTCCTCATCCCGTCACATACAGGATCAGCTACTTCCCTACACCACCAGGTACAGAATCAGCTACTTCCCCATCCAGCCAGGTACAAGATTAGCTACTTCCTCACACCTCAGATACAGGATCAACTACTTCCCCATTCCACCAGATACAGGATCAGCTACTTCTCCACCCCACCATGTACAAGATCAGCTACTTCCCCATCCCATCAGATACAGGATCAGCTACTTTCCCATCCCACTGGTACATGATCAGCTACTTCCCCATCCTGCCAAGAACAGTATTATCTACTTCCCCATTGCACCAGCCACAGGATCAGCTACTTCCCCATCCCTCCAGATAAAGAATCAGATATTTCCCCATCCCGTCAGATACAGGATCAGCTACTTCCCCATCCAGTCAGATACAGGATCAACTACTTCCCCATCCCGCCACATACAAGACCAGCAACTTCCCCATCCCGTCAGATACAGGATCAGCTACTTCCCTCACCCACCAGCTACAGGATCAGCTACTTCCCCATCCCACCAGCTACAGGATGAGCTACTTCCCCACCTCGTTAGATACAGGATCTGCTACTGCCTCATCCCATCAGATACAGGATCAGCTAATTCCCCATCTCATCAGATACAGGATCAGCTACTTCCCAATCCCTCCATCGACAGGGTCAGCTACTTCCCCACCCCGTCAGATACAGGATCTGCTACTGCTTCATCCCATCAGATACAGGATGAGTTACTTCTCCATCCTGTCAGGTACAGGATCAGCTACTTCCCCACCCCGTCAGATACAGGATCTGCTACTGCTTCATCCCATCAGATACAGGATGAGCTACTTCTCCATCCTGTCAGGTACAGGATCAGCTGCTTCCCCATCCCACTGGCTGCAGGACCAGGTAATTCCCCATCCCACCAGGAACAGGATCAGCTACTTCCTCATGCCGTCAGATACAGGATCAGCTACTTCCCCATCCCACCGGCAACTGGTTCAGCTACTTCCCCACCCCGTCAGTTACAGGATCAGCTACTTCCCTACCCCAGCAGGTACAGAATCAGCTACTTCCCCATCCAGCCAGGTACAGGATTAGCTACTTCCTCACACCGTCAGATACAGGATCAACTACTTCCCCATTCCACCAGATACAGGATCAGCTACTTCCCCACCCCACAATGTACAAGATCAGCTACTTCCCCATATCGTCAGATACAGGATCAGCTACTTCCCCATCCCACTGGGTACATGATCAGCTACTTCTCCATCCTGCCAAGAACAGGATTATCTACTTCCCCATTGCACCAGCGACAGGATCAGCTACTTCCCCATCCCTCCAGATACAGAATCAGCTATTTCCCCATCCCGTCAGATACAGGATCAGCTACTTCCCCATCCTGCCACGTACAAGACCAGCAACTTCCCCATCCCGTCAGATACACGATCAGCTACTTCTCTCTCCCACCAGCTACAGGATCAGCTACTTCCCCACTCCGTCAGATACAGGATCTGCTACTTCCTGATCCCATCAGATACAGGATCAGCTACTTCCCCATTCTGTCAGGTACAGGATCAGCTGCTTCCCCATCCCACTGGCTACAAGATCAAATACTTCCCCATCCCACCAGGAACAGGATCAGCTACTTCCTCATACCGTCAGATACAGGATTAGCTACTTCCCCATCTCGCCAGGTACAACATCAGCTACTTCCCAACTCCGCCAGGAACAGGATCAGCTACTTCCCCATCCCATCAGATACAGGATCAGCTGCTTCCCAAACCCACCAGGTACAAGATCAGCTGCTTCCGTGTCCCGTCAGATACAGGATCAGCTACTTCCCTCACCCACCAGCTACAGGATCAGCTACTTCCCCATCCCACCAGCTACAGGATCAGCTACTTCCCCACCTCGTTAGATACAGGATCTGCTACTGCCTCATCCCATCAGATACAGGATCAGCTAATTCCCCATCTCATCAGATACAGGATCAGCTACTTCCCCATCCGACCAGATACAGGATCAGCTACTTCCCAATCCCTCCATCGACAGGGTCAGCTACTTCCCCACCCCGTCAGATACAGGATCTGCTACTGCTTCATCCCATCAGATACAGGATGAGCTACTTCTCCATCCTGTCAGGTACAGGATCAGCTGCTTCCCCATCCCACTGGCTGCAGGACCAGGTAATTCCCCATCCCACCAGGAACAGGATCAGCTACTTCCTCATCCTGTCAGATACAGGATCAGCTACTTCCCCATCCCACCGGCAACTGGTTCAGCTACTTCCCCACCCCGTCAGTTACAGGATCAGCTACTTCCCTACCCCACCAGGTACAGAATCAGCTACTTCCCCATCCAGCCAGGTACAGGATTAGCTACTTCCTCACACCGTCAGATACAGGATCAACTACTTCCCCATTCCACCAGATACAGGATCAGCTACTTCCCCACCCCACAATGTACAAGATCAGCTACTTCCGCATCCCGTCAGATACAGGATCAGCTACTTCCCCATCCCACTGGGTACATGATCAGCTACTTCTCCATCCTGCCAAGAACAGGATTATCTACTTCCCCATTGCACCAGCCACAGGATCAGCTACTTCCCCATCCCTCCAGATACAGAATCAGCTATTTCCCCATCCCGTCAGATACAGGATCAGCCACTTCCCCATCCTGCCACGTACAAGACCAGCAACTTCCCCATCCCGTCAGATACACGATCAGCTACTTCCCTCTCCCACCAGCTACAGGATCAGCTACTTCCCCACTCTGTCAGATACAGGATCTGCTACTTCCTGATCCCATCAGATACAGGATCAGCTACTTCCCCATTCCGTCAGGTACAGGATCAGCTGCTTCCCCATCCCACTGGCTACAAGATCAAATACTTCCCCATCCCACCAGGAACAGGATCAGCTACTTCCTCATACCGTCAGATACAGGATTAGCTACTTCCCCATCCCGCCAGGTACAACATCAGCTACTTCCCAACTCCGCCAGGAACAGGATAAGCTACTTCCCCATCCCATCAGATACAGGATCAGCTGTTTCCCAAACCCACCAGGTACAAGATCAGCTGCTTCCGTGTCCCGTCAGATACAGGATCAGCTACTTTCCCATCCCACTGGGTACATGATCAGCTACTTCCCCATCCTGCCAAGAACAGGATTATCTACTTCCCCATTGCACCAGCCACAGGATCAGCTCATTCCCCATCCCGCCACATACAAGACCAGCAACTTCCCCATCCCGTCAGATACAGGATCAGCTACTTCCCTCACCCACCAGCTACAGGATCAGCTACTTCCCCATCCCACCAGCTACAGGATCAGCTACTTCCCCACCTCGTTAGATACAGGATCTGCTACTGCCTCATCCCATCAGATACAGGATCAGCTAATTCCCCATCTCATCAGATACAGGATCAGCTACTTCCCCATCCGACCAGATACAGGATCAGCTACTTCCCAATCCCTCCATCGACAGGGTCAGCTACTTCCCCACCCCGTCAGATACAGGATCTGCTACTGCTTCATCCCATCAGATACAGGATGAGCTACTTCTCCATCCTGTCAGGTACAGGATCAGCTACTTCCCCACCCCGTCAGATACAGGATATGCTACTGCTTCATCCCATCAGATACAGGATGAGCTACTTCTCCATCCTGTCAGGTACAGGATCAGCTGCTTCCCCATCCCACTGGCTGCAGGACCAGGTAATTCCCCATCCCACCAGGAACAGGATCAGCTACTTCCTCATGCCGTCAGATACAGGATCAGCTACTTCCCCATCCCACCGGCAACTGGTTCAGCTACTTCCCCACCCCGTCAGTTACAGGATCAGCTACTTCCCTACCCCAGCAGGTACAGAATCAGCTACTTCCCCATCCAGCCAGGTACAGGATTAGCTACTTCCTCACACCGTCAGATACAGGATCAACTACTTCCCCATTCCACCAGATACAGGATCAGCTACTTCCCCACCCCACAATGTACAAGATCAGCTACTTCCCCATCCCGTCAGATACAGGATCAGCTACTTCCCCATCCCACTGGGTACATGATCAGCTACTTCTCCATCCTGCCAAGAACAGGATTATCTACTTCCCCATTGCACCAGCCACAGGATCAGCTACTTCTCCATCCCTCCAGATACAGAATCAGCTATTTCCCCATCCCGTCAGATACAGGATCAGCTACTTCCTCATCCTGCCACGTACAAGACCAGCAACTTCCCCATCCCGTCAGATACACGATCAGCTACTTCCCTCTCCCACCAGCTACAGGATCAGCTACTTCCCCACTCCGTCAGATACAGGATCTGCTACTTCCTGATCCCATCAGATACAGGATCAGCTACTTCCCCATTCTGTCAGGTACAGGATCAGCTGCTTCCCCATCCCACTGGCTACAAGATCAAATACTTCCCCATCCCACCAGGAACAGGATCAGCTACTTCCTCATACCGTCAGATACAGGATTAGCTACTTCCCCATCTCGCCAGGTACAACATCAGCTACTTCCCAACTCCGCCAGGAACAGGATCAGCTACTTCCCCATCCCATCAGATACAGGATCAGCTGCTTCCCAAACCCACCAGGTACAAGATCAGCTGCTTCCGTGTCCCGTCAGATACAGGATCAGCTACTTTCCCATCCCACTGGGTACATGATCAGCTACTTCCCCATCCTGCCAAGAACAGGATTATCTACTTCCCCATTGCAGCAGCCACAGGATCAGCTACTTCCCCACCCCGTCAGTTACAGCATCAGCTACTTCCCCATCCCGCCAGGTACAGGATTAGCTACTTCCAACACCGCCAGGTACAGTATCAGCTACTTCCCAACCACACCAGGAACAGGATCAGCTACTTCCCCATCGCGTCAGATACAGGATCAGCTACTTTCCAAACCCACCAGATACAGGATCAGCTACTTCCCCATCCCACCAGCTACAGGATCAGCTACTTCCCCACCTCGTTAGATACAGGATCTGCTACTGCCTCATCCCATCAGATACAGGATCAGCTAATTCTCCATCTCGTCAGATACAGAATCAGCTACTTAACCATCCCACCAGATACAGGATCAGTTACTTCTCCATCCCACCAGCTACAGGATCAGCTACTTCCCCACCTCGTTAGATACAGGATCTGCTACTGCCTCATCCCATCCAATACAGGATCAGCTACTTCCCCATTCCGCCAGGATCAGGATCAGCTACTTCCCCACCCCGTTAGTTTCAGAATCAGCTACTCCCTCACACCGTCAGATACAGGATCAACTACTTCCCCATTCCACCCGATACAGGATCAGCTACTTTCCCATCCCACCGGGTACAAGATCAGCTACTTCCCCATTCCGCCAGGATCAGGATCAGCTACTTCCCCATCCCACCAGGAACAGGATCAGCTACTTACCCATGCCAACAGGAACAGGATCAGCTACTTCCTCACACCGTCAGATACAGGATCAACTACTTCCCCATTCCACCAGATACAGAATCAGCTACTTCCCCACCCCACCAGGTACAAGATCAGCTACTTCCCCATCCCGCCAGGATCAGGATCAGCTACTTCCCCATCCCACCGGGTACAAGATCAGCTACTTACCCATGCCAACAGGAACAGGATCTGCTACTGCTTCATCCCATCAGATACAGGATGAGCTACTTCTCCATCCTGTCAGGTACAGGATCAGCTGCTTCCCCATCCCACTGGCTGCAGGACCAGGTAATTCCCCATCCCACCAGGAACAGGATCAGCTACTTCCTCATGCCGTCAGATATAGGATCAGCTACTTCCCCATCCCACCGGCAACTGGTTCAGCTATTTCCCCACTCCATCAGTTACAGGATCAGCTACTTCCCTACCCCACCAGGTACAGAATCAGCTACTTCCCCATCCAGCCAGGTACAGGATTAGCTACTTCCTCACACCGTCAGATACAGGATCACCTACTTCCCCATTCCACCAGATACAGGATCAGCTACTTCCCCACCCCACAATGTACAAGATCAGCTACTTCCCCATCCCGTCAGATACAGGATCAGCTACTTCCCCATCGCACTGGGTACATGATCAGCTACTTCTCCATCCTGCCAAGAACAGGATTATCTACTTCCCCATTGCACCAGCCACAGGATCAGCTACTTTCCCATCCCTCCAGATACAGGATCAGCTGCTTCCCCATCCCGTCAGATACAGGATCAGCTACTTCCCAATCACTCCATCGACAGGATCAGCTACTTCCCCACCCCGTCAGATACAGGATCTGCTACTGCCTCATTCCATCAGATACAGGATGAGCTACTTCTCCATCCTGTCAGGTACAGGATCAGCTGCTTCCCCATCCCACTGGCTGCAGGACCAGGTAATTCCCCATCCCACCAGGAACAGGATCAGCTACTTCCTCATCCCGTCACATACAGGATCAGCTACTTCCCTACACCACCAGGTACAGAATCAGCTACTTCCCCATCCAGCCAGGTACAAGATTAGCTACTTCCTCACACCTCAGATACAGGATCAACTACTTCCCCATTCCACCAGATACAGGATCAGCTACTTCTCCACCCCACCATGTACAAGATCAGCTACTTCCCCATCCCATCAGATACAGGATCAGCTACTTTCCCATCCCACTGGTACATGATCAGCTACTTCCCCATCCTGCCAAGAACAGTATTATCTACTTCCCCATTGCACCAGCCACAGGATCAGCTACTTCCCCATCCCTCCAGATAAAGAATCAGATATTTCCCCATCCCGTCAGATACAGGATCAGCTACTTCCCCATCCAGTCAGATACAGGATCAACTACTTCCCCATCCCGCCACATACAAGACCAGCAACTTCCCCATCCCGTCAGATACAGGATCAGCTACTTCCCTCACCCACCAGCTACAGGATCAGCTACTTCCCCATCCCACCAGCTACAGGATCAGCTACTTCCCCACCTCGTTAGATACAGGATCTGCTACTGCCTCATCCCATCAGATACAGGATCAGCTAATTCCCCATCTCATCAGATACAGGATCAGCTACTTCCCAATCCCTCCATCGACAGGGTCAGCTACTTCCCCACCCCGTCAGATACAGGATCTGCTACTGCTTCATCCCATCAGATACAGGATGAGTTACTTCTCCATCCTGTCAGGTACAGGATCAGCTACTTCCCCACCCCGTCAGATACAGGATCTGCTACTGCTTCATCCCATCAGATACAGGATGAGCTACTTCTCCATCCTGTCAGGTACAGGATCAGCTGCTTCCCCATCCCACTGGCTGCAGGACCAGGTAATTCCCCATCCCACCAGGAACAGGATCAGCTACTTCCTCATGCCGTCAGATACAGGATCAGCTACTTCCCCATCCCACCGGCAACTGGTTCAGCTACTTCCCCACCCCGTCAGTTACAGGATCAGCTACTTCCCTACCCCAGCAGGTACAGAATCAGCTACTTCCCCATCCAGCCAGGTACAGGATTAGCTACTTCCTCACACCGTCAGATACAGGATCAACTACTTCCCCATTCCACCAGATACAGGATCAGCTACTTCCCCACCCCACAATGTACAAGATCAGCTACTTCTCCATATCGTCAGATACAGGATCAGCTACTTCCCCATCCCACTGGGTACATGATCAGCTACTTCTCCATCCTGCCAAGAACAGGATTATCTACTTCCCCATTGCACCAGCGACAGGATCAGCTACTTCCCCATCCCTCCAGATACAGAATCAGCTATTTCCCCATCCCGTCAGATACAGGATCAGCTACTTCCCCATCCTGCCACGTACAAGACCAGCAACTTCCCCATCCCGTCAGATACACGATCAGCTACTTCTCTCTCCCACCAGCTACAGGATCAGCTACTTCCCCACTCCGTCAGATACAGGATCTGCTACTTCCTGATCCCATCAGATACAGGATCAGCTACTTCCCCATTCTGTCAGGTACAGGATCAGCTGCTTCCCCATCCCACTGGCTACAAGATCAAATACTTCCCCATCCCACCAGGAACAGGATCAGCTACTTCCTCATACCGTCAGATACAGGATTAGCTACTTCCCCATCTCGCCAGGTACAACATCAGCTACTTCCCAACTCCGCCAGGAACAGGATCAGCTACTTCCCCATCCCATCAGATACAGGATCAGCTGCTTCCCAAACCCACCAGGTACAAGATCAGCTGCTTCTGTGTCCCGTCAGATACAGGATCAGCTACTTCCCTCACCCACCAGCTACAGGATCAGCTACTTCCCCATCCCACCAGCTACAGGATCAGCTACTTCCCCACCTCGTTAGATACAGGATCTGCTACTGCCTCATCCCATCAGATACAGGATCAGCTAATTCCCCATCTCATCAGATACAGGATCAGCTACTTCCCCATCCGACCAGATACAGGATCAGCTACTTCCCAATCCCTCCATCGACAGGGTCAGCTACTTCCCCACCCCGTCAGATACAGGATCTGCTACTGCTTCATCCCATCAGATACAGGATGAGCTACTTCTCCATCCTGTCAGGTACAGGATCAGCTGCTTCCCCATCCCACTGGCTGCAGGACCAGGTAATTCCCCATCCCACCAGGAACAGGATCAGCTACTTCCTCATCCTGTCAGATACAGGATCAGCTACTTTCCCATCCCACTGGGTACATGATCAGCTACTTCCCCATCCTGCCAAGAACAGGATTATCTACTTCCCCATTGCAGCAGCCACAGCATCAGCTACTTCCCCATCCCGCCAGGTACAGGATTAGCTACTTCCAACACCGCCAGGTACAGTATCAGCTACTTCCCAACCACACCAGGAACAGGATCAGCTACTTCCCCATCGCGTCAGATACAGGATCAGCTACTTTCCAAACCCACCAGATACAGGATCAGCTACTTCCCCATCCCACCAGCTACAGGATCAGATGCTTCCCCACCTCGTTAGATACAGGATCTGCTACTGCCTCATCCCATCAGATACAGGATCAGCTAATTCTCCATCTCGTCAGATACAGAATCAGCTACTTAACCATCCCACCAGATACAGGATCAGTTACTTCTCCATCCCACCAGCTACAGGATCAGCTACTTCCCCACCTCGTTAGATACAGGATCTGCTACTGCCTCATCCCATCCAATACAGGATCAGCTACTTCTCCATCACACCAACCACAGGATCAGCTACTTCCCCACCCCATCAGTTTCAGAATCAGCTACTTCCCCACCTCGTTAGATACAGGATCAACTACTTCCCCATTCCACCCAATACAGGATCAGCTACTTCCCCATCCCACCGGGTACAAGATCAGCTACTTCCCCATTACGCCAGGATCAGGATCAGCTACTTCCCCATCCCACCAGGAACAGGATCAGCTACTTACCCATGCCAACAGGAACAGGATCAGCTACTTCCTCATCCCACCAGATACAGGATCAGCTACTTCCCCATCCCACCAGATTCAGGATTAGCTTCTTCCCCACCCCGTCAGATACAGGATCAGCTACTTCCCAACCCGCCAGGTACAGGATCAGCTACTTCCTCATCCCACTAGCTACAGGATCAGTTACTTCCCTATCCCGTCAGATACAGGATCTTCTACTTCCCCATCCTGCCAGGTACAGGATCAGCAACTTCCCCATCCCGACAGATACAGAATCAGCTACTTCCCCATCCCGTCAGATACAGGATCAGCTACTTCCCTACCCCACCAGGTACAGAATCAGCTACTTCCCCATCCAGCCAGGTACAGGATTAGCTACTTCCTCACACCGTCAGATACAGGATCAACTACTTCCCCATTCCACCAGATACAGGATCAGCTACTTCCCCACCCCACCAGGTACAAGATCAGCTACTTCCCCATCCCGCCAGGATCAGGATCAGCTACTTCCCCATCCCACCAGGAACAGGATCAGCTACTTACCCATCCCACCAGCTACAGGATCAGATACTTCCTCACCCTGTCAGATACAGGATCAGTTACTTCCCCATCCCACTGGGTACAGGATCAGTTACTTCCCCATCCCGCCAGGAACAGGATGAGCTATTTCTCCATCCCGTCAGGTTGATGTTCTGCACAACCATAACTTTACCTTAGCTGTGGAACATTATGGACCACCTCTTGCACTCCCATTGACGTGCAAAGACAGGTATCTGATTGTAGCATGTTTGTGCACTGTCTAGTTTTTGCTGTTGTTTTTTTTTTCACTCTTTATTGTATAATTTACATATAAAAATTTACATTCTGTGTGCAGCCTGTCCTCGTGTGCCTGCGATGCGGCAGTGTGGAGTCTGCATGTTGCTCTTGTGTATCCAGATTATGGAATTGTGTCGTATGTGCAAAGGCACGGTTTCTTTTCTTACACTGTGTTCATAGAGATCAAATCATTACACAGTGCATTGGGGAAGAACGTGGTAAAACAATAACAATGCAGAATGGAGAGTAAAAGCTACAGAGAAAACTCAGTGCAGGTAAACAATAAAGTGCAAGATCATAACCAGATAGATTGTGAGGTCAAGAGTCCATCTTATTGTACAAGAGGTCCATTCACGAGTCTGATAACAGTGGGATAGCAGCTGTCCTTGAGCCTGGTGTTGTGTGTTTTCAGGCTTTAGTCTCCTCTGCCTGATTCAAGAGGGGTAGAAGAGAGAATGTCTGGGTTGGGTGGCCTCTTTGATTCTGCTGTCTGCTGTACTGAGGCAGCGAGAAGTGTAGACAGAGTACATAGAAGGGTGATTCATTTCCCTCATGTATTGAACGGTGTCCACAACTCTTTGCAATTTCCTCCAGATGACAGAAAACTTGGGGTGTGGTGAATCAGGGAGGATTTATAAAGGAGAAGCTCGTGGGATGAGAAGGTGGCAGATCAAGTTCAATGCTGAGAAGTACACTTCAGAGGGAAGAATGAGAAGTGACAGTATTAACCGAATGGCATGGTTCTAAAAGAGCTGCGAGAACTGAGAGATCTGGGGGCATGTGGATAGATGAAAGTGGTGAGCAGGTGGGGAAGGTGTTTAAAAAAACTTTTGGGATCACGGGGTGTATAACTAGAGGCACTGATTAAAGAAGTCAGCAAGACATGCTGAACCTTTTCAAACACTGGTTCAGCTAGTGAACTGACTCCAGTTCCATACGCCTCAGGTTAGCTTTGGAGGAGTGCAGAAGCAACTCAGCAAAATGGTTCCAGGGATGAGGGCTTTTAGCTCCGTAGACAGCTGGAGAAGCTAAGATTGTTCTCCATGGAACTGAGGAGATTGTCGGGGATCTTATGGAGGGACTTAAAATAATGAAGCATGTAGAAATAGAAGCGAAACTGTTGCCATTTGCAAAATAGTGAAAAACCAGGACACAGGGAACAAACATGCTGACTAATGAAGCAAAAGTGACATCAAGAACAACTTTGTCCACAGCAAGTGGTGGTGGGAATGCACCGATGGGGGATTAATGGAGGAATGTTCCATTGCAATGTTCAAAGTGCAGCTGGGTAATTTTCTGACAAGAAAGGTTTGGCAGGGCAGTGAGACAAGGATGGGAATGTGACGAGTTAGATTACACCCACACAGAGCCAGTATGCTTAATGGGCCAAATGGCCTCCTTCAAAGTGTTCCCACTATTTAAGCAAGGCGATGGAGAATAAAATAAGGAATTACAGACAGGTTATCCGGGCATCAATAGTGTGTCGCGTGGCCAAGTGGTTAGGGCATTGGACTAGCGATCTGAAGGTCGTGGGTTCGAGCCTCGGCCGGGGCAGCATGTGTGTCCTTGAGCAAGGCTCCAGTCTACCCAGCTGAGAATGGCTACTGGCAAAAATGCTGGGGGTCACCCTCACGATAGACTGGTGTCCTATCGGGGGGGGGGGCAGTCTCACACTCTCAGTCGCTTCACGCCATGGAAACCGGCATAAGGTGGGCCACAAGGCGCATGACAGACTGTAAAATTCGGGCATCAATGGTGGGGGAAAGGCTGGAGTATTATGACAGATGTGATAGCAGAGCCCTTGTCAGGATGACAGACTCTGTCGTGGGGGTCTGCGTGACCTCGTAGGCGAGCTGCAGTACAGGTTCAGGAAAGATGTTCGTGAGTATGCATGTTACAGCCAATTAGTGTTCCATTGTGGTGGTACTTAACTCCCTTCCTCTCATTCCAGACTTGACCAAAAGCAGAGAAATGTCATCACTCCCTGCTTACCACTGTCCTGGTTCCAGGAAAGAAGACTAGGTGGAACTAACGCTACTAAGGAGAGGTATTTATTCAGTATTAAGATACTACTATCACTGTATCAGCGTTAGCTTTAATTTGACAGTTAGAACAGGAGCATAACGCAGTACAGAACACACCCTTCGGCTCACGATGTTGGGCCGAACCAACTAAAAACCAAATCAAAAACATACTAACACTAATCCCGCCAACCTACGCAATGTCCATATCTCTCCACCTCCCTTACATCTATGTGCCTATCCAAACGTCTCTTAAAAGCCTCCAGTGTATTTGCTTCTACCATCACATCAGGCAGCGCATTCTAGACATCCATGACTTCCTGAGTAAAAAAAATTTACCCCTCACATTCCCCTTGACCCTACCCTCCCTCACCTTCAATGCATGCCCTCTGATATTAGACATTTCAACCCTGGAAATGGATATTCCTTGTCTATTCTATCTATGCCTCTCATAGTCTTATAAACCTCTATCAGATCTCCCCTCAGCCTCCATTGCTCCAGAGAAAACAGCCCAAGTTTATCCAGCCTCTCATGAGAGCACCTGCCCTGGTAAACCTCTTCTGCACCCTCTCTGAAGCCTCTACATTCTTCCTATAATGGGGCGACCAGAACTGTGTGCAATACTCCAGATGTGGCCTAACCAGTGTCAAGTTGCAACATAACCTCCTGACTTTTGAACTCAGTGCCTCAACTAATAAAAGTAAGTATTCCATAAGCCTTAATCACCTCTATCAATCTGTGTAGCCACTTTAAAAAAGCTATGAACTTGGATCCCAAGATCTCTCTGCTTAGCAATTGCTCACTACTGTCTCCTTGCATCTGCCTTACCAAGGTGCAACACCTCACATTTACCTGCGTTAAGCTCATCAATCATTTCTCTGCCCCATATCTGCAACTGATCTATATTGTGCTGTATTCTTTGCCAGTCTTACACTATCCACAACTCCACCAATCTTGGTATCATCCACAAACTTACTAACCCACCCATCGACATTTTCATCCAGGTCATTTATATATATCACAAACAGCAGAGGTCTCAGTACCGATCCCTGCAGAACATCACTAATCACAGACTTCCAGCTTGAATAAGTCCCTTTGCCTTCTATGGGCAAGCTAATTCTGAATTTAGACAGCCAATTGGCCATGGACCCCATGCAACTTAATCCTTTGGATTAGCCTCCCATGAGGGATTTTGTCAAACAGCTTATTAATATCCATTTTGACAACATCCACTGCCCTTTCCTCATCAATCTCTTTCAACACCTTGTCAAGAAACTCAATCAAGTTGGTAAGACACATCCTACCCCTCGCAATGCCATGTTAACAGCCCTGTTGGCCTGGTGTTTATTGTTTTTCCTTTATTTCTGCGTAGTTCCCATTAAAGTCAGGGAACTACTGATGTACTTCAGTGTCTCTCTCCGCACTTGGGCCATAACCACACATCCTGTCAGCAAATCTCAACCACGAGAAAGGGCCCAGCAAAGAGAAAATAGTGACATCAAGGCTCTGGGTGGTCGACCTCTGGGCACTGACAAGGTCCGCCTTTCAGTAGAACCCTTCCAGCTTGTGCTGGCCAATAGGAGCCATAGGGAACAGCTCTCCTTCATCCTGGTTGATTTGCCCGAACTGCTGCTGGTGCTTGGCTTTCCCTGGTTACCTCGAAACAACCCACGAGTTGACTGGACCCTAAAGACACTCTAAGAGTGGGGACCAGCATGCCCTTCTACCTGTCTGGGTCCAGTTCAAGCTTCAGTCCGTGAATCCCCTCCTGTGTCAACTGCTAATGTGACCTGTCTGGCATTCCAGCTGAGTGTGCTAGTCTTTTTGAGGCCTTCAGTAAAAAGAAGGCCACATTCTTGCCTCCATTCTGGCCATACCACTGACCCATTGACCCCTTACCTGGTACTCATCCTCCCCAAGGTCAGCTCTTTTCCCTCACCCATTCTGAAATGGTGGCCATGGAAGAATACATCAAGGAGGCATTGGCTTTGGTGTTTATCCATCCATCAATCTCTCCAGCAGGGGTGGGCTTCTTTTCTGATAGCAAGAACGAAGGCAAGCTTTGTCCCTGCATTGGTTATCAGCCCTGGAACAACATCACAGTGAAGAAACTCTCCCCTCTTCTGTTGCTTGCCTCTGCATTTGAACATCTCCAGGGACAACCATATTGTCCAAGATAGATCTGTGCAATGCTTATACCCTGGTTTGTATCCGAGAAGGGAATGAGTGGAAGATAGCCTTCAGCATTTCCGCTGGCCACTGTGAGTATCTTGTGATGCCCTTTGGTCTGGCCAATGCCCCTGCTGTGCTCAGGAACATGTAGAATCGGTTTGCTTTCATGTACTTGGACAACATTCTCATCTACTCCTGCTCTCACCAGGAACACGTCCAGCATGTCTGGAGAGTTCTCAGACGGCTCCTCGAGAATAACCTCTACACCAAGCCTGAGAAGTGTGAGTTCCATAAAGAGCAGCTGTCGTTTTTGGGCTATGTCCTCACCCATAGTGTCCAAATGGGCCCGTGTAAAGTTCAGGCAGTCACAGAGTGGCACAAACCATCTATGGTCAAATAGATGTAGCGCTTCATGGGTTTTGCAAACTTTTCTCATCACTTCATCAGAAACTTCAGTGCTATGGTGCACACATTAATGCACTCACTAAGCTGCGATCTGCAGGATTCCTTTGGACGAGTGAAGCAGGCCAAACATTCTCAGAACTAACGTTATACTCTGCCACTGCCCCAGTGCTGCAACATCCAGACCCATCCTGGCCACTAGTTGTCAAGGTGGATGGTTGGCGTTGGAGCTCGACTCTCCCAGTGCTCTTCTGTGGATAGGTGCTTCACACCTGTGCCTTTCTTTCCCATCGTTTGACTCTAACTGAGTGTAGCTACCTCGTCAGGAACTGAGAACTTCTGGCTTTCAAGGGGGTCCTAGAAACATGATGACACTAGCCAGAGGGTGAAGAGCACCCCCTTTAGGATTAGACAGATCACAAGAACTTCTCCTCCATTCGGGACTCAAACGGACTCAACTCCCATCAAGCCCGTAGAGGTATCTTTTTCACCCGGTTTAATTTCACCCCCACCTACTGTCCCGGCAGCCAGAATACAGGGGCCGATGCTCTCTCCCAGCAGTTTGACATATCTAAAGACAATGCTGATCGAGAGGCCAACCTTCCTCTCTTGTGCATTGCTGATCTGGTAATTTTGGGGAATAGAGGCAGAGTTGAGGGCCATCCAACAGTCGGATCCAGGCCCGGGTAGTGGAGATTCAAACCAGCTGCTTATCCCTGCCATGGTGCACCCCACCGTGTTGGAATGGGGTCACTCCTCCTGTTTGGCCATTCAGGAATTCAACGAATCCTGGAATTTATCAAGAGATGATCCTGGTGGCTATCTATGTCCCAGGACACCCACAACTTTGATTCTGCCTGTCCTTTTTGTGCCCAGGACAAGATATCATGCCAGTGTCCTACACTGTTATGTCTGCTGCCTGTGCTTCACCACCCCAACTCTTAGTGGATTTCCTCACTGGTCTGCCCCTGTCTAATGGAAACAATACCATTCTGGTAGTTGTGGGTCGATTTTCCAAGGCTGCCCACCTCATTGCTCTCCCTAAGCTCCCGCCACCCTCATGAGGCTGCCACCCTCATGATTTAGCACACGTTCAGACTGCATGGCTTTGCTCAGAACAGTGGCTGATTGAGGACCACGGTTTACATCCCCTTTTTTCAGAAGGCCTTCTGTCTCTTGTGGGAGCCATAGCCAGCCTTTCATCTGGTTTGCATCCCCAATCTAACGGGCAGACTGAGAGAGTGAATCAGGAGCAGGAGACAACCTTGTGCTGCCTTGCCTCATCCTGGAGCTCCCAACTGATTTGCGCAGAGATTGCCCACAATAACCTCCAGTTGTTTTCCACTGGCATGTGCCGCTTCAAATGCCAAGAGGGATTCCAGCTACTGGTCTTCCTTGCCCGGGAGATTGACATGATGGCTCCTGCTGCTGAACAGTTGGTCCAACACTACAAGTGCTTGTGGAGATGGACCAGAGCTGCTCTGCTGCGGGCACAGAAACAACATGCCCAGATTGATTGGCTCCACTGACAGGTGAGGCCTCTCAAGCTATGGGAGAAAGTCTGGCTGGCATCAAAGTATCTTCCCTTGAAAGCCGAGAACCACAAGTTGGCCCCATGTTACGTGAGACCATTCATGGTGGAGAAGGCTATCAACAAGTTAGAGTGTGCCTACCATCATCAATGAAGATGACGATTCATACAGTGTTCCATGTTTCCCAGCTCAACCTGCCGACTACTGACGAGCTGCTGTAACAGTGTTAGCTTTAGATCAACAGTTCTAGTTAACGGCCCTGCTGGTGAAGCATTTATTGTTTTTCTTTTATTTCTGCACAGTTCCCATTCAGGTCAGAGAACTGTTGATCCGCTCCAATGTCTTTCTCTCCACACTTGGGCCATAACCATACATTCTGCCAGCTCTTGTAGACAGTAGCAGTGTTGGCAAAGTCAACACGAATCACGATGAATACATCAGCTGGAGTTTTTGGAGGATGCGACTAGCTAACAGATGAAGAATATTCAGTGGATATGGTGTATCTGGGAGGCTTTTGTTAACGTCCCAAGTAAGAGATTAGCAACAAATTTAAAGCACAGGGCACCGGCTTTAATGACCACCATCCAATGGTGTTTACATTAACTGCAATGAATTGCTTTGAGATGTTGTTTATGGCATGAACTAACGCGTGTCTCAGAGATGACCTGGATCAGATCCAGACTGACTACTGCCACAAAAGGTGTTTATACAGGCAGATTCAATTGCTCTGTCTCTTCACTCTGCCCTGGACCATCTGCACTAAAATAACTCTTAGGCTGCTGTTCATCAACGATAGCTTGGCATTCAACACAAATCACCCCAGCCAAACTCATCATCAAACTTTACAACCTGGGCCTCCGTACCTCCTTCTGCGATTGGATGCTTGATTTCCTCATCAGAAAAGCTCAATCTAAAGACTGGTAACAACATCTCCTCCTCGCACACCATCAGCACAGGTGCACATCAAGGCAGCGGGCTTAGCTCCCCCATTCTACTCTGTACACACACAACTGTTTGGCCAAGCACGGCTCTAATGCCATCTTCAAATTTGCCAGTGACTCCACTGTTGCTGGACAAATCCCAGATGGTGAGGAATCAGCTTACTGGAGCAAGGCTGGACACTTTGTTGAGTGTATCCACGATAATAAGCTCTTGCTCAACATCAGCAAAACTAAAGAGCTGGAACAGGAGAATAGAATAGAAAAGAACACAAATAAAAGATTTTTTTTCCCCAATGTGGCAATGAGGAAAACCAGTGCTGGGACCCCACCTGTTCACAATGTATATGCTCGTGATTCAGATGAGGGAATTAAATTTTAGATCTCCATGTTTACAGCTGGAAAGAAGATGGAGAGTGGAGGATGGACCTTGAGGTTGGAGGACAGCTCCAGACTGAGGAAGTGGGAGATGTAGAATAATGTGGATAAGAGTGAGAACCACAAAAAGGAAGGTTCAAGTTTAATTGTGATTCAACCGCAGATGAATACCCATGAATACAGCCAAACGAAACACGTTAGACCATAAGACCATAAGATATAGGAGCTGAAGTAGGCCATTTGGCCCATCAAGTCTGTTCTGCCATTCAATCATGGCTGATCCAGTTTTCCTCTCAGCCCCAAACTCTTGCCTTCTCCCCGTATCCCTTTATGCCTTCACTAATCAAGAATCTATCAACCTCTGCCTTAAATATACTTAAATACTTGGCCTCCACAGCTGCCTGTGGCAATAAATTCCACAGATTCACCACTCTCTGGCTAAAGAAATTCCTCCTCACCTCCGTTCTAAAAGGATGCCCCTCTATTCTGAGGCTGTGTCCTCTGGTCTTGGACTCTCCCACCACAGGAACCATCCTCTCTACATCCACTCTATCAAGGCCTTTGACCATTTGTTTCTCTGGGGCTAAGGTGTAAACACAGTACCACAGTACAATAGCTGGATGGTGGCAGATGGGAAAGAGGAGATCTGGGTGTATATGTACACGAGTCACCGAAGGTGAGCATGCAGGTACAGCAGGTGATTAGTATGGTTCATGGGGTGTTGGCCTTCACAGTGAGCTGTTTCAAGTACAGGAGTAAGGGTGTCTGCCATTGTTCAGGGCCTTGGTGAGGACACACCTTGAGGAGGGTATGAAGTTTGGGTTCTGTCATTTGAGGAAGGATGTACTTGCCATGGAGCGAGTTCAATGGGGGGTCACCAGACTGGTACAGGGAAAGCAGGGTTGATGCATAAGAGATTGGGTTGATTCGATGAATATTCACTGAAGTTTTGAAACATGCAGGATTCTTTCAGGACTGCACAGACTGGATACAGGAAGGATGTTTGTATGTTCCATATGACCAGGGAGTTCAGGACCAGGGGTCACAGATCAAAGGTCAGGAGTCAGCTGTTTGAGACCGAGAAGGGAAGAAGTTCCTTCTCCAAAAGAATGATGAAGCTGTGGAATTCTCTCCCACAGGGAGCAGTTGAAACCAAATCATTAAATATTTGCAAGAAGTTAGATATTGTTCTTGGGGCTGCAGGGATCAAGGGACGTGGAAAGAATGCTGTCGCATTGGATTGATTCTGGATTAACAGAGAAAAGCTGTATGAACTCAGAGGGTTATGCAGCATCTATGGAGGTAAAATTGTTGATTCAGATTGAGATCATTAGACCATAAGACATAGGAGCAGAATTAGGTCATTTGGCCCATTGAGTCTGCTCCACTGTTCCATCATGGCTGATTTATTATCCCGCTCAACCCCATTCCTCTGCTTTCTCCCCCTAACCTTTGTCACCCTGACAAATCAAGAACCAGCAACCTTTGCTTTAAATATACTCAATGACTTGGCCTCTACAGCTGTCTGTGACAATGAATTCCACAGATTTACCACCCACTGGCTAAAGAAAGTCCTACTTATCTCTATCCGAAAATACCATCCTGTTATTCTGAGGCTATGCTGTTTGGTTCTACACTCGCCCACTAGAGGAAACATTCTCTCCACATCCACAGTATCCAGCCCTTTCAATATTTGAACCTCCCTCCCATTCTTCTAAACTCCAGTGAGTACAGGCTCAAACCTACAAACACTCCTCATACATTTACCGTTCATTCCCGGAATCGTTCTCATGAACCTCCTCTGTGCCCTCTCCATGTCAACACACTGTTCCTTAGATAAGGAGCCCAAAACTGCTCACAATGCTCCAGGTGTGGGCTGACCAATGTCTTACAAATCTTTAGCATTACATCCTTGCTCTTATATTCTAGTCCTCTCGAAATGAATGCTAACATTGCATTTGCCTTCCTTACCACTGACTCAACCTGTAAGTTAACCGTTAGGGAATCCTGCACAGGGACTCCTACGTCCCTTTGCACCTCTGATTTTTCAATTTTCTTCCAACTGAGAAAATATTTTATGCTTTTATTCCTTCTACCAAGTGGCATGGCAATTCACTCTTCTTGACACTGTATTCCATCTGCCAGTTCTGTGCCCATTCTCCCAATCTGTTGAAGTCCAACTGCAGACTCTCTGATTCCTCAGTATTACCTGTCCCTCCACCTATCTTTGTATCTTCTGCATACTTGGCCACAAATTCGATCTTCCAAATTGTTGACAGATAATGTGGAAAGAGTTGGTCCCAATACCAATTCCCGCAGCACATCACTGGTCATCAGCAGCCATCCAGAAAAGGCTCCCTTTATTCCCACACTTTGTCTCCTGCCAGTCAGCCAATCTTCTATCCATGTTACTATCTTCCCTGCAAAAACATGGGCTCTTGCCTTGTTGAGTAGCTTCACTGATGCCGCCTTATCAAAGGCCTTCTGAAAATCCAAGTAAGCAATATTCACTGACTTTCCTTTGTCTATCCTGCCTGTTATTTCCTTGAAGAATTCCAACAGATTTGTCAGACAAGATTTCTCATTAAGGAAATCATGCCGACTTTGGTCTATATTGTCATGTCACTCCAAGAACCCCGAAACTTCATCCTTAATAATGGACTCCAACATCTTCACAACCACAGAAGTCAGGCTAACAGACATGTAATTTCCTTTCTTCTGCCTCCTATCCTTCTTAAGAAATGGAGTGACATTTGTAATTTTCCAGTCCTCCAGAATCATTCCAGAATCTAGTGATTCTTGAAGGCTCATTACCAACGACTCCACAATCTCTTCAATTACCTCTTTCAGAAACCTGCGGTGTAGTCCATCTGGACCAGGTGATTTATCTATCGTCAAATTTCTGGTACGCTGCTAGTTCCAGAAATATATATATATATAACGTGGTTTTTAAAAGCTTCCCATTCCATTAACTTCCCACTAATTTTTGTACATTCTATGCCCTCTCTTTTGGTTTTATGCTGTCTTTGATTTCCCTTGTCAGCCACAGTTGCCTCATTCTCCCTTTGGAATACTTCTTCATCTTTTGGATGTATAGTATTTATCCTGCACCTTCCGAATTTCCCCCCAAAACTCTAGCCATTGCTGTTCTGTCGTCATCCCTGATAGTCTCCACTTCCCATTAACTTTGGCCAGCGCCTCTGTCATGGCTCTGTAATTCCCTTTACTCCATTGTAATCATGACACATCTAATTTCAGTTTCTCCTTCGCAAACTGTAGGGTGAATTATATCATATTATGATTACTATCTCCGAAGGTTTCCCTTACCTCAATCTCCCTAATCATATCTAGTTCCTTACATAACGTCTCATCCAGAATTTCCATTCCCCTAGTGGGCTCAACTACAAGCTGCTCTTAAAATTCATCTCATAGTCATTCTATGACTTCCCTCTTTTATGGTCCAACAGTAACTTGATTTTCCCGATCTACCTACATAGTTAATCTCCCATGCCTATCATAATATTTCTCTTATTACAACCTTTTCTATCTCCCATTGTAATTTATTTTCCAGATCCTGACTACTGTTCAGAGGCCAGTATATAACTCCTATAAAGGTCCTTTTACTCTTGCAGTTTCTTAACTCTACCCACAAGGATTTTACATAAGACCATAAAATATAGGAGCAGAATTAGGTCATTTGGCCCATCCAGTCTGCTCCATTATTTCATCATGGCTGATACAATTTTCCTCTCAGCTCTAATCTCCCACCTTCTCCCCATATCCCTTCATGGTCAGAGCAATCAAGAATCTATCAACCTTTGCCTTAAATATACATAAAGTCTTGGCCTCCACAGCTGCCTGTGGCACAGAATTCCACAAATTCACCACTCTCTGGCTAAAGAAATTCCTCCTCAGCTCTGTTCTAAAAGGACGCCCCTCTATTCTGAGGCTGTGTCCTCTGGTCTAAGACTCTCCCACTATAGGAAACATCCTCTCCACATCCACTCTATCAAGGCCTTTCACCATTCAATAGGTTTCAATTAGGCCACCCCTCATTCTTCTGAATTCCAGTGAATACAGGCCCAGAGACATCAAACACTCTTCATGTGATAAGTCACTCAATCCTGGAATCATTTCCGTGAACAACCAGTTTCAACAGATCTTTTCTAAGATAAGGGGCCCAAAAAACTCACAATACTCCAAGTGAGGCCTCACTAGCGCTTTTTAAAGTCTCAACATTACATCCTTGCTTTTATATTCTAGTCCTCTTGAAATGAATGCTAACATTGGATTTCCCTTCCTCACCACAGACTCAACCTGCAAATGATCTTTTTGGGAATTGTGCACAAGAACTCCCTTTGCTCCTCAATTTTTTTGTATTTTCTCTCCGTTTAGAAAATAGTCAACCCTTTCATTTTTTCTACCAAAGTGCATGACCAAACACTTCTGAGCACTGTATTCCATCTGCCTCTTCTTTGCCCATTCTCCTAATCTGTCTGTCCTTCTGTAGCCTCTCTACTTCCTCAAAACTACCTGCTCCTCCACCTATCTTCATATCGTCCGCAAACTTTACAACTAAGCCATCAATTCCATCATCCAAATCATTGACATATAACATAAAGAGTATCAGTCCCAACAGAGACACCTACGGAACCCCACTCATCACTGGCAGCCAACCAGAAAATGGTCCCTTTATTCCCACTCTATGCCTCATGCCAATCAGCCATTGATTTATTCATGCTAGAATCTTTCCTGTAATACTATGGGCTAGTAGCTTGTCAAGCAGGCTCATGTGTGGCATGTTGTCAAAGGCCTTCTGAAAATCACAGAGTATATCATCAAATGGTTCCCCTTTGTCTATCCTGCTTGTTAGTTCTTCAGAGAATTCCAACAGATTTAGACCATAATAAGACCATAAGACACAGGAGAAGAATTAGGCCATTTGGCTCCTTGAGTCTGCTCCACCAGTCAATCATGGCTGATCCCTTTTTTCTCCTCCTCACCCCCATTTCCTGGCCTTAGCCCCATAACCTTTGATGCCATGTCCAATCAAGAACCTATTAATCTCTGCCTTAAATACACCGAAAGACCTGGCCTCCACAGCTGCATGTGGCAACAAATTCACCACCCTCTGGCTAAAGAAATCTCTCTGCATCTCTGTTTTAAATAGACGCCCCACTGTCCTGAGGCTGTCTAGATTCTCCCACCTGCCTAAAACTGTACACAATACTGAAGGTGAGGCTTCAACAGTGCCTTATAAAGTCTCAGCATCACATCCCTGCTCTTGTATTCTAGACCTCTTGAAGTGAATGCTAATATTGCATTTGCCTTCCTCAGCAGACTCAACCTGCAAGGTAACCTATAGGGTGTTCTGCACAAGTACTCCCAAGTCCCTTTGCATCTCAGAGTTTTTGAATTTTCTCCCCGTTTAGAAAATAATCCGCACATTTATTTCTACTAGCAAAATGTATGACCATGCATTTTCCAACATTATATTTCATTTTCCACTTTCTTGCCCATTCTCCTAATCTGTCTAAGTCCTTCTGCATCCTACTTGTTTCCTCAACACTACCTGCCCCTCCACCAATCTTCGTATCATCTGCAAACTTGGTAACAAAGCAATCTATTTCATCATCTAAGTCATTTATATACAGCATAAAAAGAAATGGTCCCAACAATGACCCCTGTGGAACACCACTGGTCATTGGCAGCCAACTAGACGAGGATCCTTTTATTCCCTTTCGCTGCCTTCTTCCAATCAGCCAATACCCTAACCATCTTAGTAACTTACTTGGTAAACAGCCTCATGTGTGGTACCTTGTCAAAGGCCTTCTGAAAGTCCAAATATACAACATCCACTGCATGCCCTTTATCTATCCTACTTGTAATCTCAAAGAATTCCAACAGGTTCGTCAGGCAGGATTTTCTCTTAAGGAAATCATGCTGACTTTGTACTATCTTGTCCCGTGTCACCAAGTACTCCATCACCTCATCCTTATCAATGAACTCTACCATCTTCCCAACCACTGAGGTCAGGCTAACTGGTCTATAATTTCCTTTCTGCTGCCTTCCTCCTTTCTTAAAGAGTGAAGTGACATTTGCAATTTTCCAGTCCTCTGGCACCATGCCAGAGTCCAATGACTTTTGAAAGATCATTACTAATGCCACCAGAATCTCTAATGCTACCTCTTTCAGAACCCTAAGGTGCAGTTCATCTGGTCCGGTGACGTATGTACTTTTAGGTCTTTCAGCTTTTTGAGCGCCTTCTCCCTTGTAATAGTAACTGTATCCACTTCTTTTCTTTCACACACTACATTTGGCACACTGCTAGTGTCTTCCACAGTGAAGACTGACGCAAAATATTCATTTAGTTCATCTGCCATCTCCTTGTCCTCTGTTATTATTTCTCCTGCCTTATTTTCTAGCTGTCCTATATCCACTCTCATCTCTCTTTTATTTTTACATACTTGAAAAAGCTTTTACTATCCACTTTGATATTATTTGCTAGCTTGCTTTCATATTTCATCTTTGCCCTTCTAATGATTCTTTGGCCAACTCCTCTCTCATATCACTGTAATTTCCCTTACTCCACTGAAATACTGCCATGTCAGGCTTAACTTTCTCCCTATCAAATTTCAAGTTGAACTCAATCATATTGTGATCACTGGTTCGTAAGGGTTCTTTTACCTTAAGCTTCCTAATCGCCTCTGGTTTATTATGTAACACCCAATCCAGTATAGCTGATCCCCTAGCAGGCTCAATGACAATCTGTTCTAAAAAGCCATCTCATAGGCATTCAACAAACTCACTCTCTTGAGATCCATTACCAATCTGATTTTCCCAATTGACCTTCATGTTAAAATCTCCTATGATTATCATAAGATTGCCCTTTTGATATATCTTTTCTATTTCCTGTTGTAATCCATGGTCCACCTCCCAGCCACTATTGGGAGGCCTGTATATAATTGCCATCAGGGTCCTTTTACCCTTGCAGTTTCTTAACTCAACCCACAAGGAGGAGAAGATGGTGGAGTGACGCAACGTGTGCAGCTCTCCGGTGAAATGATATCGTATTTGTAAGTAGGATGCCGTGCACAATTCTGATTTGATGGAGACAGACATGAGAAGCACGGAGGAACATCTGGAGAAATTTCTGAAATGCTTGGTTCGCTGCTGCTGCTACAGTGCGATCGAGAATCTCTGGAGAGAAGGCCCCAAAATCCTTGGCTTTGCCTGCTGCTGGCGGCCGGGGCTGGGGTCGAAGCGCTCGGCAGAGATGGCACTCGGTGCTCGGTGTCGGAGGCTCGAAGTTTTCGGACGACTCAGAGTCAGACTGCGGTCGGGCATGGCAGGGAGAGTTTTCTTCCTTCTGCCGTCTACGTGAGATGTGGGACTTTTGAGAGACTTTGAACTTTTTTTACAGTGCCCATGGCCTGTTCTTCATCAAGTTATGGTATTGCTTGCACTGTTGTAACTATATGTTATAATTATGTGTTTTTTGTCAGGTTTTCAGTCTTGGTCTGTCCTTTGTTTCTGTGCTATCACACCAGAGGAACATTGTATCATTTCTTAATGCATGCATTACTAATGACAATAAAAGAGGACTGTGTGTCCTCATAATCTAATCTAAGGATTCAACATCTTCGGATCCTATGTCACATCTTTCTACTGATTTGATGCCATTCTTTACTAGTAGAGCCATGCCTCCCCCTCTGCCTACCTTCCTATCCCTCTGATACAACGTGCAACCTTGCAGAGGCCCTATCGGGAGCAGAGCACTGCAAAGGGGTTCCTCGCAGGTTGACGACTCTTATTCAAAAAGAGAGCTTCGCGGGCATTTGGCCATTGCCGAGGCCCTGTCAGCAGCGGGAGCAGAGCACTGCAAACTAAATAAAAGTACGGGAGGGAGAAGCGGGGCGGCCATTGTTGGGAGTAGGCCAGTGGTGAGAGTAGAAGCATCAGGGTTTGGATTAAAGGTGGTTTCGGCTCGGAGGAAGCGTTGGCTCTGGGTAAGCTTCTGTTAAGGTTTTCTCTTTGTTTTTCCCTTACTGTACCTGGTATAGTAAATTGTGGTTATTTATTCTGCATGCAGTACGTTGGAGGCCTGGGAGACCTAGGGTCTCCCAGGGAACTACATCTGCGTGAAGTGCACCCAGCTGCAGCTCCTTGAAGACCGTGTTAGGGATCTGGAGCAGCAGCTGGATGACCTTCAGCTTGTACGGCAGGGTGAGGAGATCATCGATCAGAGTTACAGGGAAGTGGTCACCCCGAAGTTGCAGGAGGCGAGTAGCTGGGTGGCTGTCAGGAGAAATGTAAATAGGCAGTTAGAGCAGAGTACACCTGTGGCCATTCCCCTCAAAAATAAGTATACCGCTTTGGATACTTTTGTGGGAGAAGACCTCCCAGGGGAATGCCATGGCAACCGGGTTACAGGCACTGAACATGGGTCCGTGGTGCAGAAGGGAAAGAGAGAGAAGAAGAGAGCGATAGTGATAGGGGACTCAGTATTCAGGGGAACAGAAAGGAGATTCCATGGACATGAACGGGACACCAGATGGTATGTTGCCTCCCAGGTGTCAGGGTAAGGGACATCTCAGATCGCGTTCTCAACGTTTTGAAGAGGGAGGAGAGCAGCCAGATGTCTTGGTACATATTGGTACCAATGACATAGGAAGGAAAAGCAAAGAGGTCCTGAAAAGAGATTTTAGAGAGCTAGGTAGAAAGCTGAGAAGCAGGACCTCCAGGGTAGTAATTTCAGGAATGTTGCCTGTGCCACGCACTAGTGAGGGTAGAAACAGGATGATTTGGCAGTTAAATGAGTGATCGAGAAGCTGGTGCGGGGGCAGGGCTTCAGGTTCTTGGATCATTGGGATCTCTTCTGGGGGAGGTATGCCCTGTTCAAAAGTGACGGGTCGCACCTGAACCCGAGGGGGAACCAATATTCTTGTGGGTAGGTTTGTTAGAGTTGTTGGGGAGGGTTTAAACTAATTTGGCAGGGGCGTGGGAACTGGAGAGATGGGACTCAGGATAAGACTGTTGGTAAAAAAATTAAAGATAGTGTGCGGTCAGTCTGTCAGGAATGGCAGGCAGTGATGGGACATAGTCGCAGCCAAAAGAGTGAGTATCAGTACATTAGGGATGCAAAATCAAAAAGGGTAGTAAATACGGTACTCAAGATATTATATATCGATGCGTGGAGTACAAGAAGTAAGGTGGATGATCTTGTTCCACTATTACAGATTGCCAGGTATGATGTTGTGGCCATCACTGAATCGTGGATGAAGGATGGTTGTGGTTCGGAGCTGAATGTCCAAGGTTACATGTTGTAACAGATTTGTCAGGCAAGATTTTCCCTTGAGGAAACCATGCTGTCCACAGCCTATTTCATCATGTGCCTCCAAGTACACTGAGACCTCATCCTTAATAATCAAGTCCAACACCTTCCTAACCACTGAGGTCAGACTAACTGGCCTATAGTTTCCCTTCTTCTGCTTCCTCCTTTCCTGAAGAGTTCAATTTTCCATTCTCCTGGAATCATTCCAGAATCTAGTGATTCTTAAAAGATCATTACTAATGCCTCCAAGATCTCTTCAGCCACCTCTTTCAGTACCCTGGTGTGTCCACCATCTAGTCCAGGTGACTTATCTACCTTCAGACCTTTCAGTTTCCCAAGAGCCTTCACTCTAGTAATGGTAACTTCACACACTTCATGATCCCTGACACCTGGAACTCCTGCCAGGGTCTTCCACAGTGAAAACTGATGCAAAATACTTATTCAGTTTGTCCACCATTTCCTTATCCCCCATTACTACCTCTCCAGCATTGTTTTCCAGCGGTCCGATATCCACTCTCACCTCTCTTTTACACTTTATGTATCTGAAGAAAATTTTGGTATTCTCTTTAATATTATTGGTGAGCTTACTTTTGTATTCCATCTTTACCTTCTTAATGACTTTTTTAGTTACCTTCTGTTGTTTTTAAAAGCTTCCCAATCCTCTAACTTCCCGTTAATTTTTGCTCTATCATTTGCCCTTTGTTTGGCTTTTATGTTGACTTCAATTTCTCTTGTTAGCCGCAATTGTGCCATCTTCCTTTTAGAATATTTCTCTCTGTTTGGGATGTAAATATCCTGTGCCTTCCGAATCCCTTCTAGAAATTCCAGTCATTGCTGCTCTGCTGTATTCCCTACCAGTGTTCTCCAATCAATTCTGGACAACTCCTGTCATGCCTCTAATAATTCCCTTCATGTCACTCTAATACTGATACGTCTGACTTTAGCTTCTCCTTCTTTCTAAGGACTTGATTTCATTTTTTTACCAACAGAACCACCCCACCCCCTCTGCCTACCTGCCTGTCCTTTGGTAGGACGTGTATCCTTGGACATGAACTCCCAACTGTGATCTTCTCTCAGTCACTATTCAGTGGCCCTTCATCTTTGTGTGGGGCTTCCGATTCCAGCATCATCTGTCTCCTGAGCTTGTTGTTAGGGGTTAGTGCAGCTTCCTATTGCTGGGGGACAGATTTCGTCTCTCAATACTCAGAATCAGAATCAGAATTAGAATTAGAATCCTTTATTATTGCCAAGTATGTGGACACATACAGGGAATTTGATGCTGGTTTCCCTGAGCTCTTGCTGTACAGAATCAAAAAGCAAAGAAAACAATAGTGCAAATAACGGTGAACTATATACAATGAGGTATACCTGTGTATGTACAGGTGGACTTGGTTTATAATAGACTAAAATTCAAGTGTTCATAAGATTGATGGCATACGGAAAGAAACTGTTCTTGTACCTATTTGTCCTGGCACACAGTGATCTAAAGCGCCTACCAGAAGGAAGGAGTTGGAACAGGTGATGTCCAGGGTGTGATGGGTCTACAATGACGCTGCTTGCTCGCTTCCTGACTCTAGATGCATATAAGTCCTGGATCGAGAGTAGCTTCACACCAATAATCCTTTCCCCAGCCCTGACGGTCCTTTGGAGTCTATTCTTGTCTTGTTTGGTAGCTGATCCAAACCAGATAGTGATGGATGAACAGAGAACAGACTGGATTATTCCTGAATAGAATTGAATCAGCAGCTCCTGAGGCAGGTTGTACTTCCTGAGTTGACGTAGGAAATACAACCTCTGCTGAGCCTTTTTGATAAGAGTGTCCGTGTTAGGTGTCCACTTCAGGTCCTGGGAGATGTGACACCCAGAAACCTGAAGGTCTCCACAGCAGACACAATACTGTTGAGTATAGTTGAGTAAGACTCTGACTGTGTTAGGATGTTTAACTTCACTGTACAGAAACTACATCATGGGGATATCAGCTCTCTGGCCACTATCCCTTTAACCCTCCCCTTATAGATTTTAAATTCAGGTGTATAAATCCTCCTGGTGAACATCTGCCCGCTGTACCAGGGGTTTGTGGCCAAAGTCGGAGCTGTGAGGGGCTTGCTCCCGTTGCCTTTCTAAGCTGTGGAACACTCAGAACGCTGCTCCATGTCAGAGATTATCTGCCCATTAATAGCAACAAGTCCAGGCCTCTTGAAGTCAACTCACCCTCTTCGGTGGAGAATCGTCAGGTTACACCAGGTGCTGGATGCAAAAATTCCTTCTCGTCTCTGTTGTGAACAGCCGACTCTCACTCGGAGCCTGTCGCTGTACAGATATCCGTGTCTGCAAGGCCGCAAATGGCACAACCCAGCTACACAAATGCTTGCCAAGGTGCACACAGCAAACATTGGTGCAGGTTGGTGCAGGTATCCCACATAGCACCAATTCAGCATACAGCACCATGTACGATTCATTGTCAGGACAAAATGCCAACTGTCCTCTTACTTACTGCAAGAAGCTGTAGAGAGTTATGTTCAACCCACCGCTATGGATACGTCTTTGCTTGCAGCTCTCAGAGCAAGGACCTTGTGGAAACACTAGATTCAACTTGTCTGGATTACTTGTTGCTGTTTGGCTGCTGAGTGAATCCATCTATGTTTGGAATTGGTTTACTATTGTCACATGTACCGAGATACGGTCAAAAGCTTGTGAAGAGCATGTCAGCGTACTGTTCATACAGATCAAGTCATTAGGCGGCACATTGATGCAGAAGAAAGCAAAACAACGGCAATGCAGAATAAAGTGTAACAGCTACATAGGAAGTGCAGTGCAGGAATGCACATTCACCTATCTACCTCAATAGTGCTGAGGTTGAGAGCTACAAGTTCCTTGGAGTGAACACCTCCTGTATCCTGTCCTGGTCCAACCACATTGACACCAAGGCCAAGAAAGCTCATCAATGCCTCTCGTTCCTCATAGGGCTGTAGAAATTTGACATGTCCTCATCAATCCTTACCAATGATCCATAGAAAGCATCCCATCTAGATACATAACAGCAGTGGTCCCCAACCTCTGGGCCACGGACCGATACCAGGCTGCGAAGCATGCAGGGGTGCAGCGGTAGTCGGATCGCACCCGGCACATCTTTAAGAAAAAAGCCAAAATAAACAAGCTAATTAATTAGGTGCCACCCGACACGTCATTGTCGGCCCAGATCAAAAGCAATTGCCGATTTCACTTGCTCTACACGATGTTCACTCCTCTTTCCAGGGCGCTGGAGCCTTTAGCTGTTCCATTGACAGGGCTGTCAGGATTGAGGTGACATGTTGAATCTACACAAACTTCTAATAAAGTATAGGCACTGCTATGCTTTCTTTGTAATGACAGTTATGTGCTGGTCCCAGGACAGATCCTCCAACACGTTACAGAGAGAGAAACATCGATTCTTAATGCTGAAGAATTTAAAGTTATTGACCCTCTCCACCTCAGTTCCTCTAATGAAGACTGGCTTCTGGGTGGCACCTAATTAATTAGCTTGTTTATTTCGGCTTTTTTCTTAAAGATATACTGGGTGTGTTCCGGCCACCGCTGCACCCCTTGCATGCTTTGCGGCCCGGAGGTTGGGGACCACTGATCAACAGCTTGGTATGGCAACTGCTCTGCACGTGACCACAGGAAACTGCAGAGTTCAGCACATCATGGAAACTAGCCTCCCCTCTATGACTCTCTGTATACTTCACTGTAAAGTAGTACAGTGACAGGCTCAGAGCTGCCTCTGTAAAACAGTCAGCACACAGCAACACACATCAAAGTTCCCGGTGAATGCAGCAGGCCAGGCAGCATCTCTAGGAAGATGTGCAGTCGACATTTCAGGCCGAGACCCTTCGTCAGGACTAACTGAAGGAAGAGTGAGTAAGGGATTTGAAAGTTGGAGGGGGAGGGGGAGATGCAAAATGATAGGAGAAGACAGGAGGGGGAGGGATGGAGCCAAGAGCTGGACAGGTGATTGGCAAAAGGGATACGAGAGGATCATGGGACAGGAGGCCCAGGGAGAAAGACAAGTGGGGGGAAACCCAGAGGATGGGCAAGGGGTATATTCAGAGGGACAGAGGGAGAAAAAGGAGAGTGAGAGAAAGAATGTGCGTATAAAAATAAGTAACAGACGGGGTACGAGGGAGAGGTGGGGCATTAGCGGAAGTTACAGAAGTCGATGTTCATGCCATCAGGTTGCAGGCTACCCAGACGGAATATAAGGTGTTGTTCCTCCAACCTGATGGCATGAACATCGACTTCTCTAACTTCCACTAGTGCCCCACCTCCCCCTCGTACCTCATCTGTCACTTATTTTTATACACACATTCTTTCTCTCACTCTCCTTTTTCTCCCTCTGTCCCTCTGAATATACCCCTTGCCCCTTTGGGTTCCCCCCCCCCCGCCTTGTCTTTCTTCCCGGACCTCCTGTCCCATGATCCTCTCGTATCCCTTTTGCCAATCACCCGTCCAGCTCTCGGCTCTATCCCTCCCCCTCCTGTCTTCTCCTATCATTTTGGATCTCCCCCTCCCCCTCCCACTTTCAAATCTCTTACACAGTCTTCCTTCAGTTAGTCCTGATGAAGGGTCTCAGCCTGAAACGTCGACTGCACCTCTTTCTAGAGATGCTGCCTGGCCTGCTGCGTTCACCAGCAACTTTGATGTGTGTTGCTTGAATTTCCAGCATCTGCAGAATTCCTGTTGTCAGCATACAGCAAATCAAAGACCCACCCACCCAGCCTGGACCTTCACTCCTTTCCCCTCTTCATCATGGAAAAGATACAAAAGCCTGAGAGCATATACTGCCAGGCACAAGGGCAGCTTCTACCTGACTATTGAATGTTTCCTAGTACGATGAGATGGATTCTTGACCTCACAGTCTACCTCGTTATGATCTTGCACCTTACTGTCTATCTGTAAGGCACTTTCTCTGATGTTGTAACATTTTATTCTACAGTCAACACCCAGTTCTTTTGTTTTTCTGATAGTCAGGGAAATGTTAGTATCATGATGCTATGTTACTAAGTTCCCCATGTCCTTCTTGTATAAATAACATCTAAGAATGGTGTTTATAAATGCAGCTTGGCGTGCCCACTTATTGGACCCACAGCTCTCTCTAATGCTGCCTTGGCATCCATACCCCTGACACCTCCAAGTGTGCCTGGCCCTTCATTGTCTGAATGCACAGTCATGGTCCACTCTCCTGTGGTTGTGAAGAGTTGGGTGCTGCTAATTGAAGGAAATGGTTTAGTGTGATGAATGATCCTTCCTTGGTTAACGCTTTAACCCTCACGATCAGATGAGGTTTTCCAGGCAATAGACAGCTGCAGATTCAGCACAGACCGCCATCACATTTGCTATAGAGAAGACAGGAGCTGTGCAATATTTTACTGGGATCAGTGGGCACGTTTCTATGGTTTTCTGCATTTCATGGCTATCTGGAGAAGACAAATCTCAGAGGTGTATTCTGCATACATACTTTGAAAAGAAAATGAACCTTTGAAAATTTCATGTTGCTGGTGGCAAACCGTGTCAGTCTCTGTCATTCCTTTGGATTCCTCCGATGCATGGAGAGGGTGAGCCTGCCACGTGGGGAACAGGTTTTCTCTCCATATCATACTGCCCTGGCTTGCATTCTGGCTTATGTATCATGTAGACAACTGGGATGCAAAATCTATGATCAACCCTGACCAACAGAGGGCTCAGCATTCACTTGGGCCAGACAGTTTGCTCTCTATCTCTAGAATTGGTGACAAGGCAGTGTATGTAGTTGGCAGCCCACCCACTACTGTAAACTTTCACTCTCTTACCATGGCTGAAATGTGTACCACCCACAAAATGTTCCAGGCCTGTGAGCTCTACCACCAAAAAGGACGAGGGCAGCAAACTCATGGGAACACCACCATGCAACTTTGGAAATACTTCGCCGTCACTGGGTAAGGGGAGGAGAAGATGGCGGCGCGACGCAGCGTGCGCGGCCACTCTGAAATGATATCGGTATTTGTTAAGTAGGTACCGTGCACAATCCTGATTTGATGAAGACAGACGTGAGAAGCACGGAGGAACATCTGGAGTAACTTCTGAAATGCCTGCTTCGCTGCCGCTGCTACTGTGCGATCGAGAATCTCCGGAGGGGAAGGCCCCAAATCCTCGGCTTTGCCTATTGCCTGTTGCCGGGGCTAGGGTCGAAGCGCTCGGCAGAGATGGTGCTCGGTGCTCGGTGTCGGAGGGCTGGTCGGAGACTCGAAGTTTTCGGACCGACTGAGAATCGGTCTGTGGTCGGGTGCTTCCAGGGTGCTGCATCGGCAAGTTTGCGGCGCTGGAGGTTCATGGCAGGGAGAGTTTTTTATCTTCCTTCTACCGTCTGCGTGAGATGATGGGACTTTCAAGAGACTTTGAGACTTTTTTTTACCATGCCCATGGTCTGTTCTTTATCAAATTACGGTATTGCTTTGCACTGTTGTAACTATATGTTGTAATTATGTGTTTTTTGTCAGTTTCAGTCTTGGTCTGTCTTGCGTTTCTGTGATATCATACTGGAGGAACATTGTATCATTTCTTAATGCATGCATTACTAAATGACAATAAAAGAAGACTGTGTGTCCTCATAATCTAAATCCTGGGAGCTCTCTTGCCAAAAGAAATGTAGTGTTCAATAAGGTGGCTCACTTTGTGCCACCCCACACCCAACTTCTTGTGGACAAAATAAGGATAGGCAATAAACATTGGCATCGCCAACAGATGTTCAAAGTAAATTTATTATTAAAATAAATATATGTCACTATTTACAACCCTGAGATTCATTTTCTTGTGGGCATACTCAATAAATCTATAATAGAATAATAATCATAATAGAATCAACAAAAGTCCGCACCAACTTGGGCATTCAACTAGTGTGCAATAGGTAGCAAACTGTGCAAATACGAAAAGAAAGAAATAATAAAATAAATAAATAAACAAACTATAAATATTCAGAATGTGAGATGATGAATCCTTGAAAGTGAATCCATAGGTTGTGGGAAAATGTCAATGATGGGGTAAGTGAGTGAAGTTATCCCCTTTGGTTCAAGACCATGATGGTTGAGAGATAATAACTATTCCTGAACCTGGTAGTGTGAGTCCCAAGGCTCTTGTACCTTCTTCCTGATGGCAGCAGTGAGAAGAGAGCATGGCCTGGGTGCTGGAGGTCCCTGATGATGGAGGCTGCTTTTCTGCAGCAATGTTGTGTGTAGATTGACCGGTGGTGGGGTGGGCTTCACCTGAAACGGACTGGGCCGAATCCACTATTTTTTGTAGGATTTTCCGTTCAAGGGCATTGGTACTTCCAGCCAATCAGCACATTCTCCACCACACATCTAGAGAGGCTTGTAAAAGTTTTAGATGCTCAGATCTTGAAAAATTAATTTAAAAAAATTGTTGATGATGCTGTAATATGTGAGCCTGTGGACAATGCACACCCTGCTCCAGATAGATCTTGTGTTTTGGGACGTCGGATCCTTAGTTCAATCCCAGTCTCAGCCATGTTTGTATAGAGATTGCATGTATGTAAGCATGTATATAATGGGTCAAACCAAGTTACTGTTCTTCATGCTTAACTTATGAAGAGCATTTGTTGTCTCTGAGCATGTACTTGATGGAGTTCAGAAGGATGAGGGACGATCTCAATGATGCCTACTGGATATCTGAAAGGCCTGGACAGGGAGGAAGTTTTCATTCATAGTGGAGTCTAAGATCTGAGGGCACACTCTCAGAATAAAGGGACCCCCTTTAGAACTGAGATGTGGAGAAATTTCTTCAGCCAGAGAGTGATGAAACTGTGGAATTCATTGCCACAAAAGGGTTGTGGAGGCCAAGTCACTGGGTGTATCTAAGACAGAAGTTCATAAGTTTGTTTGATAAGGGAGTTAAGGGTTACAGAGGCATGAAGAGAAAATGGGGTTAAAAAGAAAATCAGGCATGACTGAACGGCAAAGCAGACTTGACAAGTCAAATGAATTAATGCTGCTCCGATATCTTCTGACAACCCAACTTGGACTTCTGCTGTACTTGGTCAGTACTGCTGACCTCCTGCTCCACCAGGAGTCTGACACTGAGGGTCAGTAAGGAGCATCCTTACACCTGTCTCACACCAAGCCAAGTCGGCATACATCCATCCCAATGGGGTCACAACCCCTTTGGAACAAAGGACACTGCGAGTAAAGCTTCAAGTTCATTACATTTACTATTTTTACTGTTTTTAATTATTCATTTGCATTTTAATTTTTGTTTTAAATTCTTTGCATAATTTTTGTTTTTATTTATATCTATTGGAGATCTAGAAGGAATGCGGCTTTGGAGTGCAGCTGAGCAGAAGGTACCCTATCATTTGCATGATCCGACTCACAAATGGAATACCGTGGTTGTGTTCTCACGTGCTGGGTGACAATGGGACCTCACTAATGTGTAGTAATATGCCCGTAGAAAGCCAAACTTGAAGAACCTCAGGCAGGTCAAAAGAGCAGGAACCGTACAGTTTAAGATGCAAAGGCAGGCAGCACCTGACTGAGGATTTCAAAATCCAGGCAGTATTTAATCTTCAGGTTAATTAATCATGACAGGGAGGTTCAGAGATCACAGTTTCTGTATGGCACTGTGACTATGATAATCTTAAGTTCAATAAGGCCAGATTTAGATTGGATGTCACCAGAGAGTGGTGGATGTCTGCAAAGTTCCATTTTGTACATTGAAGCAAAATGAGGGAATGAACCAGTGAGGTAGACCAGTCAGCCTGATGTTTGCTGTTGGGAGGTTATCAAAGTCTGTAATTAAGGATGGAGAGACTGAGCACCTTGTAAACATTCAGCTGATAAAAGTGAGCCAGACATGTAAGAATAGGTCGTATCCTGATGATGCAGATTGAAGTAACACTCACAACACGCTGGAGGAACTCAGCAGGTTGGGCAGCATCAGTGGAAAAGATCGGTCGACGTTTCGGGCCGGAACCCTTCGTCAGGACTGTAGAGGGAAGGGGCAGAGGCCCTATAGAGAAGGTGGGGGAAAGGTGGGAAGGAGAAGGCTGGTAGGTTCCAGGTGAAAAACCAGTAAGAGGAAAGATAAAGGGGTGGGGGGGGGGAAGCAGGGAGGTGATAAGCAGGAAAGGTGAAGAAGGAATAGGGGAAAACACAATAGGTAGTAGAAGGAGGCGGAACCAAGAGGGAGGTGATAGGCAGCTGGGGGAGTGGGCAGAGTGACATAGGGATAGGGGAAGGGAGGGGAAGGGAATTACCAGAAGTTGGAGAATTCTATGTTCATACCAAGGGGCTGGAGACTACCTAGACGGTATATGAGGTGTTGCTCCTCCAACCTGAGTTTAGCCTCATCATGGCAGTAGAGGAGGCCATGTATGGACATATCTGAATGGGAGTGGGAAGCAGAGTTGAAGTGGGTGGCTACTGGGAGATCCTGTCTGTTTTGGCGGATGGAGCGGAGGTGCTCGACGAAGCGGTCCCCCAATCTGCGTCGGGTTTCACCGATGTAGAGGAGGCCACACCGGGAGCACCGGATGCAATAGATGACCCCAGCAGACTCACAAGTGAAGTGTTGCCTCACCTGGAAGTACTGTTTGGGGCCCTGAATGGTGGCAAGAGAGGAGGTGTAGGGACAGGTGTGGAGTAACACCTCATATACCGTCTAGGTAGTCTCCAGCCCTTTGGTATGAACATAGAATTCTCCAACTTCCGGTAATTCCCTCCCCCTCCCTTCCTCTATCCCTATGTCACTCTGCCCCCTCCCCCAGCAGATTGAAGTTTTTACACAGAGGACTTGAACCTTTCTGTCTTGCCTCTTGGTACAGGCTAGTTCCCCTGTGCACTCAAAGCTGATGCAGGGTCTCGGCCCAAAACAATGTCTGTCACTTTGCCTCAACAAGTGCTGTCTGACCTACTGGGATGCTCAAAGGAATTTGGAGCCAGAGAGATTTGGACTCTTTTGGGTGACTTAAATCATAGGGACGCTTAGGCAATCCTTACCCCCAGTATGAGTTAGATTTCTTTGTCAGAAAACTAGGTGATGTTTCAGTGGAGTGGGGAGTGTAGGTAGTGTGATATGCAATATTTCACAGCTATTAGGAAGAAGTGAAAAAGTGAACAGGACAGAAGGGTTTCATGTGATCCATTTGTTCATAGTATGAGCTTGAAATTTTATCAGTTGCAACCTCTGAACCACCAATCAGGGAGTAAAACCATAACCATTCCTTTGAGCAACACACGTCAAAGTTGCTGGTGAACGCAGCAGGCCAGGCAGCATCTGTAGGAAGAGGTGCAGTCTACATTTCAGGCCGAGACCCTTCGTCAGGACTGAAACGTCGACTGCACCTCTTCCTACAGATGCTGCCTGGCCTGCTGCGTTCACCAGCAACTTTGACGTGTGTTGCTTGAATTTCCAGCATCTGCAGAATTCCTGTTGTTTGCGTTACCATTCCTTTGAAATGCTATCCTTGGTTAACTAAGACCCATCTTTTGTCTTTATCATCTCCCCATCTTAATCGTCCTAAAAGTACTGAACCTAAATACTCATTTTAATCCTGCTATGACTGTGACAAAGCAAACACAAAAAGAGAAATAATGTATGAGATCATAAAAAGGAAACGTAACTTCATTGGACATGTGATTAGGAAAGAGGGGTTAGAATGCAGAGTAATTATGGGAAAGATTGAAGGGAAGAAAGCAAGAGGAAGGCGAAGACAAATGATGATGGAGACAGCAGCCAGAGAACTGGAAATGAATACCAATGAATTGATCCACTTGACCCGAAACAGGAGTGTGTGGGCCACGGCAGTCAAAGTTCAAACTGGGCACGGTACCTGATGATGATGATGATGATGTGACTGTAATGAATACTCAAGGGATATAGTGTATATAGGATACAGAAACCTCACGTTTTCATGGTGTGCTAACGATTAGCACAACGCTCTTCCAGCTCTGTGCTCCAGAGGATTCCAGCACGGTCTGTAAGGAGTTTGTACGTTCTCTCCGTGACCGTGTCAGTCTCCTCCGGGTGCTCTGGCTTCCTCCCACAGGCCAACGGTTACTATGTGAATAGGTCACTGTAAATGGTCCCGTGATTACCCTGGTGTTAAGTAGGAGAGTTGCTGTGGAGTGCGGCTCGTTGGGCCAGAAGGCCATGGTCCATTCTGCATCTGAGTGAATAAATCAAGAAGTGAAGCTTCTTCAGAGCTGATTATCCTGGCTGATATTCGTCTTGTGAAAACTGAGAAAAAACAAATATTAATCAGGAGTGAGGTCAGCAATGCATCCCTGGTTCTTGGAAAGGCAGTGTCCTCATGTATAGATAACATCAGCTTTTGCAGAATTGAATCTCTTGCATCAGCTCTCAGTGTAAGCTGTTAAAAAACAACATGGCTTTTGGCACGGTTTCCTATGTTTTACTTCAGTAAAGTTCTCTGTGTCAGTGCTACACAAACCTGAGTAGCTCATGGAGGGGAAGCCTCTGACAGTTCACACAGAGAAGGAAAACACTTCTGTTGAAACAATGAGAAACACTGAGAGGTGAATGCAGCAACTCAGCGTGGATATTTAGATTTATAAATATTTGAAAATGGCAGGACCTGTTGAGAGAGTGGAGGGTGGAGATGGGGCAACACTGATGGGATCCAGGTCTTGTAACTAGAGGCTGAGATATAAAGGTAGAAAAAGTGTGTTCAACTCGTGCAGAACTCTGGCTGATTTGCATATAATTCTGGTCACAACACTTTGGTGTGGATGGTATTTGCTGGGACAGTCCCGTGGATGAGGGATTTCAGCTCCAGTGTTGGGCTGCTGGAGTTAAGGTTGCTCTCCTTGAAGTAGAGGAGATGGAGAAGAGGCCTGAGAGAAGAGCACAAGATCCTCATGGGGTCAGACGGGGTAAGTCGAGCGGGTCTGTTCCCATCCGCAGAGGATTTAAAGGCAAGATTTCAGGGAAGGGCACTTTAAATCAGAATCTCTACAACTAGTGCATGTCAACACCAGGACTTGGACACTAATTCAGCATTGGGTGGCAAGGTGGTGCAATGGTTAGCACTACGCTTTCCAGTACGGGTGACCAGGGTTCAATTCCGGCTGCTGCCAGTAAGGACTTTGTACGCTTTCCCCGTGACCGTGTGGGTTTCCTCCGGATTGGAGAGATTGCACGTTCTCCCCATGACTGCGTGGGTATCCTCCGGATTCGGTCTTCTTCCACAGTCCAAAGATGAACTGGCCAGTAGGTTAAATGGTCATTGTAAATTGTCCCATGATTAGGCTAGGAATAAGTTGGGGGATTGCTGGACGGTGTGGCTCTATGTTGGCCTGCTCCGCACTGTATCTCAATCAATCAATCAATCAATAAAGTACAAGCTCCAGTTACAACCTGATGTTGGTCAGATTTTGCAAGTTTGATATCAATTTCCTGAAAATGTTGTTGATTACCAGTGTAATGGAATGATAATCAGTGGTGACACACTGCAACCCGTTTGTCGATTTCAGTGTTACAGGCAGCTGGTGTTGCCACGGTGGCCTTTGGACAATCCACCCCAAGGCTCTGCACTGTCCCCGGTGTGCTGTGTGCTATTCCCTCCTCTTCTGAAGGCACCATGGCTCAACAAACATGGTCGTCAGATTAACGGCCTCAATAGCTCACGGAACTTCGAATAGGTCTGTTGAACAACTCCAGCAACAGCTCAAGAGCACCAGCTCCTACATATGCAAAACGTAACTGAATGACGGTATAGGAGGATCTGTCCTGATGGAGGGTCTCGGTCCGAAAAGTCCTCAGTTCATCCCCTTCCATAGATGCTGCCCGACTTGCTGAGTTCCTCCAGCACGTTTTGTGTGTGGCTCAGGATCTGACCATTATCCGCCATGTATGTACTCTGTAAACCATCCGAGGGTGCACAGGGATAATCGCAGGCAGCACATCCCCATCATGCAGTAAGTTGGCAACCCATTCCCTCTGTGTCTTCAACTACCCACCTATGACCTGAACCTGGAGACAAAAGGGACCACTGGAATCGGCAATCTGATGGCACGAACAGTGAATTCCTCAGCAACTCAGGCATCATCTATGGAGGGGAATAAACAGTGAATTCTCCAACATCTGGTAACCTGCTCCCCCTGTATCCTTTTCCTTTGTCCTCCTGATCTACCCAGTTCCTCCTACACTCATTCTAGCCCCATTACCCAGTTTTTCCTTCTGCCCATCACCCACACTCTCTTCCTACCAGTCCCTCTCCCCCACTGTTCCCATCTGCCTTCCCCATCTCCTTCCATGTTCCAGCTTCCTCTCCTAGCAGTTACCATTGCCTTCAGCCCTTGTCAATTCCACCTATCACCTCCCAGCCTTCATCGTCATTCCAACTCTCTTCCTCCCTCATCCTGGATTCTCCTATCACCAGACAGCTCATGCTCCACCCATTCCCCTCACCTCTTTGTAATGGCTATCTCCCCCTTATCCTAGTCCAGATGAAGGATCTCAACCCAAAACAATGACCATTTCCCTCTACAGATACATCCAGGGTCACTAAGTTACTCTGTTTTAATTTTGTGTGTGTGTGTGTGTGTGTGTGTGAGACTTCAAGAGACATAAAGCAGGTAAAGTTGAAAACCAGTTGTTCCCTTTGAACAAGTGTAACAACTAAATTCTCCTGCAACATTTCAAGCAGGATTGAGCACAGCTAGACTCCATTCTCTCTCTTACGCTGATCGCTCATCTTGTAGACAAAATTCAGTAGTGGTGCAGTGCTAATGACTCCTGCTTGGATTTGCAGGCTTACATTTGACTACTGCCTTCTATTCCATTGGCCCGTTTGATAACTCTTCAAATGAAACCTGTGCTAGCAGAAAGCAGGAGCAGAGAAGTTACAATTGTCCGATTACTGGACCCCGCTGAAAGCACCATGGATGTAATTTGAATGTTCTATACCATGTAGGTGACCAAAGAAGCTGTCCAAAGCAGCGTGGGCTTGTATGCCCCAGTGACACCCTAAGCCCTCCCTCAAGTATTCCCGTGGAGTTTTCCCTGAGGTACATAACAGCCAGGCTCAGCAAAAGGAAGGTTTATATATTTTTTCATATCTTCTTGTGGGTAAGGTTCAGATGGAAGGCTCATCTGAGTTCCACAGTAAACTGGAGGCTGTCAGTGTCATAATTACCCACCCCAAGGTGAACTGATCACTGCAATAGCCCAATCACCCTCCCCCCACAAATCCCCATAGCTCAGCCTACACCTTCATGGGGAAGGCAGGACTCCCTGTCAGGGTGCCTAAATGGGCTGTCACGTGCACTCCTACCAGTATCTGGAGTGGCTGGGGAACTGTGCCAGGGGGTGAGGTCCATGAGAAGAAGTCCATTGTTGACACCTTGAATCTCCAGTTCTCCACAGAGCGTCAAACCCGCCCCATAGCAGTCTATCACACTGAGAGTGCTGGGAATTTAGCGCAAGGCTCCAGTCAGAAACCCCTCACCTGTTCAGAAATGTAATCTTTCTCATGCTCAGCAGCTACATTCTGCAGCATTTTTGCCAAATTGTTGCCAGAAACTGTAGAACAAAATTATAGAGCCATCTGAATAGATGGAGTACTTAGTGTTGATGATGGCTTATTGTCAATCACATATCACACGGTGATGTGGTGTTAGCCATCGCACTGAATGTAGTAGGCAGCACTTCACATACGATACAACGAAATATACTCCTTCGCTATCTGCCTACAGAGCGCACATCTGCCACCATTTAGCCACCCAGCAGCTAAAGCAGTCTCAATATTTAAGCACATACGAATATTGTACATTGCTCCTTTATCCTTTTACCAATGAACACATCAAATTTCACTTCCACATGTTCGTGTTAAAATGAGACCATGAGGCAGAGGAGCAGAATTAGGCCGTTTAGCTCATTGAGTCTGCTCCACCATTCCATCAAACAAAATGCAATCTTATTGAGCTCACACAGCCAACAGCACCATGGGTATATAATCAATCATGTCGGGATTCCCAGTTAGCATCTGGCGGTACCAACCTTTGATAAATGAACAACCTTCTAACATCAATAATACCCATACCTGTGACCAACGGGCTGGGAATGCACATTACTGCTTCACCCGTGGTGTGGTGTAAATAGTCTGAGTTGGACTCCTGGCCCCCTCCTGCCTCACCCAGCAAACACAAACGTCCATCCCCCACCCTCCACTACATCAGCGGTGCGGGTAGAAGCTGGGAACCAAACACAATGAAAATATTAACTCTTACTTACATGTGTGTGTCTTCTTCGTGATGGAAATGCCTGAAAAAGGAAGAAAGTGGCAAATCAATACGTGGCTAACAATATCTGTATGGTGACTATTCCTAGCTGGGCAGTCTGCTCTCCAGTGCATCCAGAGAACCTCTGAACTGCAGTGCATGCAAAGCTTCACTGCACGACAGTGCAGGCAGAGGTTGCAGCTCTCCAGTGCATGCAGAAAATGCTACAGCACTAGAAGAGCTATTTTTGAAACATCTAAATTTGACCGCTTTGGCTTCCTTGGGCATTATTTTGAAATGAAGTAGGGCGCTCTCCAGTGTCCAAGCTAATACTTAACCTTCAGTAGATACTGTACAAAACCACTGGGGGTTGACAATGTGCCAAAGGGTTGTTGTGTCTCTCACATCAGAACCCCTGCAGCTCTTCAGTTTGCAAAGTACCTCCAGCCATCCCGAGTCTGTGAAAGATGAATACAAATCTACGGTCTTAAAATTCATTTTGCATAAAAAGGACTTTAGGCTGTGCAGATGAAGAAAGGCCCGACCTGGACCACAGTGTCCGCACGCAACGCCGGTCACTTTGCAGGTATTGAGACACTTGACCCCTGAATTTTCAGAGGGACCTTTGTTTCCTTAACTGCTTCTCCCCAACACAGAATCCCATCAATCACATCAACAGCAGAGCAACAAATATGATTTATCTGCACTGGTAGGAAAAATAGTTCTTAGTCACCCACAGAAGAAGCAGGTTTTACTTGCCTTACCCTTGAGGATCTCTGCGAAGACCAATACTCAGTTTGCATGCTTTATTGTCACTCAGACCTCTGACCCCTACCTCCTCGCTGTGCCTGAATTGCTTTGGCCAGGGAAGGGCAGGGGTCATGAGCACTCTCAGTTTCCTGGCTTTAGGACTCTTCCAGATGTGTTGATCTTTGGCACGTCACTAACTCCACTTTCTTCCCCACAGTAGTAAGCAGGGTAGGCTCCAGCATTTATCTGTACACTTGTCCCTATAAAGAACCAACCCGCACCTGTAGCCTCATCGCTGGAACCCTTCCTTGAGATCTCACACCCCTCTGACCTTCACCTTGACACAGATCCTCTGAAGGGACAGATGCACTCTTTTATTGCCCCTCTGGTGCCCCTCCACTGCTTGATTTCATCTTCTGTCCTTTCCCTGCACCACCCCATGAGTTCGACACTCCTGACTGCCAGGACCAAGCTAAGGATTCCCTTCTGAAATATCTCTCTTACTCCATCGCCTCCTCATCTTTCCAGTTACTCCTTCAAACGTTTCCTTCAGATTACATTTTTGATCCTTTATATGGCCGGTCATTGTGTTTGTTTAATCAGGCTAGACTCACAGAGCGGTGAATACGTGGACATCACCTGGGGCCACGGAGATGGGTACATAGAAACGTTAACACAAGAGATTCTGCAGAGGTTGGAGATTCAGAGAAGCATACAACGTTTTTATGGAGGAACTCAGCAGGTCAGGCAGCATCGGTGGAAATGAATAAATGCTTCTGGCTGAGACCCTTCTTTCATGGAAATATTTAAGGAAAGGCGGGGTAAGCGCACCACCACGGATATGGTGCGCTGAAGGGCTTGTTCTTATGGTTTCCCATCCACCTGGCTTCACCTATCAGCTTCTAGCTATCCTCCTTCCACTCCCCCTCACCTTCTTATTCTCCCCCTTTTCCAGTCCTGAAGAAGGGTCTCAGGTCAAAATGTGACTGTTTGTTTACTACCATAGATGCTGCCTGGCCTGCTGAGTTCCTCCAGCATTTTGTGTGTGTTGCTCGGATTTCCAGCGTCTCAAGTTTCTGTTCCTGTGGTGTACCCTTCTGTGTCCTATATTCCATTTAAGAAGGGACTTGCTGAAAGTTTTATCAGGGACAGTCGGGAGGAGGCTTGAGTGGGCCTGATATGCTGATGCTGGAATCAGGGTGTGCAAGCTTCCCCCAGCGCATGCCTCGTTGATTTGATTTGACGCAAGTGATGCGTTTCACTGCATGTTCCGATGTACATGTGGAAAGTAAATCTCTTTAAATGACAGCATGGAACAGTGAGGCGGAATGGTCAAGGACAACACAACACCTGTCCTGGGCAGTCCAATTCCCTGCTCCATCACCTTGTGATGGTTTACAGTGTTAAAGGCATTCTATAAATGTGATTATTGCTGAACCCCAGGGAATGAGAAAGCTCCTCTTACAAATCCAATTAATCCTGGTTGACAGGAGTGTGAGGCTGGGTCACATTTCAGGGAGGGGAAGTCAGTGTGAGTGATTGCAGACAGAGCAACTTGATCAGGATGTGAACATTGCGAATGATGCTATAGTAAGATTCAGCGCGTGACCATCTGTGCCCCTCCCCCACTTCTCACTGCCAATAGTGAGCCAATGTAAACAGGAGGAACAACACCCTAATCTTCAAATGGGCACTTGGCAACCTTCTGCAATGAACACTGAATTTTCCAACTTCAGGTAAACTGTTCTCTTGTCATTTCTTATGAAGTCCTTATCTCACACTATTTCTTTAAAAAACCTTGCTGTCAGTATCGCTCATTATCATCTGATCTGCCACCTATCTCTTAGGGACCTTTATCTTACACCCCACTCCTCACCCAAGCTCTTGTTTTGAAAACTCTTCCTCCACTTCGGACGAAGGGTCCCTGATCTGAAATGTCGACTAATTTCTGTCTCCACTGATCCCACTTGACTGGCTGAGGTCTTCCATCTCCTCTGTTTTTGTTTCCGGTTTAGTAAATTTGGGACAACTGAGTAAAAACTCAGCCCTAGTGCATTTTACAGCTTTAATCAATGGTAAATAATCCACCTGCTTATCTGTGAGCATTTCATCTGAACAGATGATAGCTACTGACAGTGCCTGTCATCAGATAGACCTCAGTCCTGTGTTTGGGCGCGGTGGGTGCTGCTCACTGAAGTAAACAAGTTGTGGGACACACAAAATGCATTTCGAACATACTGTGAATGTCAGGATATTGGTCAGGGAGGTTTTCTGCATGGCGAGGAAGGAGTGTTGCTGGGTGCCTCCAATATGTGTGGTGGTTTGTGTCAATTTCAGGAAGGAAGTACTTAAATATTGTCTCGTGGTGAACACCAGTGCTTCTTTTTGTTAAAGCTTATAACAGAATGAGCTTTTCAGTAAAAAAAAGCAAACCGCATCTGAAATAAGTGAGTGTGTAAAGTGAGTGTCGATAAAGATTGCAAACAGGCACTGAAAGATGTGACAATGGGCATCAAGGAGACTTACGGTAAATGTTTAGTCAATGTTCAGCTGCGGGGTGATTTATCGAGGCAGGGGAGAGTTAGCCTGAAAAGTAGGTTCAGGAGGCTGTTAGATTTATAGATTCATACAGTCATACAGCATAGAAACAGGCCCTTCAGCCCATCTCATCCATGCTGGCTAAGATGCCTCTCTACACCAATCCCACTTGCTTGTACTTAGCCCATATCTCTGTGAAGCTTTCCTATCCTTGTACCTGCCCAAGTATCCTTTAGACGTCATCATAGTACCCACCTCCACACTTCATATAACACCTTGTTCCCTATACCAACCACCCTCTGTGTGGGAAACTTGGCCTCAGGTCCACTTTAAATCTTTGCTTCTCACCTTAAGGCTATGAAGTCTACTTTTAGACACTCCTACACTGGCTATTTAGTGTACTGTGGCTATCTACCCTATTTATGTCTCTGATCAATTTTTAAACAAAGCCCTGGAAAGCCAGTGTCAAAGAGTTGGACAGCCGACAACAGATCGATTTGTGCCGAGGCCCAGCAACAGTGTTGTGACATGTTCCAGGAATGGCAGAAGGAGAAATGCCCAGCTCATGGAATGGAATCTCACAGAACAATGTGTCATTCTGGTGAGGAGAGAGAAAGACCAGATGGAAGGTCACATCACAGGGTTACCTTCCTGAGTCACAGCGCAATCAAAGACGTGACGGTGAACTCAGACCTACGTGGAGAGAGCAGGGACCGGCACAGAGCTCACGGGGGAGAGGGCAGCACGATGAAAAGCGGTCAGTTCCACTTTCAGAGCCTGCTACAGACCCAGTTTTGATCCTGACCTTGAGATCTGCTTTTCCAGAAACCTCCAGCAGAGGGACCTTGCCAGTTCTGTCACCCTGCTCTGTTCAGTGTCCCAGTCTCCCTCAGATCCCAAAGGCAAACAGCTGGGTTAATTGGCACTGTAAATTATCCCTTGGTGTAGATTAATGGCAAACACAAAATCAGAAACAAATTACTAGGCATATGTGAATAGATTAAGTGTCTAAAATACTCTGGGATTATAATGTTCTGGTTAGGTTGCCCCTGCAGCATTCAGATCCTGTCAATGCATTATAGGAAGGGTGTTGTGAATCTGGAAAGGGTGCCAGTGAGGTTAACCGGGACACAAGGAAATCTGCAGATGATGGAATTTCAAACAACTCACATAAAAATTACTGGTGAATGCAGCAGGCCAGGCAGCATCTCTAGGAAGAGATATAGTCGACGTTTCGGGCCGAGACCCTTCGTCAGCATCTTCCTATAGATGCTGCCTGGCCTGCTAGGTTAACCAGGATATTGTTTTGGTTAGAAATGTTGTTTTCTCTGGTGCAGTGGAAGCTGAGGGGAGACCTGATAGAAAGTTATAAAATTATGGGAGATATAGACAGCTGCTATCTTTTCCCCGGGATTGAAATGGCTAGTACTCGAGGGCGGATGTTGCTGAGAACAACCAATCACATTTGTAGTACAGACACGACAGAGACAGAGGCATAGTCATAATCGAAAACTTCATCCAGGTGTGTTTGAAGAAAACCCTGCCCAATTACCAATTACCCAATTGCCATCGGCATATAACCTGTAGGACCAGAGGTCCCAACACACTAGAGCACTGTTATGCTAAAGTAAGGAATGTCTAGCGTTCCGTCCCCAGACCGCATTCCGGTAAATTGGATCACTTGGATCAATTGGATCCTTCTGCTACCTGAATACAGGCAGAGGCTCAAGGGCAAAACTCCAGAGATTAGGATAACAAAGAGGTTGCTGGAGGCAAAGGAGTGACTATGGGATTGCTTCGAGTCAGTGGACTGGGCTGAGTTCAAGGACTCACACCATGGTTGTAACAGACTTTATGAAAACCACTGTAGGTGAGTGCATCCTCACAAAATCATTCAGAGTCTTCTCCGACCAGAAACTCTGGATGAGCCATGAGATACGCAGTCTGCTAAGGCCAGATCAGAGGCATTGTCTGGTGAGAAAAAGAAATACAAAAGGTCCAGATACAATTTCTGGAAAGCCATCTCAGGGGCAAAGTGGTAATTCCAGAATAAACTTGAATTAATGAAGGATGCTTGACGGTTGTGACAGGGCTTGAGTACTGTCACCTCTTATAAAGTTAAATCAAGCGACATAGGCAACAGCAGAGTTTTGTGTCCAGATGAACTCAACGTCTTATATGCTTGTTTGACAATCAAAACATGGAGGAGCCATCACAAACTCCCACATTCCCCAATGACCCGATGATCTCAGTCTCTGAGGTCGATGTGTGAGCAGCCTTTACGAGGGTGAAACCGCGAAAAGCATTCGGCCCAGACAGGGTACCTGGCCAAGTACTAAGACCACAAGACCACAAGACCACAAGACATAGGAGCAGAATTGGGCTATTCGGCCCTTCGAGTCCAGCCCAGCATTCCATCGTGGCTAATCCCAGATCCCATTCAACCCTATACACCTGCCCTTTCACCGTATCCCTTGATGCCCTGACTAATCAAGAATCTATCAACTTCTGCTTTAAACATACCCACAGACTTGACCTCCGCTGCCGTCTGTGGCAGAGCATTCCACAGATTCACTACTCTTGGGCTAAAAAAAATTCACGTTACCTCTGTTCTAAAAGGTCGGCCCCCAATTTTGAGTCTATGCCCTCGAGTTCTGGATACCCCCATCATAGGAAACATCCTCTCCACATCCACCCTATCTAGTCCTTTCAACATTTGGTAGGTTTCAATGAGATCCCCCTGCATTCTTCTAAATTCCAGTGAGTACAGGCTCAAAACTGCCAAATGCTCCTCATATGTTAACCCCTTCATTCCCATACTAAAGACCTGTGCTGATCAACTGGCTGGTGTGTTTACTGAGATCTTTAACCGCTCACTTTGGCAGTGTGTGGTACCCTCCTGCTTTAAGCAGGCTTCAATTATACCGGTGCCCTGGAACAGCATGGCAACCTGTCTCAATGACTATTGTCCAGTAGCACTTACATCCACAGTGATGAAGTGCTTTGAGAGGTTGTGATGAAACATATCAGCTTGTGCCTGAGAAATGAATTGGATCTGCTGCAATCTGTCTACCGGAACAATAGATCTACAGCAGATGCCGTCTCCTTGGCTCTTTACTCAGCCCTGGAACATCTGGACGGCAAAGATGTATACAAAAGTATTACAAGGACGACTTTATAGACTACAGCTCGGCATTCAATACCATCATACCTTCAAAACTAATCAATGAGCTTCAAGACATGGGCCTCTATGCCTCCTTATGCAATTGGATCCTCAATTTCCTCACTTGCAGATTCCAGTCAGTTCAGATTGGCAACAACATCACCTCCACAATCTCCAACAGCACAGGTGCACCACAGGGCTGTGTGCTTAGCCCCCTGCTCTCCTCGCTTTGCGACTACGACTGTGTGGCTAAGCACAGCTCCAATGCCGTATTCAAGTTTGCTGATGACATCACTGCCGTAAACTGAGTCAAAAGTAGCGACGAATCAGCATATCAGAAGGAGATTGAAAATCTGGCTGAGTCGTGCCACAACAGCAACCTCTCACTCAATGTCAGCAAGACCAAGGAGCTGATTATTGACTTCAGAAGGAAACCGGAGGTCCATGAGACAGTCCTCATTGGAGGATCAGAGATGGAGAGGGTCAGTAACTTTAAATTCCAAGGTGTTATTATTCTGGAGGACTTGGCCTGGGCCCAGCATGTAAGGGCAATTATGAAGAAAACACAGCAGCACCTCTACTTCTGTAGGAGATTACGGAGATTTGGCAAACTTCTGGAGATGTGTAGTGAAGAGTATATTGACTTGTTGCATCACGGCCTGCATGGGAACATTAATGCCCTTGAACGGAAGATGTTACAGAAAGCAGTGGATACAGCCCAGTCCATCATGGGTAAAGCCCTCGCCACCACTGAGCACATCTACAGTGTCTATAAAAAGTATTCATTCCCCCTCCCCAGGAAGTTTTCACATTTTATTGTTTTATAACATTGAATCACATGATTTAATTTGTTTTTTTTTTGATTACTGATCAACAGGAAAAGACTCTTTCATCTCAAAGTGAAAACAGATCTCTACAAAGTGATCCAAATTAATTACAAATATAAAACACAAAGTAATTGATTGTATAAGTATTCACTCCCTTTAATACGGCACACCAAATCATCACTGGTGCAGCCAATTGGTTTTGGAAGTCACACAGTTAGTTAACTGAAGATCACCAGGTGCAGTCAAGGTGTTTCAATTGATTGTAGTAAAAATACACCTGTATCTGGAAGGTCCAACTGCTGGTGAGTCAGTATCCTGGCAAAAACTACACCATGAAGACAATAGAACACTCCAAGCAACTCCACAAAAAGGTTATTGAAAAGCACAAGTCAGGAGATGGATACAAAAACATGAAGCCAGAGCTACACAGGAATGGCTTAAAAACAACAAAGCTAATGTCCTGGAGTGGCCAAGTCAGAGTCCAGACCTCAAACAAATTGATAATTTGTGGCTGGACTTGAAAAGGGCTGTTCACTCATAATCCCCATGCAATCTGACAGAGCTTGAGCACTTTTGTAATGGAGAATGGGGGAAAGTTGCAGTGCCAAGATATGCAAAGCTGATAGAGACCTATCCACATAGACTCAAGGCTGCAAAGGTGCATCTACTAAATACTGACTTGAAGGGGGTGAATACTTATGCAATCAATTACTTCGTGTTTTATATTTGTAAATAATTTGGATCACTTTGTAGAGAAGTGGTTTCACTTTGACATGAAAGAGTCTTTTTCTGCTGATCAGTGTCAAAAAAAACCCAGATTAAATCCACTGTGATTCAATGTTGTAAAGCAAAACATGAAAACTTCTAAGCGGGGCGGGGGGGGGAGGTGGAATGAATACTTTTTAAAGGCACTGTGACTGAAGCATTGTTGCAGGACTGCGGCATTCATCTTCAGTGATTTTTAACACCCAGGGCAAACTCTCTCCTCACTACTGTCATCAGGAAACAGGTACAGGAGCCCCAAGACTCACACTACCAGGTTCAGGAACAGTTACTATGCCTCAGCCATCAGGCTGTTGAACCAAAGGGGAAAAGTTCACTCAACTCTGCTTGTCCCATCATTGAAAAGTTCCCACAACCAATAAAGGACTCTTCATCTTATGTTTTCAGCATTTATTGTTTATATATTGATTATTATTTCTTTCTTCTTGTACTTGCACAGTTTGTTGTCTTTTCCATGCTGGTTGAGCGCCCAAGTTGGGTGATCTTTCATTGATTCTGTTGTGGTTATTATTCTATAGATTTATTGAGTATGGCCACTGGAAAATGAATCTCAGGTTTGAATATGGTGACATATATGTACTTTGATAATATATTTACTTTGCGCTTTGAATATATTCTACTTAGATGTGGCAACTGGGATGGGAGAAGATGAGCTGCGTACATAATCTACTGATGCCTCTGGACACATCTCCAGTGATGTTCCTGGAATCATCGGGTGTTTTGGGTCTTTCAACATCATGCAACCTCCTCCAGGTGACCCAGCCGGGGCTGATCAGACCCCAGCTTGTGTCCAGATGGCTAGCTACTTATGACTCCATGGCTCCCCTCTATTGAGCCACAGCCATCTTGAGACCCCCTCTGCTGCATCGGTGGTACTGCGGATGGCTCTCCTCTTCCTCTCTCCCTCGATGCCCAAATTGCTGAAGGCTTTAACTAAAGAACAGGCTGCAAATCCCCTACAACCAACCTCCACTGGGAGACACCTCGCTTTCCATCCAGCCTGCTGACAGTTGCTGCGTACTTGGAGAGCTTCCTTTCAAAGGCCTCTTCCAAGCTGTCTTCCCATAGGACTGTCAGCTCCAGCAGCACCACTTGCTTAGTTGACTCAGACACTAGGACAATGTCTGGTCACGGTGGTGGCTGCGATACGGTTGGGGAACTTCAGCTGCTGTTCGAGGTCCACCAACAGCTGCCAGTCCCTTGCAGAAGTCAGAATGCCTGCAGATGTTCTTTTGGCAGGTATTGGCTTCTCCCCAGCTCTGATAGAAGTACAGCTGATGTTTCCACTGCCCAGTGTGTCTAGATTCTCAAAATTACAGAATGGCCTCTTTGGACAGAGATGGAGAAATCTCTTCACTATGAGGATGGAGAGTCACTGGAATTCTCTGCACAAGAGGTCTGTGGAGGCTCAGTTCACCTGAAGAAAATTACCACAGAAATCAATAGCCTTTTAGATATGAAGGGATCTGAGAGATATGGAGTTGATGCAATAAAGAGATGTTGAGTTGAAGGACCAGCTCTGATCTCATTGGATGGCAGAGGAAGCACAAAGGGCTGAACATGTGTCACACATGAGCAAAGGACCTTGAATTATGGTGGGGCGATGGAGTGGGGAAAACATAAACTTCAGACTGTTAAATTATTCTGAACATCCAAAGATGCCCTCTATCCTCAAAGTGGGGTGCTCCTGCTCTCCGCCAGGGCTTGACCTTTTGCTGTGACCTCTATTTCCAATGGAGTGAAGGATACAAGGATGCATCAGCCTCGGACAATGAGTGGATCTACAGTGTATTCACCCAACCACCTCATCACGGGACACCCGCTGATGCCATATGGATAGCATTTACTCCCTGAAATCCTTCTTCAGTGCTAGTCTGACACCTGTCAGGCAAAGTGGACTCCCACAGAATGAAGGGGGTTGACCATGAGAAATTAGTGGTGGTCCGCTGAGTGAATAGAAGATCTTGTGGTTCATAGAGAGGCATGTGTTTGATGGAGAACTCCAGGAGTGGAGTCCATCACCACCTCAGATTGGAAAGCTGGTGAACCTCCTCACCTCAGGGTAAAGAAAGTCTTCCCCTTGAAGAATCGATGAACTTCCTGTTGTTGCAGTGAGCAGCATACTGGAGAGATATGGTCCCATTGTAATTGCCTGAACGGTCCCAAGGCCAGGAGGTTGAGAGTGACAGTGACATTGACCTCATGGACAGAGAAATCTAACTGCAGGAGTTTGGCTGAAGGTTTGTTGTGTGATGACACGTGGAGCAGTTCTTGGATCGAGATGGCGTGTCGAAACCCTATCTGATCTGTCAGATTGACATAAACTCAGTGGCCACTTTATTAGGTACACCTGTCAATTAGTGCAATTGCCCAATCAGCCAATCATGTGGCAGCAACTCAATGCACAAAAGCGTGCAGACATGGTTAAGAGGGTCAGTTTTTGTTCAGGATGGGAAAAGAGATGTGATCTAAATGACTTTGACCATGGTTGGTGGCAGATGGTTTGTGCTTTGAGTATCTCAGAAACTGCTGAACCCCTGGGATTTTCATTTTTTGAATTTATTGAGATACGGTGTGTAACAGGCCCTTCCAGCCCTTCGAGCCACACTGCCCAGGAACCCCCAAATTAATCCTAGTCTAATCATTGGACAATTACAATGACCAATTAACCTACCGACTAATGTGTCTTAGGAATGTGGAAGGAAACTGGAGCACCCAGAGGAAACCCACATGGTTACAGGGAACGTACAAACTCCTTAGAGACAGCAGCCAGGTCATTGGTACTGTAAAGCATGGTGCTAACCACTACGCTACCGTGCTACTCCATACACAACAGTCTCTAGAGTTTACTGAGAACGATATGAAAAACAAAAAGCATCCAGTGAGTGCTGGTTCCGTAAGCAAAAGCACCTTGTTAAAGAGAGATGTCAGAGGAAAATGGCCAGAATGGTTCCAGCTAACAGGTTGAGTTATTATCCCCCTCAACCCCATTCTCCTGCATTCTCCCTATAACCTTAGATGCCATGACTAATCAAGAACCTATTAATCTCTGCTTTAAATGTACTCAATGACTTGGCCTCCAAATCATATCTTAGGTAAGAGACCCAGACCTTCTCACAATACTCCAAGTGCAGTCTGACCAGTGCCTTATAAAATCTCAGCATCACATTCTTGCTGTTATATATCTAGTCCTCTTGAAATGAATGCTATCAGTGTGTTTGCCTTCCTTACAACTGTCTCAACCTACAAGTTAATCTTTGGCGAATCATGCACAAGGATTCCCAAGTTACTTTGTCTTAAGTATTTAATATTTCAGTAACATTTGAGTCCTATTGTAAGTATATTGTTTGATTAAACATTCTGTTATTTACATAATGCATTGTGAGTTATACGTAAAAGTACGTAAATAGCATACGTTATCATGCCATCATGTCATATATGCTCACCTCACTTACAATGAAAATGAAGTTAGACTTGCATTCCTGGCTCCTTGTTTTCTTTGAATTAGTTTTATATTAGATAATAATGACAATTAATAAGATTTAAACAACCCCGAGTCAAATACCTGCCTGTTGAAGTGTGGCATGATGTTTCATTTGAAAAAAACGCAATGAGAAAAAGTTGAGTTAAACAAAAAAGCACAGCACATTTTTTGGAGCAGTATGTTTTCCTTGCAAAAGGAAAGATAATCAATTGTTCAAAAAAAGACAAAAAACAGAAGAATTCATGGGTTCATAAGCAGTAAATACTGGGTAATAATTATAAATTTAAAAATGAGCAGAAATAGCTGGCTACATCAGAGAGATTGATGTGCTTCATTACACAATGGGTGACAATATAGTAAGCAGAGTATTTTAAAGCAAATGAAATACCCGATGAGAAGTGATTGCTAATTTTGCTGAGTGCTTTGGGTTTAAAGACATACAGTTTGCTTAGAAATTTAAATGCTTCAGCCAAATCGGCTGAAATGAGCTTTGCTGATATTGTGAAAGTAATGCAGGACCAGTTAGAACCAAAGCCATTATTGATTGCCGAGCATTTCAGGTTTCTTAAGCAGAATAAAAAAAAGAGGTGTATGTGGCTGAGTTAAAGAGGTTGCCTGGGCATTGTCAATTCAATATGGCTTAATGATGCACCGAGAGATTGTTTAGTTTGTGGAATTTTACAAGAAAGCAGTCAAAAATGGCTTTAAGTAAAGCATAATTTACATTTAAAAGTGCTGTTGAAATAGCTGTGTCCATGGAAACTAGACAGAGATATAATTGAAACAGTCAGGAATGAAAGTGAGTGTGAACAAAAATGCAGTGTCTAGATGGAGGCCTGCCTGTCTGATTGTGTTACCATTATGGCAGGGGCTCACATACACCAGAGCAGTGCAGATTTAAAGACAAAACTTGCAAATAATGTAACAAAGTAGAACACATAGAAAGAGCATGTCAGGTAGGCAAAAATAAGTGGACTGTACAGGGAAGAGAAAAAGATAAAAAGTCAAGTTGTAGTTTCAAAAAAAGCACTAATCTGCATGTTGTTGATGAAAAATCTGATAATGATGAGAGTAACACAGGATGGTGTAGTTTTGATGTGAAAACTGACAATGGACCATAAACACTCATAGATGATATCGTATTTGTAAGTAGGATGCTGTGCACAATTCTGATTTGATGGAGACAGACGTGAGAAGCACAAAGGAACATCTGGAGAAACTTCTGAAATGCCCGGTTCGCTGCCACTGCTACTGTGCGATCGAGAATCTCCGGAGGGAAGGCCCCAAAATCCCTGGCTTTGCCTGCTGCTGGTGACTGAGGCTGGGGTCGAAGTGTTCAGCAGAGATGGTGCTTGGTACTCGGTGTCGGAGGGCTGGTCGGAGGCTTGAAGTTTTCGGATGACTCAGAGTCGGACAGTGGTCGGGTATGGCAGGGAGAGATTTTCTTCCTTCTCCCGTCTGCGTGAGATGTGGGGCTTTCGAGAGACTTTGAACTTTTACTGTGCCCATGGCCTGTTCTTCATCAAGTTATGGTATTGTTGCACTGTTGTAACTATATGTTTTTGTTAGTTTTTCAGTCTTGGTCTGTCCTGTGTTTTTGTGATATCACACTGGAGGAATATTGTATCATTTCTTAATGCATGCATTACTAAATGACAATAAAAGAGGACTACGTGTCCTCATAATCTAATCTATAATCTAATAAAGGGCTTTGGAGCAGCATCTGCACCTGCACTCTGATAGAAAGCTATGGGCCAGGTGCTGTGAGGTTGCTACCTGGATGACATGATTGTTAATGGTAAGGATGACAAGGAACATTTCCAAAATCTCTGGACAGTGTTAAAAAGATTAGAAGATAATGGGTTCAGGGCACAAAACAACAAGTGTGAACTATTTAAACCAAGCATCACTTACTGTGGTCACACCGTTGAAGCAAAAGCATTATGCAAGTGTGCTGAGAAAATTCAAGCAGTGGTGGATGCCCCAAGGCCAAAGGGCATATCACAGCTGCGATCCTTTTTAGGATTTGTCAATTACTATAACAGGTTCCTTCCAAACCTGGCTACTGTGTTCCATCCCTTGAACTCATTACTACAGATTGGGAAGAAATGGCAATGGACAAATCAGTGTGAGGTGGTTTTCCAAAAGGCAAAGGGAATAGTGAAGTCGGACACTGTACTCACACATTATGATCCACACTGTCAAGTGAAGCTTGCCTGTGATGCCAAGCCTTAAGGTATACGTCTAATGAATTCTCCATAGCCTCTGCATCACATAACCTTACTGTTGCAGAGAAAAATTATGCACAGATTGACAGAGGCCATGAGTGTGGTCGTGGGTGTAAAATATTTCAACCAGTAATTATATGATAGAGATTTTACCCTCATTACTGACCATCAACCAACTAGAGTCCATTTTCAATCCACTAAGTGCTGTTCCACTAACAGCAGCAGCACAAATGCAGAGATGGACACAATTACAAGATCGAATTCAAGAGGACAACTAATCATGGAAATGTTGATGGATTGTCCCTTTTACTCTTGCAAAAGGAAATACTTGAAACATTTACAGAAGAGAACACTTCCCTCGGTGTATTCTGCCTGAAGTAAATTAAAAGTCACTCTATTATGGCAGAAATGATCCAAAGAAAAACTTGAAAAGACCCCACACATGGTAACCAAAAATGACTGGAACGTACAGCAGAAACTCCAGTTGCCCTGTTGTTACCAGCGCTGGGATGAACTTGCCCTTGATGGGAGTTTCCTTACGTGGGCATTGAAAGTTGTTGTACGATCCAAACCTTGAGTTAAAGTGTTGGAGAAGCCACATGCTGGTCATCTAGTCTTGCTCAAAATGAAAGTGTTGGCTCAAAGTTTTGACTACTGACCTGGGATAAATCAGTAGATTGAGCAGCTCGCCATATAATGTTCCGTATGCTAACACACCCAGGGATGCAAAGAGCAGCGCCCTACGTTCTTGGGAATAGCCTGCATTGCCTTAGCAAAGGGTTTATGTGTATTTTGCCAGACCATTCATGGGCACAAATTTCTTATTAATAGTGGATAGAGCTACAAGATGGCCATCAGTGTTCCCAATAGCCTCCACTACAGCCTCATACACCACTGATCTATTGGGAAGCCTCAGTTATACCAGAACGCTTGGTCAGTGATAATAGACCACAGTTTGTGTCGGAACAGATCCAAACATTCCTGAAAATGAATGGAATAAGGCATTTTACATCTGCACCGTACCACCCAGCTACAAGTGGCTTGGCGGAAAGGTTTGGCCAGCACCTGAGGAATGCACTGTGAGCAATGTCAGCAGAACACACTACACTGACACTGAATCAGAAGCTCGCCAACTTCCTCCTTGCATATCCCAATGCAGCACACTCTACAGTCAACCACTATGCTGTTCTTGAGTCTCCTCAAGCCTATTCTCCAAAGGAGTATGCAGGAAAAACCACTGAGGCAAACCGAGAGCTCCTCAAACAAGGAGATTCAACGTTTCACTCCTGGACAGGCAGTCTTGGCAAAAGAGTACAGAGGTGATCAACAGTGGATACCCGGACAGAACTGGACCACCCTCCTACACAATGGAGATTGAGTCTGATGTCACCTGGAGAAGACACATCAATTGGTTGGGGAAAGCAGAGTCAATTTTTAGAGAAGAAAGGTGTTTGGAGCTGTCAGAGCCACTTCCTGAAGTCCCAGAGTCAACTCCTACAAGCACCACAGAGGAGCGGACCTCAGAACCTGAGATCGTTTCACAGCCACAAATCTCACCTGTCAAGCAGAGTGATCGCAATTGTCAGGAAACATGTTAGTCCTCAAGAGTAAGAAAGAAGAACAACAACTAAATCTTTAGGCCTGAATGGGACAATTTAAAATTTACTATGCTGTGGATGTCTATGAAGTAGTTGTATAATATGGTATGTGATATATACGCGATTAAGAAACCATGCTGACTTTAGTCTTTTTTATCACGCGCCTGAAATCTCATCCTTGTCCCAACCACTGAAAACAGGCTGATTGACCTATAGTTTCATTTCTTCTGCCTCCTCCTTTCTTAAAGAGTGGAGTGACATTTGCAGTTTTCCAGTCCTCAAGAATCTAGTGATTCTTGAAAGATCATTACCAATGCTTCCACAATCTCTTCAGCTACCCCTTTCTGAACACTGGGGCATAGTCCAGCTGATCCAAGTGACTTACATACCTTCAGACCTTGCAGATTCTCAAACACCTTATCCTTAGTAATAACAACTACATTCACTTCTGCCTCCTGACATTTTCAAATCTCAGGCATAGTGAAATAGTGATAACCGATACAAAATAATTACTAAATTCCTCTGCCATTTCTTTGTCCCCATTACTACCTCTCTAGTGCTATTTTCCAGCTGCCTGATATCCACTCTCACCTCTCTTTTACTCTTAATATATCTGAAAACAACTTTTGGTATCCTCTTTTATATTATTGGCTAGCTTACCTCTATATCTCATCTCTTCTCTCCTTATGGCTTCTCTATTTGCCTTCTGTTGGTTTTTAAATCCTTCCTAATTTTCTAATTCCTTCTAAATTTTGCTATATTGTATGCCCTCTTATTTGCTTTTATGCTGTCTTTGTCTTTCCTTGTCAGGCACGGTTGTGTAATCCTCCCTTTAGAATACTTCTTCATCTTTGGGATGTATCTGCTGTATCCTGCACCTTCTGAATTGCTGCCAGAAACTCCAGCCATCGTCGTTCTGCCATCATCCCTGCTAGCCTCCCCTTCCAATCAACTTTGGTCTGCTCCTCTCTCATGCCTCTGTCATTTCCTTCACTCCACTGTGATACTGATACATCTGACTTTATCTTCGCACTCTCAAACTGAAGTGTGAATTCTGTCATATTATGGTCATTTCCTGCTAAGGGTTCTTTTACCTTAAGCTCTCAAATCAAATATGGTTCACTACACAACACTCAGTCCAGAATTGCCTTTGCCCCAGTGGGCTCAACCACAAGCTGTTCTAAAAATCTATCGACAGACACGAACACTGGAGGAACTCAGCAGGCCAGGCAGCAGCAATGGAAAAAAGTCCAGTCAATGTTTTGGGCTGAAGCCCTTCGGCAAAAATCTATCTATTGGTATTCTACAAATTTTCTCTCTTGGATCTAGCACCAACCTGATTTTCCCAATATGCCTGCATATTAAAATCCCCCATGACTTTTGTAACATTGCCCTTCTGACATGTCTTTTCCATCCCTTAATTGATAGCCCACATCCTGGCTACTGTTTAGGGTCCTGAAAATAGCTTTCACTTGTATGTTTTTACCCTTGCGGTTTCTTAACTCCACCCACAAGGATTCTATATCTTGCGATCCAATCTCACCTCTTTCTAAGGATTTGGTTTCATATTTTACCAGCGGAGCCCCATCCCCTCTGCCTATCTGCCTGTTCTTTTGATACAAGATGTATCTTGGATTTTAAACTTCCAACTGTGATCTATAATTCACAAATGCCCACAACATCATATATGCCAAACTCTAACTGCACTACAAGGTTATCTACCTTATTCAATATACTGTGTGCATTCAAACCTAACAACCTCTGTCCTGTATTCATCACCCTTTTCAATTTTGCCCCATGTTACAGTTCAACTCATCCCACTGATTGCAATTTTACCCCATCTGCTTGTCCTTCCCCACAGTTTCACTACACACTGCATTAACTTACATAACAACTGCCCCAGCATCAGTCCTATCACTTCAGTCCCCACCCCGCTGCCAAATCAGTTTCAGCTCTCCCCAACAGCTCTAACAAACCTGCCCCAAGGGTATTGGACCCTTTGGGTTTAGGTGTCACCTGTCCTTCTTTGTCTGGTCATTATTTCGCTGCTGTCTTTAGGAATTTGCTTGGTATTCTCCCTAACAGTGGTTAACTGTGAAATTGCTTCATTAGCTTTGGAACATCCCGAGGTTGTGAAACTTAAATGGGGAACATGACAGAAACACAGGTAAATGATGTTAAGTTTGGACTCACATCTGAAGCTGTGGAGTGTTGATCAAAAATGTCCCTCCAGCATATCCACACTTCAGTGAGAACGGACACCGATATTGTTTTTAAAGTAGGACATCGCAGTCTTCATCCCAAAGCTCCCTTTTATCTGACAAGTTTAACCTTCTGAGAAACTTTACAATGAGTTGAGGCTGTTGACATTAATTCTTCAGGTCACAGATGATCCCTGTGGTTTTGAAAGTAATTTCAGTTTTTTTTTCACCTTGACAAGTCATCCCAACTAAGGTGAATATAAAACCTCATCCGTGAACAAACTTAGAATTTGAATCATAAACAACGCCTCATGTCTCACAGCGATTAACTTAGCCTAGTTTCCGTGTGCTCCTGATCTCTCTCTGTTTTCCCAGTGGATTTCAAACCGCAAACTCATTGTCCCAGAAGCACGGGAAATACAGCCTGAGATGGTGAAGTATTGAACTACCTGTGACAGAAGGAGCAAGGAGATCACTTTAAGTACTAGAACAAAAGAAATGGATGAGTAATGTTCAATCTAACGACTTGAATGGGAGACATCAGTAAACTGCTGGGGCAGGTGTGGTGAGTAAACTTAGACAGTTCTCAAATGTTCATTATCCCATGGTAACAAATTGTGTGCATGAACTGATCTTACAGCTACACATGGCCTGACTTTCACTATTTGAAGGCAATGCTGAATTATTTCTTCCCAGGGTTTAGGAAATGTCATTGGGTTTTCCAACTCCTGTTCAGCATTCCATAGAAACGTGTTATCAAAGTCCAATGCAAGCATCTGGCTGGTACGGATGGGGGTATCTTCCCTGAGCGAGGGCTGAAAAGGAAGTCGGCATTACTCGGGGCAGCATCATTCCTGTCCTGAACCTGGTGCCTCTAAGAATTCTCCAAAGTAAAAGCAAGAACAGGATCTCTTCATTTCTGTGAAGGCAGTTGATCTGAAACACTAGAGGCGTGGAAAGGTGGACAAAGCACTGGAGCAATGAGGTACCATTCCTTGACACTTGCACTGGTTCTGCTGTAGACCTGTTGGTGAAGGTCACAGCTTGCCTCCCACTGTGAAGAAACGTGAAAGGCCATTTTCTGCAGGCCGCTAACTTGAGAAGGGTGCGTCACATTCCCCCTCGACCGATCCAGTCAAATGCTTTAATAAGGCTGGGAAAAGGAGCTCATTAATGCTGCTCCTTGCATGGTCTCATAGTTGTCATGTGGCCAATTTAATGCCCACTGTGCCTCAGGACTGATGGAATGGACACTTTGGGGAGCAGTTCTTGGCCGAGGAGGAGGCTGTTGAGGACAGGAACACCAATGTGCGGACTTTCCTCACGCCAGTGATTACTGCAGTTGTTCTCCTCTCCTTCCTCAAGTTCCCAGGAGATTCTGATTCGTGACTAATGTGTCTGCACCAGGTTTTAGAACTTTGCCCGGGACAACTGTCTCCTCTGAATACAGCGTTTTGCATGTGGTATACAGTACTTAAAATTTCTAATCGATCAGGAGCGACAGCAAGTCTGGATTGAATCGGTCACTGTTGGAAGAGTCAAAGGTGTTCGTGTCACGGTTGAGTAATATGTACGGAGGCTGAGGAAAACACAGTGTGCAATCACCGTGAGGTAGCTTCAGACCTGACGAGGTAACACAGTTTATTATTTATTAAAGTCTTCCACAGGACAGTAATGTTTCTTTTAGGCTCTTTACAGAGTATAGATTGTGTGATCAGGATATTTTAACATAGGGACTGGGAAAGGCAGCTGTTAATGCGATTCAGGACAACACACACCAGGAGAGGGCAGGGAAATGTAAAAAAAATGGTTGACAATTCCTTCATCTTTGCCTGTGAACATTGTCATTTTTTGATTGTACTGATAATCTGTTCTCTCCCTGCCACACTGGGATGATCAGAGACCCTGGGATCAGGCTGTAGAAAACGAAGGGCTGATCACTCGATCTGGGACTGAGTTGCACAGTAGACAGATGAGGGAAGGCAGCCCTCACCCAGCTTGTATGAGAGTGTGTGCAGACTCAGGATGTCACTACTGAAGCTAAGTCTAAAAGCTGGGAGTTACTTGTTCCACAAGGGGTCAGGCATCCACGATCAGCTTGTTTACATGTGTCTCCCAGCTTCCTAGTCTCACTACCATGTTACTGGCATTGACGTTATTGCAAGTATATTTTCCCATCTCATCAGTCTCCACGCTTTCTCAGGGCTGACCCAGTGGGATGTCCACATCGCAGCCCTCAGTTCATGGGGATTCCCAAAACAAACCACCCACTGCTGTGAGTCTGCAGAGCTAACTCACAGGCCAGATCTCACACCTCTGTAATCCCCACCAGTCCACCTAGACACAGGGCCACTTTATTAGGACACCTGCAAACATCTAAGCAGCCAATCAGGTGGCAGCACCTCAGTGCATAAAAGCATTCAGACATGGTCAAGAGGTTCAGTTGTTGTTTAGACCAAACATCAGAATGGAGAAGAAATGTGATCTAAGTGACCTTGAGTGTGGAATAATTGTTGGTGTCAGGCAGGGTGGTTTGAGTATCTCAGACATTGCTTGTCCCCTGGAATTTTCACGCACAACATTCTCCAGTGTTTACAGAGAATGGTGCAAAAAACAAAACAAAATCCAAAGGGTGGCAGTTCTGTGGGTGAAAACACCTTGTCAGTGAGAGAGGTCAGAGGAGAATGGCCAGTCTGATTCGAGCTGACAGGAAGGCAACAGTAACTGACCACCTGCTACAACAGTGTGTACAGAAAAGCATTTATGAAGGCACAACATGTCAAACCTTGAAGTGGATGGGCTACAGCAGCAGAAGACCAAGCCAGCTTCAACTCCTGTGGCCACTTTGTTAGGTACACTTCTGTACAGGATAAAGCAGCCACTGAGTGTATATCCCAACTCTATCCCTCCGGTCCTGCTCACTTTCATTGCCTCACCATTGGTAGATATACCCATGAGGTTCCTTGGTGTGGAATTTTGTACCTTAAAACTTCTTTTCTTTTTTAAAACTCTCCTTAAAACCTGCAAGATGGACTAGTGGACTAGGTCTTTGACAAATGAAATGTGCCACTCTTGCCCCATACATCTCCCCTCTCACTACCATTCAGGCCTCGAACAGTCCTTCCCGGTGAGGCAAAACTTCACCTGTGAGTCTGTTGGGGTCATATACTGATTTTGGTGCTCCTGGTATGGCCTCCTGTATATCGGTGAGACCTGGTGTAGATTGGGAGACCGCTTCGCTGAGCACCTATGCACCGTCCACCAGTAAAAGCCGGATCTCCCAGTGGCCACCTATCTTAATTTCACTTCCAATTCCTATTCCACATGTCAATCCATGGCCTCCTTCACTATCACGATGAGGCCACACTCAGGTTGGAGAAGCAACATCTTATAATCCGTCTGGGTAGCCTCCAACCTGATGACATGAGCATTGATTTCTCAAACTTCTGGTAATGCCCCCCCTCACCAATCCCCATCCCCTTTTCCCTCTCTCACCTTACCTCCCTGTCTGCTCATCACCTCCCTTTGGTGCTCCTCCCCCTTTTCTATCTTCCATGACCTTCTGTCCTCTACTATCAGACTCCCCCTTCTCTAGCCCTGTACCTCTTTCACCAATCAACTTCCCAGCTCTTTACTTCACCCCTCACCCTCCAAGATTCACCTATCACTTTGTGTTTCTCCTTCCCCTCCTCCCACCTTCTACCTCTAACTTCTCATCTTTTTTCTCCAGTCCTGCCGAAGGGTCTCTGCCCGAAACATCGACTGTACTCTTTTCTAAAGATGCTGCCTGTCCTGTTGAGTTCCTCCAGCATTTTGTGTGTGTTACTTGGAGTTCCAGCATCTGCAGACTTTCTCTTGTTTGTTTTTACACAGCCTTGTTTTATTTTTGTTTTGACATTCTTCAGCAATGTCTTTTAATATTTTGTTGTGCTAAAGGTTCGTTATAAATGCAGGATGTTATTGATATTGTTGGATGCCAGCATAAGATCAATTTTCTACAGATGGGCAACAACGTGGAGGTCAGTAAACTAGGGGAATTAAAAGTTAAAGGTAGGTGAGGATATCTTATTCCAGCCTCTCTCTCTCTCTCTTGCAGCCCAAGAAAAGCCAACAGGATCACACAGATGAATTTTGAGAGCTTCAGGTTTCTAGATGCGAATATCATCAAAGGCCTGTCCTGGTCCAATCATATTGATGTCAAGCCAAAGAAAGCTCACCAACACTTCTTCTTCCTCAGGAGGGTGAGGAAATTTGGCACGTCCCTATCAACTCTTACCAATTTTTATTGATGTAACATGGAAAGTATACTGCCTGGATGCCGAACAGCTTGGTTTGGCGACTGTTCTCCGCGTGATTGTAGAAAAACTGCAGAGTTATGGACAGAACTCTGCACCTCACAGGAACTAGTGTAACCTCTATGGACTCTGTCTAAACTTACTGCTTCAGTAAAGCACCCAGCATAATTTAAAGACCTCACCCACTCTAGACATTCTCCCTTCTCCCATCTCCCATCAGGCAGAAGATACAGAAGCCTGAAAGCATGTACCACCAGCCTTAAGGACAGTTTCTATCTTGCAGTGATCAGGCTCCTAAGCAGACCTCAGGTACAATAAAATGGACCCTTGGCCTCACAATCTACCTCGTCATATCTTGCCCTCTATTGTTTAACCTGCACTGCACTTTCTCTGTAACTGTGAGACTGTTACTGTTTTACCGTATTCTAGGTCAATATACTGTGTAAAGATTAGATCTGTACAAACAGCATGCAACACAAAGCTTTTCACTGGATCTTGGTACATATATTTATTTATTGAGATACACTGTGGAATTGACCCTTTCAACCCTCAATTTAACCCTAGCCTGATTACGGGACAATTTACAATGACCTGCGCCAACTGGTATGTCTTTGGAGTGTGGGAGGAACACGAGCACCCGGAGGAAACCCACGCGGTCATGGGGAGAACGTACATGTAACAATAATAAACCGACAGCCATTAACTAGTCATCGGTTTAGTCAAGGCTGCTCTCTGTCTGCCTGGTACTGGTGGGTCTTCCAGTGCAACAAGGTGCCCATAAGGGAATGCTGATGGGTAGTACTTTTCAGGGTGCAGGAGTACGTGCTGAAGGACACTCTGGTGCTCGATGCATCAACACAAAGGCTCTGTGGGGAAGGACCACAGCCTAGGTCCAGTTTAACAGTGTCCATTGGACACTGAGGGGCAGAGTTCTGTGTTGTGGTCGCCCGTTGTGTCCAACGATTACATTCATTCTTGTGCAGCTGGCTTACTGTGGCTCTGGAGTCCAAGTGTGGAATGGCGAACTCAGTCGCAGTGAGGGCGGGGGAACAGTCCTGAGTCAGCTGGAGGAGTTGCTGCTGTAGCTTCCTTTCACTCTTGGGCAGCCAACAGGTCCACATGATGCCTCTCCTCAAAGTTGTGTGTGCAAGTGTTACCACAGCACACATTCCAGTCTGGCCTTGTGTGCACTATTCCAGCTGCTTTGGAGTAAGTCCAATTTATGCTGCGTTGGCCTTCACACAGTCTTGGTTCCTCTTGCCCAGAGACAGCTCACCATACAGTAGCTGTTTATGGATTGTGGAGTCTTCCAGGCATAAGACTCATCCCTGTCTATTGAAGCTGGGCTTTTGGACTTGATGCTCGTGGTCTCCACCCTGTCGAGGTCTTCCAGGTTTGTGACTCGGTCCTGCCAGTGGATGCCTAGGATCGACCTCAGGCTACAAATGTGGAAGTGCTGTAGCTGTCTGAGATATTTTCTGTAAGCAGTCCATGTTTCACAGGCATAAGGGAGATGGCTAACAATGCCAGCAGTACACATCCTGAGCTTTGTGGATAGTCGAGGTTGTGGACATTCAACATGCATGAACGCAACAGAACAACATTCTGGCTGGCTTTGCAAATCCTGGCATTGCTTTCTTTGTCCAGGGAGGCATCACTATTGATGATGCCAAGGCACCAGATCTCATCCACCATAATCAATATTTTTCTCTCATTGGTGATGGAACGAAGGGCAACAGCAGGTCCAGGAACAGAGTGCAATGGGACTTCCGTCTTTACCAGACTGATGGTAAGGCCAAAGAGACGAGAGTCTTCTGCAAAGGTGTTGGCAATGAGTTGGAGATCAGACTCTGTGTGGGCCATTAGGGCACAGACGTCAGCAGAGAGCACTTCAAGGACAAGCTTCTCAATCGCCCTTGACTTGGTGTTCAGATGATGCAGGTCAAAGAGTGGTGCATCAAGCCTGGATTTCAGGTATACTGCCTGTTCAAGATTACTGACCGCAGGGGTTCAGCATGCATCAGAAAATTAGGTTAAAAAGCACAGGGGCCAACACACACCTTTGTTCCTCACCATTTGAAATGTTGAATGGCTTCTCTGTTTGACAGGACGAGGCCGGTCATATTGTTACGAAAGAGGTGAATGACGTTGATGAACCTGCCTGGGCATCCTAACTTCAACAGTACCATCGACATCACTTCTCTGTTGATCATTTTGAACACTTTGGTTAGATTCATGAAATCGGCGTCCAAGTTCAAATTTTGTGGTATCCATTTTTCCTGAACCTGGTGAATTAGGAAGACTATGTCGATAGTGTGCTCACCTGAGCAAAAACCTCTCCGTGTCTCAGGGAAGTTCTCTTCTGATAAGGTGCTGATAAGTCTGCTGAGAATTTTACGGTTCAGAAATGCACAGGGAAATACCTCAGTAGTTACCATAGTCAGTTTTGCTTTGCTTGTTTTTGAAGCGTGGGACGACCGTGGCATATTTGAAGTCTTTAGGCATAATTTCTACTTTCAAAATGCTTGTAAGAGCGCCTTGGAAAGTTTTGATTGCAACTGGACCTGGCAACTTGAAGACCTTGGTGGAGATTCCATCCTGCCTCAGGGGGATTTTCCAGAGCTTGTTTGAGCAATGGTTTTCTCAATCTCATCCAATGCCGGAGGAAGTTCAAGGATGTCAACAGAAGGTTTCTGCAGGACCTGATCAAGCACAGCCTGTTCTACAGCAGAGGGCTGTGGAATAGGCTGCTGAAGGTTTCCCTCCGCATGACGTCAATGCCTTCATTCTCCTGCAGCAAGGTTATGCTATCTGATGACAGGACGTGGTGCCTGGTGTATGCAGTCTGTAGATTGCCTTAATAGCACTGAAGAACAGTTTGAAGTTCTCAGTATTGGTGTAGCACTGGATCTCTTCTGCTTTCTTCTCCCACCACTCATCCTGCGTTCTACACAGGGCAGCCTGTACCTGGCTCGGGAGGCGTTTAAAGTGATCACGTTCTTGGAGGATATGCCTTTCTGCTTTGCGATACACATTTTGGTTCTTTATTTTATTATTTTTTGTCCAAAGTGTGGGACAGGCCCTTCTGGCCCTATGAGCTGCGATGCCCAGCAAACCTCAATTTAACACTAGCCTAATCACAGAAGCATGTACAATGACCAACAACTGGTATGATTTTGGACTGTGGGAGGAAACTGGAGCGCACGGACGAAACCTACACGTTCACTGGGAGAACGTACAAACACCTTACAAACAGCGGTGGATATCCATAGAAACATAGAAAACCTGCAGCACAATACAGGCCCTTCGGCCCTCAAAATTGTGCCAAACATGTCCCTACCTTAGAAGTTACTAGGCTTACCCATAGACCTCTATTTTTCTAAGCTCCATCCAAGAGTTTCTTAAAAGACCCTATAGTTTCCGCCTCCACCACCGTTGCTGGCAGCCCATTCCACGCACTTAGCACTCTCTGAGTAAAAACTCACCCCTGACATCTCCTCTGTACCTACTCCCCAGCACCTTAAACCTGTGTCCTCTTGTGGCCACCATTTCAGCCCTGGGAAAAAGCCTCTGACTATCCACACGATCAATGACTCATCATCTTATACACCTCTATCAGGTCACCTCTCGTCCTCTGTCGCCCCAGGGAGAAAAGGAGATCCAGCCAGAGTCTTGGCCCTGCTCTCTTTAGTTTCATTGAACACGTTTTGGTGATGCTTCTTTTTCGATCCAAGAACCGATTCCATCAGCACAGTTTTAAACAAGTCCCACTTTTGTGTTGCGCTTCCAGTGAGGGGTCTGTGGGACAACAGTTTGTCATGGAGGCTGTCTGCGAATTGCTGATTATGTTTCATTTGCTTCAGCTTCCCAAAGTTAGTAGACTGTCTAATGACTTTTACCTTTGATACAATTGAACAATATGTAGTGTGAGGATGGTTCTGATCAGTTGATGATCAATTCCCATAGCATGAGAGTTAGTATGATACAACATTGACATTGCCACTCTGAGCGAGACCAGACTCGCAGGAGAAGGATCCATTTCTGAGCCACAAGGTGGCTATACTCTTTGCTCTGGAAGGGCAAAGCAAAGAATGAGACTGAACCCACAGAGTTGGTCTTGCTATTAAGGACGCCTTACTTTGTTGACTACTAGACCTTCCAACCTGTATTAATGAATGGCTTAAACCCTTTAGCCAATGCCACTGATGTGGCCTCTCTGAATAATATTCAGGCTCAACCCTATTGACACCAATGGATCTGGGGTTGAGAGGACGAACAGCTTCAAGTTCCTCGGTATACACATCACCGAGGACCACACTTGTCTGTACATACCGGCTACGTGGTGAAAAAAGCACAACAGCACCTCTTTCACCTCAGAAGGTTGAAGAAGTTCGGCATGAGTCCCCAAATCCTGAGGACTTTCTACAGGGGCATAATAGAGAGCATCCTGACTGGCTGCATCACTGCCTGGTATGGGAACTGTACTTCCCTCAATCGCAGGACTCTGCAGAGAGTGGTGCGGACAGCCCAGCACATCTGTAGATGTGAACTTCCTGTGATTCAGGACATTTACAAAGACAAGTGTGTAAAAAGGGCCCAAAGGATCATTGGGGACCTGAGTCATCCCAACCACAATCTATTCCAGCTGCTACCACCCAGGAAATGGTACCGCAGCATAAAAGCCAGGACCAACAGGCTCCGGGACAGCTTCTTCCACCAGGCCATCAGACTGATAAATTCACGCTGATACAATTGTATTTCCAAGCTATATTGACCGTTCTGTTGTATATCTTACTGTACATACTATTTATTACAATTTATTATAATTTGCACATTGCACATTCAGACAGAGACATAACGTAAAGATTTTTACTCCTCATGTATATGAAGGATGTAAAAAACAAAGTCGATCAGTTCAAATAAAATATATTGAACTGGTGACACTAATGTAAAGAAAGACATGCCCTTATTGTATTTTGTTTCTTGTATATATTTTTATCAATAAAGTTTATTTTTGAAATTAAAATGATTCCTGATGCACCACTTATCAGGACTAACTGAAACATTGTGTTTAAACATTGTACTGTCTAACCCACTAGCATCTCCAGCATTCCTTCATGTTGTTTCATTTCAGCGTCTGCAGTCTCTTTTGCTTTCAGCACTTGTGCTGGCAATCTCAATTCAAGAGAGCCACTCTATCTACTGGTGCATGAACTGAAACAAACACATTCTGTTGTACGGCCTCATGCTTCCCTCCTCCATCGACCTTGTGGAAAAGAAAGATACTCTGCGTCTGACCTGATGACCTGACCTCCCAAACCACAAGCAGCAAATAACATCATAAAACCCTGCCATAATTCCACTTCAGCCCAGCCTTTGCGCCTCATGCTGAGCTGTGGTTTGCTATTTATGCCAGAAGACTGCATGATGCAATGGACAAGCACTAACCTAGTAAGTAACCACAGATATTTTTCCTTTAGCACTGGAGTAATCACTTCATAGACACTTCTGAAGTACTCTCTAACGGGTGAGTCATTTGATGATACATCTCTGCATTTGAGTAGCCAGTAAAAATCTTTGATAACAGAACAAACTTTTTCAAAGGGCAAAAAACTTAATTATGGTTGCAGTGTTAATTGTTAAGAAGGTAAGGGGAAAGGAGTTTTTGTCCCAGGGCAGGATTTTCTTGCACTTCAGGTACCCATAATGAATGTGGATCAAGTCAGACAGCCAGTCAGCAGTGAAGATCCTCTCCTGTGCTTCTTACCAGGGACCCTGCCACAAGGAGGCACCGGGCACTTGCGTTGACATTTCACACACAAACTGCTTAAGCTTCACAGTCCAATATGTGACTAAATGTTTTCACTGTGTACTGCAGAAAACATTGGAGCCACTTTGTGCAGAAGGTTCCAGCAACAGCAGAGTTTTCTTTATCCTTACTGATGACGCAGCTAATGTTGGCGGGGTCCAGATTAAATGTCCTCTACTAACTACCCTTGGAAATGTGGTGGTGACTTCCCTTAATCATCAGCTAGGTCCTTGTTGCTGAAGGGTCTGCCCGAGATTTTTCATCCAACATCAATGAAGTAAAGAATGGCATTTCCAGCTTAGGAAGAAGGTGATCTGGAGAGGATGTGCTGACAGTGGAATGCCTGGGAGAGAGGGCTTGGATATGCGAGGTGCTGTTGAAAAAGCATCTCAGACCAAAGCTTCGAATATTATTCCTTTCCACAGATGCTTCCTGACCTGCTGAGTTCCTTTAGCATTATGTGAGTATTACACTGTGTCTGGGAAAGGTACTGTAGCCACAGGTGCCAGGAGAAAAGCTGCTAATCATTTAATACGGTGGACACGTTGCCAACATGTGAGCTGCTTGGTGAACTGAATGGAGTTAGGTGACTGCAGTCACTGATCTTCTCAACAAGACCTTCTCCCCATATTTATTGCCTTAATCCCTATTAACAATATTACCCTTGTCCTTGACTGTTTTCCCTTGTATGGCCTTCACATCTGCTCTCCTCAGTCTGACGCTCACAGACCCGAGCACATCTGAAGGCTGCTCGTCAGCTGTTATGAATGAACCATATAAAATGCAAACCCATTTTCCTGAAAGGCCCAGTACGCCAAGGTCATTTGGGAAATGTACGACGAGCTTGTTTTCCCCACGAGAGACTGTTTCTATTTCCTTGTGTCTGTCTCTTTCTCCTCACTTCAAGCAGCTCATTGATGGTTTTGTCACCAAAACTGACACCTTCTAGTCTGTTGCGTCTGATACTTCCTGAGCCCCCCTCCCCCCCACAACCTGACTCCTGAGCCACACTTTCAATGCAGACCTGAGGCCAGTTTCAAGCTTGCCTTTCCCCAGTTTCTCTCCTATCTCCCCCATGGTCCGCTGCAAGGCAGCTGGAGATGGGAATTAATTTGCTGGAGGAACACAGAGGGATGTGCAGCATCTGTGGAGGTGAAAGGAAATGTCAATGTTTTGGTTCAAAAACCTGCATTAAGATAATTTTTGCCTTGAGACTGATCTCCTACTCCCTCAGCCATTTGCTCATCAGAGTACGGAACGTCTAATATCATCTCCTAGTCCTTATGGCTGGTGATAATAGTTCATACTTTTAATCAGACCTGTAGGGATCACCCTCTCTCCACAGAGGCTACCCTGATCCAAGTCACTAATGGCATGTGCTTGTGACAGAGTACTTCCTCACTGCTTGTAATCCTTGACACACAGTCACCCCTCAAAGCCAGACCACCTTGACCCCTCCACCCCTCTCTTCGCCATTGTGGTAGGAGCACACTTACATGTTTCTGTTCTTGTTGGGATCGAGCAGCAAACAGAAGTGTAAATTGCGAGTTCATGAACTTGTAAGTAGCATTATTATTGTCAAATGAAAAATGCCCTAATACTCTTTCTCCTTCTGAGACTGATTTCCTCTCCCAGTCACTGTTTTGCTCAGACTCAAAGTTGCACTTCAAAGCCTGTATCTGTGCCTTCACCCTGCCTCACCTCCTCTACTGCCAAAACCTTCCTAGATATAACTTGTTATATCTAGCTTTGACCATTATCTGCCTCACCTATTTGGTTCTCTGTAAACTTCAAGTTATCAGTTGTCCAAAGTGTGTCACAATTCTACTCCCTTGTGAGCACCTTTATTTTTGCATTAAGCTTTATTTGGAAATGTAAATGTAAACACCCTGTCATGAAAGATTGAGGATGCTTGGCCCAAAAGTAGAGCAGCTGATGCAATTTAGCGGTAAATGATACTTTGCTAATAAACTGCAAAATAACAAGCCATGAAAGCTAGGAGCATCTGGTTGAGGCTGACTGGTTTGATGGGGGAACAAAGGATTGTGGATGCGAGCAGGGTTTAAATAGGCTGCAGGTGATGTGTTGGAAACAAGTGACAGGTGACTGCTCTTAGCTGGGTGGAGACTGGGAAGTGCCTGCCTGTGCAGGTCTGATGGGACCCCTTACTACAGCTGACATCCAACGGCCCAGGATGATCCAGGTAGGTCCAGTGGAACTCCTCAATGAGCGATAGATCCAAGATGAGACTGGATGGTACCTAAGGCTTCTTCTCTGAGCCGTACCCTTCCCAATCAACCAGGTACTACACACACCATCCACTTGATGCGAATCCATCAACCGGTGAATCATGTACACTGGACTATCTACACCATCCTTGGTTCCAGAGGTACAGGTTCAAGTGGGTTGAGTGGTTCCATGGACAACGGAGTTAAGGCAGGACATGTGGAAGTGATCCTGAGGGCTAGTGGCAGCTGGAGATGGGAAGTGACTGGGTTGATGTAATGGGTGATCGTAAAGAGACCAATGAACTGGGTCGAGAGCTTGTGGGAGTCGCTGAGCAGGGGCAGACCTCAAGTGGTCAGTCAGACCTGGGGTCCGTAGGCCAGAGGAGTCTAGCTGGATACTGACAGTGGTTAGTCTGGTGGCAGTAGATGCGGTTGGCAGCTATGATGGTCTTCAAGCATTCTGACAGCGGTGAACCTCTGGTAGGTGGGACCACGACTGTTGGCTTCTCCATGTGAAACAACAGGGATTGGTAGTGATGAAGCACTTCAAAGGTTGTCATACTGTACCAGTGGCAGAGGAGATGTTTTGATTTTGGGACAGCTCAGCCCAGAGCAGAGACTTCTTCCATGTGGAAGGGTTAGAGGTGGCAAAGCATCACAGAAACTCCTCCAGTTGCTGATTGACTCTTTCCAATTGTAGATGATGCCCAGAAGATAAACTCGGAGCAGTGGAGGAGGGAAAGGAAGGCCATCCAGAAGTGGGAGATGAACTGTGGGTCCCGGTCCGACACAATGCCTCGAGGGAAACCATGGCAATGAACTATATGTTCAAGAGGCAGGTCCACTATATCAGCAGCTAACAGAAATTGGTGAGGGCAATGATGTGAGCCACCTTGGAGAACCAGTTGACCAGTCATGATCACAAAGGCGGCAAACCCGCGATGAAATCTTTGGCGATGTGGGACCACAGGCACCTGGAGACTGGTAGGGGACATGGTATCTCAGATGGCCACTGGTTGGAGGAATAGGACTGGACACACTGTGGGCAGGCAGTGACGAACTGATGTACATCTGCAGTCATGCTGGGTCACCAGAATCTGTTGTACAATTAGATGGCCAGTGGGGGTGAAGAGTGTACCCACTGTGGGGCCTCAGAATGCAAGGCCCTGGCACGTACATGCAGTTGTCAGGTGAGTCGGCCAGAGCAGGCTTGAGCTGTACGGCTTGGCGGATCTGGATCTCCAGGTCCCAGATGTTCAGAGTGAAGATCAGTGAGGATGGAATGATGGGCTGAAGGTCGATCTCCGTTTCAGCTGGGTCGAACTGTCGTGACAGGGTGTCTGCCCTGGTGGTTTCAGAGCCAGTTCAGTAGGAGATGAAGAAGTTGAATTACTCGAAGAAGAGGGCCCAGCGAGCCTGACGTGGGTTGAGTTGGTGGGTCTGTTGTTTGGATATGAGGGTCTGGTGGTCAGTCCAGATCAGGAAGGGCTCTGCGTTTTTCATCAGCCAATGTCTCCAATTCTCCAAAGCCCATTTAATAGCAAGCATCTCCCTGACTCCTGCCCCATAACAGTGCTGTGTAGAGTTGAACTTGTACGAGAAGAAAGCACAGTGATGTATCTTCCCACCCCATTGTTGCTGGGAGATGATGGCCACAACAGATGCGTCTATCTCGACCACAAAAGGTCCAGAGGGAGAATGGGAGCACTGGTGAAGTGTCTCTTGAGCTCTGTGAAAGAGTGGTCCGTGGCAGTAGACCAAGTTATATATGAAGTAGCTGATTTGGTGAGGGAAGTGAGAGGAGTGGTGATTTAGCTGGAATTTCTGAGGAAACAGCAGTAAAAGTTGCAGAAACCCAAGAAGTGCTGTAGTTGTTTGAGGGAGCATACTTGTGGCCATTCAATGATAATGTGTAGTTTCTCTGGGTCCATGGTTATGCCTTGGTGTGAAAGGACGTAACCCAGGAAGGAAGTGACTGTGCTGTGGAACGGGCATTCCCTCAACTTGCTGTACAGTTGTTTCTCGAGGAGACACTGAAGGACTGACTGGATGTGGCAGACATGGTATTCAGGGTCCTTGGAGAAGATGAGTATGTCATTAAGGTAGACAAACTTATTCCTGTGTAGCATGTCTCAGAGGATCTCATTGATGAAGGCTTGGGCAATGGCTGGACTGGTGACAGTCTGAAAGGTATCGCCAAGTATTCGTAGTGGTCAGTGGTCATTATGAACGCCGACTTCCACTCATCCCCCTGGTGGATGTGGCTCAGGTTGTACGCACGTCATGGATCAAGTTTGTTGAAGATCTGGGCTCCATAGAGTGTTTTGATTGTGCTATTCACCAAAGGGACATGGTAGCAGTTCATAATGGCATTTTTTTCTGAATACACAGTAGTTGATGCAGGGACAAAGACCCCCTTCTTTCTTTTTGACAGAGAAAAATTTGCAGTGGCTGGGTACTGGGACGGTTGAATGAAACCATGCTGTAGTGCTTTGGCAAGGTAGTCATTCATAGCTTGGATCTCAGGAGGGGAGAGGAAGAAGATAGAACATCGAAGGGGAGTGGTGTTCGGGAGGAGGGTGATTGTGCAGTCGTGTAGTCTACGAGGTGGCAGGGTGCTGGTTGCCCTTTTACTGAATGCGATGGCTAAGTTGAGGTATTCCTTTGGAGTTCGGTAAATCCTCTGTCTCCACGGACTTACAGGGTGAAGTCAGCTGAGGTTGCAGTCAGGTAGTCCAGCAAGTGAACTCGTTGACCAGGCAAAGTGAGGGACATGCGTAGAGAGACAGGGGTAGCCCAAGTTGAGAGAGGTGTTGGGTGAGTCGATAATGATGTATTGGATTGACCCGCGGTACTCTCCAATGCTCATGTGCATAGGTCATGTGCATCCCTGACCCCAAGGAATGTCCGTCAGTGATGGGGTGCAGAGGGGGTGAAAGGTAGGCTTGGTAGGTAGTCCAAGCTGCACACTCAGAGTCTGGTTCAGAAAGTTGCTTGCTGTGCTGGAATCCACCGGAGTCTCCTGTGTGCATAGGGCCATTGGAATGTGGAAGAGTGCACAGAGCGTTTGGCTCTGGGACTGAAATGGGAGGCCAGGAGGAGCTTAAAAGATAGAAGGACTCTCGTCTCTACCTGGTGGTGCCGCTTACCCGGGTGTAGTGGACACTTGATACGTGGGTGATCAGCTGCACTGCAGTAAGTGCGCTAATTGTTTCTCCACTGACGCTTATGGTCTTGGGGGTATTAAGGGAGCTCTCTCTACCTTCATGGAATCTGGAGGCTTTGACGATGAGGGTCCTGCAGCCTGAAATTGGAAATTGAACTGGGGTTCTGGCTGATGACCTGGAAGGTTGTTCCATAAGATGCTTGTAAATTTGGAGGGCCAGAGTGATGAAGATGTCAAGGTTGGTGAGCATCTCCTAGGTAGACAACTTGTCTTTCAAGTGCTTCAAGAGGCCATAGAATTGAGATAGCTGGAGCTCGAAGAATAACACACACTGTGATAGGAAATTGTGGCATCGGATTGAGGATCTGTCAAAGCATTTGGGCACAGGAATCCGTGGCTCCGAGGGAGAAGGTTGTCGGGTATGGGGTTGCTGTATGAGACAGAGAGCTGGTTGAGAGTGGCGAGCAGATGGTCAATGGTTTCCTGCTGCTTTTGGGATCCTGTGCTCCTATTGATGGGTGACTTCCTTTAGGTGAACATACTCTGCTGGGTCATCGATAGTTCAACCATCCTGTCACAAAATGTGGAGGAGGCTTGATCCAAAAGTAAAGCACTGGAGAAGATTTAGCAGCAAATGAAACTTCGCTATAAACTGCAAAATAACAAGCCACGAGAAGCCACAAAACAAGAAAGAACAGATATTTAACACAACAAGACAACAAGGTAACTGAAGGCTGGGAGCATCTGGTTGAAGCTGAGTGGTTTGATGGGTGAACAAAGGACTGTGGGTGAGAGCTGGGTTTAAATAGGCTGCAGGTGATGAGTTGGAAATGAATGGCAGGTGATTCCTTTTTGCTGGGTGGAGACTGGAAAAAGCCTGCCTGTGCCAGGCCTGAAATGCCTAGCATGTTAGTCTGCATCTGTGGAGACAGAAACATTTAACGTTCACTCTTCTCCTTTTGACTCATATCAAATGATAATTTTGTTTCTCTCTCCATAGACGCTGCCTGACCTGTTGAATCCTTCTGATATTTCTTCAGGTTTCTTGCCTCGAAATGATGTGACTTGGGTATTGGTGTAGTATCTTACCTGAATCACACAGCTCATGGTCTCTCAGTGTGTCAGCTTCATTTTTGGGCAGCAAGCTCATATTTTGTTGCCACCAAAGCACACCTCTCAACATACAGTCAGTGGTCACTTTCTTAGGTATAGGAGGTACCTAATAAAATGACCATTGAGTGTATTTCTGTACGTTCATAGTCTTCTGCTGCTGCAGACTATCTGTAATGTTTTGTGGCTTCAAAACATTAAACTAATTCAAAGGAAAGGCAAGAGAGACAGGAATGCAAATCTAACTCGATTCCTTACTTGAAGCGAGACACGCACTTATTATGTGGTAGTGTCATGACACATGAAATTCACATATTTTTACATAGAACTCAGTGAAATAATTAAATGAGCAAGAATGCTTAGTCAAATATATTTACAATATGACTGAAATGTTAAATTCACAACACCATCCTCTTCAATGTGTTGTGCATTCAGAGTTGCTCTTCTGCAGACGACTGTTGTAACGTGTGGTTATTCGAGTTACTGTTGCCTTCCTGTCAGCTTGAACTAGTCTGGCCATTCTCCTCTGACCTTTTTCATTAACAGAGTGTTTTCACCCACAGAACTGTCGCTTACCGGATGTTTGGTTTTTGTTTTTAGCAACATTCTCTGTCAACTCTGGAGACTGTTGTGCGCAAATATCCCAGGAGAAGAGCAGTTTCTGACTTACTCAAATCACCCCGTCCGGCACCAACAATCATTCCACAGTCAAAGTCACCCAGAACACATTTCCTACCCTTTCTGATGTTTGGTCTGGACAACAACTGAACCTCGTGACCATGTCTGCATGCTATAAGGCATTGAGTTGCTGCCACATGATTGGCTGATTCGATATTTAAATTAACAAGCTGGTGCATAGTTGTACCTAATAAAATCGCCTTTGAGTGTATTTAGAAGTTTCAGCACATAAACATTGCCAATACCACCTCAGATCAAAGTCCCAGGGATTCCCAACCTTTCGAATGGCATGCTCTCCTTCCATTAACAGAGGGGTCCACAGACCCCAGGCTGGGAACCCATAAGGTATAGGAGCAGAAGTAGGCCATTCAGCCCATTGAGTCTGCTCTGCCATTCAATCATGGACTGATCCAATTCTTCCAGTCATCCCCACTCCCCTGCCTTCTCCCCATACCCCATGATGCCCTGGCTAATCAAGAACCTATCTATCTCTGCCTTAAATGCACCCAATGACTTGGTTTCCACAGCCACTTGTAGCACCAAATTCCACAGATTTACCACCCTCTGATTAAAGTAATTTCTCCATATCTCTGTTCTAAGTGAACGCCCTTCAATCCTGAAGTTGTGCCCTCTTGTCCTAGAATCCACTACCATGGGAAGTAACTTTGCCATATCTATTCTGTTCAGGCCTTTTAACATTCATAATGTTTCTATGAGACCCCCCTCATTCTCCTGAATTCCAGGGAATACAGCCCAAGAGCTGCCAGACATTCCTCATACGGTAACCCTTTCAGACCTGGAATCATTCTCGTGAATCTTCTCTGAACCCTTTCCAATGTCAGTATATCCTTTCTAAAATAAGGAGCCCAAAACTGCACACAATACTCCAAGTGTGGTTTCATGAGTGCTTTATAGAGCCTCAACATCACATCCCTGCTCTTATATTTTTTACCTCTAGAAATGAATGGGTTTCAAGGTTGTCAAGCTGAGGAGTGGTAGTGGGGACAAGCTCCTACTACCTAAAAGTGCTCCTCACGGCATGCGCCTCAAATAGCCTCTGACAACCAAGTCCAACTCCTGGCCTTCTCATGTGGCTTAGCCTTGAAGCCCGGCGGAACTGTTTCTACTGACAGGAAAAGAGGCGAAGGCAGGTCCTGGCGCCTTAAAACCAATGAGTCGGGTAGATGGAGCTCGTCATCCTGGGAAGGCAGTCCATCTAAGAGAGGGAAACCCTGATTTCAAACCTCCGCTGCCTTGTGGCTATACCCACTCATGGGAAAGGCTTCGGGAGTAAACCCTGAGGACAAATCCGGAGCTGGAGTCCCTAAGGCAGTCCGACGTTGCCTTCAACCTCGTTCTGGCAACTCCTGCGATGACACTGGTGCCAAGCTGTATCGGCCCTTGCCCTTCCCTTGGACAACATCGGTAGCATGGAGAGGGGAGACTTGCTGCATGGGCAACTGCCGGTCTTCCATACAACCTTGCCCAGGCCTGCGCCCTGGAGAGGACATTCCAGCGTCGACTGAAGCAAGACTTTCGAGGCACAGATCCATGGTCTCACCAGACTAACGGATGCCACCACCAGCACCACAGAAATGAATGCCAACATTGCATTTGCCTTCTTCACCACCGATTCAACCTGGAGGTTAACATTTAGGGTATCCTGCATGAGGACTCCCAAGTCCCTTTGCATCTCTGCATTTTGAATTCTTTCCCCATCTAAATAATAGTCTGCCCGTTTATTTCTTCCACCAAAGTGCATGACCATACACTTTCCAACATTGTATTTCATTTGCCACTTCTTTGCCCATTCACCTAAACTACCTAAGTCTCTCTGCAGGCTCTCTGCTTCCTCAACGCTACCCGCTCCTCCACCTATCTTTGTATCATCGGCAAATTTAGCCAAAAATCCATTAATACTGTAGTCCAAGTCATTGACATACATCGTAAGAAGCAGCGGTCCCAACACCGACCCCTTTGGAACTCCACTGGCAACTAGCAGCCAGCCAGAACAGAAACATAGAAACATAGAAAACCTACAGCACAATACAGGCCCTTCGGCCCACAAAGTTGTGCCAAATATGCCCCCACCTTAGAAATTACTAGGCTTACCTATAGCCCTCTATTTTTCTAAGCTCCATGTACCTATCCAAAAGTCTCTTAAAAGACTCTATCGTTTCCACCTCCACCACCGTGGCCGGCAGCCCATTCCACACACTCATCACTCTCTGAGTAAAAAGCTTATCCTTGACATCTCCTCTGTACCTACTCCCCAGCACCTTAACCTGTGTCTTCTTGTGGCAACCATTTCAGCCCTGGGAAAAAGCCTCTGACTATCCACACAATCAATGCCTCTCATCATCTTATACACCTCTATCAGGTCACCTCTCATCCTCCATCGCTCCAAGGAGAAAAGTCCGAGTTCACTCAACCTATTCTCATAAGGCATGCTCTCCAATCCAGGCAACATCCTTGTAAATCTCCTCTGCATCCTTTCAATGGCTTCCACATCCTTCCTGTAGTGATGCAACCAGAACTGAGCACAGTTCTCCAAGTGGGGTCTGACCAGGGTCCTATATAGCTGCAACATTACCTCTCGGCTCCTAAATTCAATTTCATGATTGATGAAGGCCAATACACTGTACACCTTCTTGACCACAGAGTCGACCTGCGCAGCTGCTTTGAGCATCCTATGGACTCGGACCCCAAGATCCCTCTGATCCTCCACACTTCCAAGAGTCTTACCATTAATACTATATTCTGCCATCATATTTGACCTATCAAAATGAACCACTTCACACTTATCTGGGTTGAACTCCATCTGCCACTTCTCAGCCCAGTTTTGCATCCTATCAATGTCCTACTGTAATTTCTGACAGCCCTCCACACTACCCACAACACCTCCAACCTTTGTGTCATCAGCAAACTTACTCACCCATCCCTCCACTTCCTCATCCAGGTCAATTATAAAAATCATGAAGAGTAAGGGTCCCAGAACAGATCCCTGAGGCACTCCATTGGGACCAACCTCCATGCAGAATATGACCTGTCTACAATCACTCTTCACCTGCTGTGAGCAAGCCAGTTCTGGATCCACAAAACAATGTCCCCTTGGATCCCATGCCTCCTTACTTTCTCAGTAAGCCTTGCATGGAGTACCTTATTAAATGTCTTGCTGAAATCCATATACACTACATCTACTGCTCTTCCTTCATCAATGTGTTTAGTCACATCCTCAAAAAATTCAATCAGGCTCGTAAGGCATGACCTGCACTTGACAAAGCCATGCTGACTATTCCTAATCATATTATACCTCTCCAAATGTTCATAACTCCTGCCTCTCAGGATCTTCTCCATCAACTTGCCAACCACTGAGGTAGGACTCACTGGTCTGTAATTTCCTGGGCTATCTCTACTCCCTTTCTTGAATAAAGGAACAACATCTGCAACCCTCCAACCCTCTGGAACCTCTCCCATCCCTATTGATGATGCAAAGATCATCGCCAGAGGCTCAGCAATCTGCTCCCTCGCCTCCCACAGTAGCCTGGGGTACATCTCATCCAGTCCTGGTGACTTATCCAACTTGATGCTTTCCAAAAGCTCCAGCACATCCTCTTTCTTAATATCTACATGCTCAAACTTTTCAGTCTGCTGCAATCACTAAGATCCTTTTCCGTAGTGAATACTGAAGTAAAGTATTCATTAAGTACCTCTGCTATTTCCTCCGGTTCCATACATACTTTCCCACTGTCACACTTGATAGGTCCTATTCTTTCACGTCTTATCCTTTATTCCCACTTTCAGTTTTCTGCCGACCAGCCAATGCTCCACCCATGCTAGTAACTCCCCTGTAATTCCATGGGCTCTTATCTTGCTAAGCAGCCTCGTGTGTGGCACCTTGTCAAAGGCCTCCTGAAAACCCAAGTACACCATGTCTACTGCATCTCCTTTGTCTATCCTGCTTGTAATTTCCCCTAAAGGATTGGTACCTCCAAACCAATAATTATCACAATTGTTCCCTATGGATTTACATCTCCATTCCTGATGGAAAACACACATGCACTGACAAATACTAAATGTCTACTCTCAATAATTAACATCTTTCTTCCTACTGCCATAACATGTTCTTTCAATTATTAATGTTTTAGTCTCAACAGCTTCGTGCCCAACACGACTATTTCCATGACCAACGAGCTAATACATTTGCCTACAATGAAGTTTCACATTGATTCTCAATAATTAACAGCTGCCATTTAATTAACTCCTTAATGTTTGGCCTGGCTGGTGGCGTAGTGGTATCAGCGTCGGGCTTCGTGACGAAAGGTCCCGGGTTCGAATCCAGCCGGCTCCCCTGCACACTTTCCATCCGTGCTGGGTTACGAGCTGGTGATCTCTTTGGAAACTCACCAGGCAGAAGGCAATGGCAAAGACTGCTGTAACTTGCCTCGTACGGGGTTCCCCAGTATGTCACAGAGGTGTGGAGGGAAATCGTCCGCTAACCGGAGAAACTCCAGATGAGACCTTTCCTTCCTCAATGTTCAATAATTTAAACCCCTACTGGATTAACTTTTCCTTTGCTGTTATGTCTTCCCTGATGTGGTCTAGCTTGAGAAAATGGGGAAAACACTTGAGCGAGGGCAGAATATTTACAACAACTAATATTTTCACTCTGAATTAACTACTCCATATTCATTAATTAAGACCTCCACTCTAACAGCACAACTCTCGCTTTTCATCACCACTTTCATTACTTTCATTTGATCATCATTCACCCTTCAATGGTTAATCACTCTAACAATAATTAATATTTTCTATTTAATAAATAACCACCAAACTCAACAACTAAAGTTAACTATTCTAATCACAATAATCCATGCTCAAAAATATATAAGCAAATCTGAATTTTAAAATCTTCATAATAATTAACCCCAGAACATTCAATAATCAACAACTTTCTCCCTCTCTCAGTAATTAAACCCTCCAATCTCAGTAAATTAACATCTCCAATCTGAATAATTAGAAAGCTCCACACTCAAGAATTAACATATTGCTCCCAGTGATTAATTTCTCTCTTCTCGATAATTATATTCACAACTCTCCCTAATAAAATCAATCCTTTCAATAATTATTACTTTCACTCAATAAATATTCTCCATCTTCAATACCTAATTTCTTTATTCAGAATTTTTCCCTCTTCCACTCCGAATAGACAGCTTCACTTGATGCGCGAACGGCTTTGTACCGTAGTTGTTGTGGTCAGCCTTTCCGTCATGGAAATTAACTAGAAACTGCCGATGCTGAATATCTGAAACCAGAACAGGGAATGCTGGGAATACTCAGCAGGTCAGGCAGAATGTGCAGAAACAGAGAATATTTCTGGTCAAAGAGGTTCTAATGCATGTCTTCTGCCTGCAACATTATGGTGGGACAAAACAGTGCAGAGTTGACCACTGCTTTCATATTGGAAGGGATGATTTCTAAATTGTGTTAAACTGGTGTGGGACTCTTTCTTGTACAGATTTTCTGACAGCAGTCCAAAGCATCAAGCAGTCTTTATGCATACAATGTTCAGCCTTATGTACGCCATCCAAATCCTCTATAGCAAGACCAAGCTTCTGGCAATCTGTACCGACACCATGTTTAGCTGCAGGACATTCGTGCAGTTCCTGTGACCATGATGTCACTTAGTGTCAGCAATGGAACTGGTGGGTGCGATGGTGAAAGGTACCAATGGTTTGCCTTCATAATTACTCCACTGTCTGTGCAGATTTCATTTGGGGAATCCACAAGAACAGGGTCACCACAGTGGGTTTGTGATGAGATGGAGAAGCAACAACCATTTGCAAGTTGCATGTCTGAAACGGGTGTGGGAAGAAGGGATGTGGATCTGGAGGTATTGTCCAGAAGCTTCTCGGGAAATCAAGGATGGGGCACAGATCTTGTGCTTACAGCCATCTTCTTAGAAGTTCGTAGCAACAATAACAGTAAAGCACAGCAGCAGGTAACTAACTCTAAGTAAGAAGGAAAGAAAAGAAGAAACCACTTGCCTTGAGGTCAGTCTTTATACTGAAAAGTAGTCCAAGTTGGATATGTAAGGGAATTCTCTGATAAGAGCAGCCTCTGGGACAGAAGGACAGCTTTGATTTACTTTGTCATGACATCCCAGACTAATGGATAAAGAAACTACAAAAAATACAAAACTAGCTACTGTATGCTACAAATGACTGAAAGCCCACAGAATATTTACAGATGGTTTATTATACAAACATACTGTATATGTAAGCATGAAGAAAGTTAAACTCCAAGAAAACAATGACAAATTGGGTCTGAATGCAACAGGAGGAAGAGACATATGAGGAAACTTGATGTTTCCAGATGCACTATTAGCCAAGTCCCTAGCAATGATTTTCTCTGTAATGATCCACACCAACTCCTCCATGCAGGTCATAGCAATTAAGTCTGCTTGCTCATCAAGAAGCTACCTCCGCTCTGATTGGGAGTGGGCTACCATGTGTTGCAATACGGAGCAAAGCCCTTGAGAGAGTGCAGAAGAGATCCACCAAGAGGTTACCTGGGATGGAGAGTCTCAGTTTTGAACAGTAACCAGTTCATTTAGGCTTGTTATCCTTGGAGCAGAGATGGTTGAAGACCAAACAGTTAGAAGTTTACAAGTTAATAAGGAGCATGGAAATGGTAGATAATAGGGAACATGGTGTAGATTTAAGATAAAGGTAAGCTAAGAGCATTAGAAATGAGGATCTGAGGAAGAATACTTCGAACCAGAGGGTGGTTGGACTCTGAAATGCATAGTATGAGAGAGTGGAGGAACCCGAGGCTCTCACAACATTTAAGCTGTATCCAGAAGAGCACTTGAACTTGAATCACAGAGGCTTAGAAAGCTACAGAACAAATAACTGGAATGAAGCAGACAGTTCCTAATTTATTGAAAGGACAGGCAGGTAGGCAAAAGGGGTGGGGTTGATCTGTTGGTGAAAAACCAGATCAAATTCTTAGAAAGAGGTGACATAGGATTGGAAGATATAGAATCCTTGTGGGTAGAGTTAAGGAACAGCAAGGGTAAAAAGATCCCTGAAGTGATTTATATACAGTCCTCTTGACAGTAGCCAGGATGCAAGGTACAAATTAAAGATAGAAAATGCATGTAAAAAGGGTACTCTTACTTGGTGGATTTCAGTATGCAGATCGATTTTGGAAAATTAGGTTGGTGCTGGCTCCCAAGAGTTGGTGGTTAAAAAAGGCAAATGCAATGCTAGCATTCATTCCAAGAGCATTAGAATATAAAAGCAAGGATGTAATGCTGAGGCTTTATATGACATTGGTTAGACCACACTTGGGGTATTTTGAGCAGCTTTGGGCTCCTTATCTATGAAAAGATGTGCTGGCTTGAATGGGTTAATGTAGGAGATGCGGTTGATGGCTTTGGGCCTCTTCTCAATGGTGTTTAGAAAAATGAGGGGGATCTAATTGCATATTGAAAGGTCTAGATAGAGTGGATGTGGAGCAGATATTTCATATAGTGGGTGAGTTTAGGACCATAAGGCATAGCCTCAGAATAGAGGGATGCCCATTTAGAACAGAGGTAAGGAGGAATTTCTTTAGCCAGAGAGTAGTGAATCTTTGGAATTCATTGCCACTAACTTCTGTGGAGGCCTAGTCATTGGGTATATTTAAAGCAGAGGCAGATAACATCTTGATTAGTCAGGGCATTAGTGGCTACGGGAAGAAGGCAGGAGAATGGGGTTGAGAGGAATAGTAAATCATCCATGATGGAATGGTGGAGCAGACCCGATGGGCTGAATGGCCCAATTCTGTACATGTGTCTTATGGTTTTCGTGGTCACATTGGGCTGATAGGCCTGCTTCTGCAGTGCTTGACTGACTCTAAATCACCCTCTGTTACGTGGGGTTTTCACTTTAAACCATTAATCATATTTAAGAACACAAGAAATGGGAGCAGAAGTAGGCCATCCGGCCCATCGAGCCTGCCCACCATTCAATAAGATCATGGCTGATCTGTCTGTAAACTCAACTCCATCTACCTGCCTTTTCCCCATAACCCTTAATTCCCCTACTATGTAAAAATCTATCTAACTGTTTCTTAAATATATTTAGTGAAGAAGCCTCAACTGCTTCCCTGGGCAGAGAATTCCACAGATTCACCACTCTCTGGGAAAAACAGTTTCTCCTCATCTCCGTCCTAAATCTTCTCCCCTGAATCTTGAGGCAATGTCCCCTAGTTCTAGTCTCACCTACCAATGGAAACAACTTTCCTACTTCTATCTTATCTATCCCTTTCAAAATTGTGTACGTTTCTATAAGATCCCCTCTCATTCTTCTGAATTCCAGAGAGTATAGTCCCAGGTAACTCAATCTCGCCTCATAGATTAACCCCTTCATCCCTGGAATCAACCTGATGAACCTCCTCTACACTGCCTCCAAAGCCAGTAAATCCTTCCTCAAGTATGGAAACCAGAACTGCACGCAGTATTTGAATTTAAAATTATAATATCATCAATGGTAACATATCAGGTTCACTACAATAGTTCAGTCACATGACTGCAAGTCCACTTACATGACTAATTCATACTGTGGCTTCAATGAGCCCCTCATTTGGAACACGGTGACAGTGGGACATTAAATGTTAGTCTGGACATCCGTATCCTATTTTTTGATAAAACAAATGTTAGACTTATAGCGTAAAGATGGGAGGAAGTTTATGAAGGTTAATTTTGAATTTAGAGATATTGTAACCAGCTGGATAATGGGAGTGTGGCGAATTGAACTGCCCGAGGCTAGCTCTGGTACAATAGTTAAAGCAGCCACCAATTGTGTGACTTTTTGAACTCTGATACCCACGTATCATGGGTATGTTAGGGAGGTTTGCCTATGCTATGAATAAAAGACATCTTTCCTTTAGTCTCCATCGAGACCAACCTTCTCCAAAAATATTCCTCTCTCTATGGTTTACCTCTGATTAACCTCCAGCACAACAGCACTACCTGCTCCATCCACAATCCAACTCCTCTTTGAGAGGTGCAGGGATTTGTTTTATCCAGTACAAGATCTGGGAACCCTATTGATGCAAACAGCCCCGGATGACTGGGTCACCTAGTTGCATGCTACATAAGCAGAAATCCTGTCAGTTCACTTTCCAAAACGTGGGCCATTCCCTCTGCCTCCACAGGTGCTGCTCGGCTCCCTGAGTCCTCCAGTAGTTTGTGTTTTGGTACGAATCATGGGCATGTACACAATGCACATCCCCATCCAGCTCATTCAGGGCTGATTCCACCTTTGAAACAGACACCTCTGCTTTTCATTATTTGAATTTGAATTTGAATTGAATTGACTTTATTTCTTATATCCCTCACATACATAAGGAGTAAAATCTTTATGTTACGTCTCCATCTAAATGTGCAATGTGCATGATGAGCAGGTGCCCCAGTCATCATAGTAATTTATAATAAATAGAACAGTCAATGTAATATAGAGTATTACAAGTCAGTATGAGTTCATCGGTCTGATGGCCTGATGGAAGAAGCTGTCCTGGAGCCTGTTGGTCCTGGCTTTCATGCTGTGGTCGGGATGGCTTGGGTCCCCAATGATCCTTTTTACACACCTGTCCTTGTAAATGTCCTGAATCGTTTACATATTAATAGTAAAATAAGGGAATTTTAGTAAACACCTAGTCCACTTTTAATAATCCACCTCCTTTCTCAAAAGGTCCTCCAATTATACTTAATTCCATGTCTCCCAAAGTTAAAGATTTGAATTAAATTTACAAGATAAAATCATTAACATTCACTATTGTCAACCATTAACCACACCTCACAATTCAATATTTGATCGTATCACGGTTAATAGTCAACTCTTCATAACTGACATCTCCACTTTGAATAGTTAGCATCTCTTCACCTGGTAATTCATCCTCCTCTCCCAATAAGTAGCTTCCTCTTTCTGTAATTAGCAGCATCATTCACAACAGACAATTCCCCTGCTGCCACAAATATTATTAGTTTCAATATTCAGCACCAGAATAGTTAATTCCATTACTCAGCAAATTACATTTCCATTGGAATAAGTGACATCATCATTCTCACTAATTAACATCCTTCAAATTCAATTGTTTTGGTTCAGTGTCAGGCTTACAAAATCCATTAACTGGGGGTACAGTTCCTGATACATTGTTGTACCCAGATACTTGAGCAATTCAACTGAGTGTTACTACCTTTAATGAAGGATGTTCTTTTTATTGGTTTACATAAATTTATTTAATTATTCAACATCAACACTGATAAACATACAGAAAACTGTCAATTATTAGCATTTCTTTCAATAATTAATACTGAATTCAGTATTTAATTTTACCACTTTCAACAATTAATATCTATACTTGTAATAATTAACACCATTATTTTCAAAAGCTATATATCTAAATCTGAATAAGTAACATTTCCACTTTTAATTAGCTTCTCCAATCGCAATAAATCCAAAGCTTTAATCTGCAACTCTTAATAATTAACATTGGCACTTTGAAAATTAAATCAGCAGCAAATGAATTAATATCCTGCACTCCCTGTAATTAACATCACTTTCAATAATCCTCCACCCACCAATCATAAACAGTGTGGCTCTCAGTTTAACCCCTCTCCTCTCACTGATAAATACTTCATTATTAAATATTAACATTTGCTAGTTTTCAAGAGTGGGATCATCCACCCCAATAATACACAGCATCACTCTCAGGTCATGTTCATCGGCTCCTACAGTCTCTCTACAGTTTCAGAAATTCATTCCTCCACTCTCAATGATCAATATTTTGACACTGACAATACTTTGCTCTCAATAATTAACACAACATAGAAATTAAGACCACAAGGTAGAATTGGGCTATTCAGCCCGTGGCGTATCCTATGCCATTCTTACACCGCAGATTTATTATCCCTCTCAACTCCATTCTCCTTCCTCTCACCATCCTCTGCCTAAAGAAATCCCTCCTCATCCTTTTTCTAAAGGAATGTCCTCCTGTTCTGAGGCTGTGCCCTCTGATCCTAGATTCACTCACTATAGAAAACATACTCTCCACATCCATTCCATCAAAGCTTTTCAATATTTGATAAGTTTCTATGGGATCTCTCCTTATTCTTCTAAACTCCAGTGAGTATAGGCCCAGAGCCATCAAATGTTCCTCATATGTTAATACTTTCATTCCCGGAATCAGTCTCATGAACCTCCTCTGAACCTTCTCCAATGCCAGATACCCTTCCATAGAGAGGTACCCAACACTTCTCACAATACTCCAAGTGCTGTCTAACTAATGCCCTATAAAGCCTAGCATTACATCCTTGCTTTTACATTCTAGTCCTCTCAAAAACGAATGCTAATATTACATTCACTTTTCTTATCACTGACTCAATCTGCAAGTTAACCTTTAGGGAATCCTGAGCAAGGACTCCTTTCTGAATTTTCTCAATTTAGAGAATAATCTACACCTTCATTCTTTTGACTAAAATGCATGACCATGCACTTCCCTACACTATTTTCCATCTGCTACTTCTTTGCCCATTCTCCTAATCCGTCTAAATCCTTCTGCAAACTCCTTGCTACCTGTCCCTCCACCTATCTTTGTATTGTTCACTAATTTAGCCACAAAGCTATCACTTCCATCATCCAAATCGTTGACATTGGACTCTAATCCCAATAACTAATAATTATAACATATTTGGTAATGCTCCTTCTCCCATTAATTAACAATACCATTCTCAATAACACTTCAGTTCTCAAAATTTAACTGTTCTACTGCCAATAATTTCATTTCCACTCAATAATTTAACATCTGTGTTTTGCATAATTAAATCCACAATTAATTTTCTCAACAACTAACATCCTTAATAATTGGAGTTAATCCATACAATTATTTCATTTCTCAACAAATACCATCACCACTCTCAACAATTAGACTCAATCCCTACAATTAAGTCAAAGTCTCAATAATTAACACCAACATGTTCAATAATTAACCTCTCCAATAATTAAAACCCTTTTCAATAATTAATTCCCTCACTCACAGTACTTGACACCACCACACACATTAACTCCTCTGCTCTCAATAATTATCATTTCCAAAACTGATAATTAAATCTACAACACTTAATAATTATATCCATCACTCAGATAAATCATATACACCTCTTACAACAGGAAGTTCCATCACTTTCAGTAATTAGCATCTTTTGTTAATAATTAACATCACTATTAAAATGGCTGAGAACTCCATACAAACCCATTAAGCATTTGAAGGTAAATACCCCCTCCCCATCCTCAAATATGTATTTTCAGTACCTGTCACTAGATTCTAAGGCACTATTTGTTGTGGTTAATGGGCAATATCCCAACTATCATTTGAAGGAAAGCTACTAGATATGGGGGAGAAACAAAACTAACTTCACAGGCTCAGACAAAATGCTATCATCCTAGAACATAGTTTCTCTCTCCACAGGAGCTGATCGTCCTGATGGACACACACAAAATGCTGGTAGAACTTTGCAAGTCGGACAACATCGATGGAGAGGAATGAACGGTCAATGTTACGGACTGAAATCCTTCATTGGGACTGAAAAAGAAGGGAGCAAGGTCAGAGTAAGATGGTGGGGGAGAGGGGGATGAATTCAAGCTGGCAGGTGATAGTTAAAACCAGGTGAGGGGCAAGGTGGGTGGGCAGGAGGAAGTGAGAACGTGGGATGTGATAGGTGGAAAAAGGTAAAGGTTGAAGAAGGTATGTAATAGGGAGGACAGTGGACAATGGAAGAAAGGGAAGTGGGGGGGGGAACTAGGCAGAGGTGATGGGCAGATGAGGAGAAAAGTTGGGGGGAGAGGGTTACCAGAATTGGGAATGGAAAAAGAGAAGGAGGGAGGGGGGAGAAAGTACTGGAAATTAGAGAAATTGATGTTAATGCCATTAGGTTGAAGGCTACCCTGCATTTCCTGCTTTTACATAGAATAGTACAGCACAGTACAGGCCCTTCGGCCCACAATGTTGTGCCGACCCTCAAACCCTGCCTCCCATATAAGCCCCCACCTTAAATTCCTCCATATACCTATCTAGTAGTCTCTTAAACTTCACTAGTGTATCTGCCTCCACCACTGGCTCAGGCAGTGCATTCCACGCACCAACCACTCTCTGAGTAAAAAACCTTCCTCTAATATCCCCCTTGAACTTCCCACCCCTTACCTTAAAGCCATGTCCTCTTGTATTGAACAGTGGTGCCCTGGGGAAGAGGCACTGGCTATCCACTCTATCTATTCCTCTTATTATCTTGTACACCTCTATCATGTCTCCTCTCATCCTCCTTCTCTCCAAAGAGTAAAGCCCTAGCTCCCTTAATCTCTGATCATAACCCATACTCTCTAAACCAGGCAGCATCCTGCTAAATCTCCACTGTACCCTTTCCAATGCTTCCACATCCTTCCCATAGTGAGGTGACCAGAACTGGACACAATACTCCAAGTGTGGCCTAACCAGAGTTTTATAGAGCTTCATCATTACATCGCGACTCTTAAACTCTATCCCTCGATTCATGAAAGCTAACACCCCATAAGCTTTCTTAACTACCCTATCCACCTGTGAGGCAACTTTCAGGGATCTGTGGACGTGTACCCCCAGATCCCTCTGCTCCTCCACACTACCAAGTATCCTGTCATTTACTTTGTACTCTGCCTTGGAGTTTGTCCTTCCAACGTGTACCACCTCACACTTCTCCGGGTTGAACTCCATCTGCCACTTCTCAGCCCACTTCTGCATCCTATCAATGTCTCTCTGCAATCTTTGACAATCCTCTACACTATCTACAACACCACCAACTTTTGTGTCGTCCGCAAACTTGCCAACCCACCCTACTACCCCCACATCCAGGTCGTTAATAAAAATTACGAAAAGTAGAGGTCCCAGAACAGATCCTTGTGGGACACCATTAGTCACAATCCTCCAATCTGAATGTACTCCCTCCACCACCACCCTCTGCCTTCTGCAGGCAAGCCAATTCTGAATCCACCTGTCCAAACTTCCCTGGATCCCATGCCTTCTAACTTTCTGAATAAGCCTACCGTGTGGAACCTTGTCAAATGCCTTACTAAAATCCATATAGATCACATCCACTGCACTACCCTCATCTATATGCCTGGTCACCTCCTCAAAGAACTCTATCAGGCTTGCTAGACACGATCTGCCCTTCACAAAGCCATGCCGACAGTCCCTGATCAGACCATGATTCTCATATTGTGAAATATTTCATATTTTCATTATCCACAGTACAGGCAGACAATAGTTACTAAAGAGTTCTGTTCCTCAGAACCATCTGTAAACTAAGAATTCCATAAGTCAAGTTGAACTATTTCAATGAAGGTCAACTAACATAGATATTTATTTATTGTCTTCTGGGTAGTCACAATTGTGCAGAATCAGTATGTCCAATATCCAATGGCTAGTTTTGATGGCCTGAATGTATTAATCGATGTTACATTGTTTGATAAAGTGCTTTACAAGTATCAAAAGAAAAAATTGCCTTGTCAGTTTCCAAAGCAAATCTCTCAAGAGGACTCCTGTGGTTAAATAGCAGCCTGCATTCTTATCTATTTGATTGTTGTCGAAGGTTATATGTGAATATTTTATTTTTGAATCTGGTCATGTTTTGAATTAACTAGCTGCTCCCTTAACCCATGAAAATCTTTGTATTTCTGTAACTTTGGTCATGATTTTTAAAAAAATTTATGGGATGATTTGTGTAACGACAGTTTTCCAGAACACAGGGAGCTGTGGGACACAGGAAGTACGATAGTGCAGACTTCCATATTCACTCTGATCTGAGCAGGCAAATGGGAGACTCTGACAGGACACTCAGGGAGTAACACAGCACAGAAATGGACCCTTCAGCCCATCCCATACATGCTGACCACAACACCTACATTTAGTCCATATTCCTCTCAACCATTCCTACCCTTGCTTCTGTACAAATGCCTTTCCAACTATATGCCTCTACCACTTCTTCCAACAGCTCATTCCATGTACCCACTAGCTTAGTTATTGAGGTCCAGCTGTGTGGAAAACTTATCCCTCAGGTCCCCTTTTAATTTTTTTTTCCCTCTTAGCTTAAACTTACACCCTGTAGTTATAGATTCCCCTACCCCAGGAATTGACTGTAACTATCTACTCTGTCTATGACCATCATAATTTAGAGACCTCTATAAGTTCACCTCTCAGCCTCCTTCACTTCAGGGAAAGCAATCCCAACCAATCCAGTCTTCCCCTATACCTCAAACACTCCAGATCCGGGAGCATCCTTGTAAAACTTTTCTACACCCTCTCTAACTATCACATCCATGGTACAGCACAGTGACCAGATATGCACAGAATACTTCAAATGCAGTCTCACCATTGTCCTGTACAACTGTAACATAACGTTCCGACTCCTGCATACAATGCCTTGGCTGATGAAAGCAAACATATCAAGCACATCAATGTTACTGAGGAACTCAAAGACATTTATTTTTGGTGGTCCCCATGAGATACACGGATATACTGTACGTGAAGAATATATGAATTAGGAGCAGAAGTAGGCCATCTGGGCCATTGAACCATCTAAACAGACCCTCAGTGATCCGATTGTAAAACTCAACTTTGTAATCCTGTCTAATCATAATCACCTTTCTCCTTCATTGTTTATCAAGAATCCTACGCTGTCTTAAAGATATTCAAAGAATCGGCAATCACTGTTCTTTGAGGGAGAGGGTTACAAGACTCATGACAGTCAGAGAGAAAATGCTGCCTTCTGGACTTGGTCACATTCTCCAGCTTTAGGTAACTGGCTTTCCCTGCCTGTATCAGAAGTAGCTATTTCTGCTCTAGGTTGTCCATCAGTGAGATTGGCTCATTTTCTCTCACCACTAGTGCAGCCTGACCTCCTGCACTCATTCCACAGCTCTACAAATAGCAGTACAATACAAAAACCGCCATCTTGAAGAAAACGTTTGCATTCCTTTCCTTCCCAGGCTCCTGTCCAACCCTCCAATAGTCCCCACCAAGCACTCTGCCTCCTCCGATCTGACCCCACCCCAACACCGCACTTCATCTTTCTCTCTCTTCCCACCACCCTCTTGTGGTAAACCATGTATATATGTTGTAACTCGGTTACCTGTCTGGACACACACCTCTGCTGACTGCCCCTGGAGAGTAGAACTCTGCGCTTCCCTATGGGGTCGGTCGCTTTAATCTCCTCTAGATACGCTTCGAAGCAGGCCAGCCAGAGTTCGAAAGCATTTCCAGCGACAGGCATTTGCGGATCGACGTCTAATTTGTCTGGTCTCAGGACCTGTTCCATGTTTTAAAATGTACAGTGAATAAAATTGAAGCACCTTCAATTACTCCAAAAGACTGAGGTTTGGTAAAATACTGAAAGGCTTTTATTCGCTGTACAATACGACCTCCACAGTGAGTGTCTGCCCCTGGACTGAGGGGGAGGGGCAAGGCGAACACCTTTATACAGGACTCTGTGGGAGGAGCCACGGGGGCAGTCAGAGGAGCCACAGGGGCAGTCAGCAGAGGTGTGTGTCCAGACAGGTAACCGAGTTACAACATATATACATGGTTTACCACACCTCTGTACCCCCGTGAGCCCTCTCTCCCATTACCAAATTCTGACCCCATACTTTAGCCCAGCTCCAGGCCCAGCTGAGTCTTCTTCTTGCCTCCAACCTTCTCCACACTGATGAAGAGGGGACCCTCCTTTGTATCTCTGTGCTTGTGTCTCAGCACACTGCATGATGTTGAGTCTTCTTCCAACACCTCCTTGCCTCTCTTTTTGGCAAGGTGACCCCTGCACACATCACAGACATCTCTTCCTCGTGGACACCTCCTTCTGGCCTTTCACTCTCTCCCCACCTATTCCTTTTCCTGTGTTGATGCATGATTTACCTTCCTAACTTCTTCACTCCCCTCACCCTGTCCAACCTCATCCCCTCCAAATGTGTAACTCTCCTCTCACTTCAGACTGATTTCAGGCACGTCATCAAGCTCACATTAAGGGATGATATTGTTGTCTGGTGAACTGACGTCTACATTGCAGAGGCCAGACAACACATTCTCACACCACTCACTGGACCATGATGCCACCAGCTCCAGGTCAGGTCACTGTCCTCCAGACCATCACAGATCGCATCAGCAGACCTGCTCTCCATAGTTTCCAGTCTGATGGTGCCCCAAACCACACTCTCCATTTCTATCCCCTACCATGATCGGCGCCTTGGGCCAGCTCCCCCACCGGACTTGGTCTGGTGAGGAGGGTGTGAGGACACTCAGTAGGACTAATAAAAACAGGGCCTGACAAAGGGCGGATAAGCTCCTTGTAAGCCAACGGCCATCTTCCGTGGAAGAGATTAAAGCCTCATCGCGTATCTATGCTATGCGCTTAGTTAGAAGAGACATGATGAACTTGGGTGTTGCCCCGTGTGCCTGGACCTGCCCAAGGCCTCTACCTGAGGAAGGGCCGAGCTCGAAGAAGCGGCCGCGACTGGAGGCCGACACGGCCTCGGGCTCGAGTTCAGCCAGGACGGCGGCGGGCAGTGCCAAGGCGGCCAGCGAGAATAAACTGGAGGAGAGGCTGTACTCGGTGCTGTCGCAAGATCGAAGAAGATGGAGGTGCATAGCCACCAATCCCGGATTCGGGACGGCACCCATTGACTGACTGACTGACCATGATCCATGTACAGGACAGCCTTTGTAGGCCCATTGTTTCTGCCTGCCCATTCCCCACCAAACTTACCTCCTCAAACTCACTCTATCTCATCTCCCCTTGTCTAGCCCCTTCCCATTTACACCTGGACACCTCTTGTGCCCTGCACTATTTTGACAGCTTCCGATTCCCTGATCCCAATCGCCTCATCCTTACAACAGATGTCCACTCCCCACGCATCTCCGCCTGCCATCACGAATGTCTTAGCACCCTCCATTTCTTTCTGGAACAAAGATCTAACTGGTTCCCCTTCACCAACACTCTCATCCAACTTGGAGCATTTGTTCTTACCCCCAGCAACTTTTCTTTTGATTCCTCCTCATTCTATAAATCAATCAACAGTGTAGCCACAGGCACGTGCATGGGCCCCAGTACACCTGTTTGTGGTAGGCTATGAGGAACAGTCCTTGTTCCAAACCTAACCTGGCACCTCTCCCAAAATTGTTCTCCACCACATTGACAACTACATTGGTGCTGCTTCTTGAGTTTGTATGAATTCATCATTCACGACTACATTCACACTGCCCTGAATTCCATTGGATTAGTTCCAACACTCCTTCCTTCTCTGGAGCTCTCTGTCTCCACCTCAGGAAACAGACAGTCCACAAACGTATACCACAACTCAGTGACTGCCAGCACTTCCTCGACTACACCTCCATCCACTTTGCTTCCTGTAAGGACATTATTCTCTTCTCTCATTTTTTCTGTCTCCACCACATCAATTTGTAAGATGAGGCCTTCCATTCCAGAATCTTTCAAATGTCCACCTTTTTTGAGGAAACAGCTTGTTCCTCCCTCGCTATAGTTTATAAAATCCTCACCCACATTTCTTCCATTTCCCTCATGTCTGCCTTTATCCCTTCTCCCCAGGCATAACAGAGATGGGGTTTCTTTTGTCATAACCTTTCATCCAGCAGATCATCCTCCAAAGAAGTCCCACCACCAGTCTCAACGTCTCCTACTGGTCCAGATCCTACTGCAAGATTTGATAGCCTTCCTTTGCTGCCCAGAACATCCACAAATTTGGTGCCATTAGCAGAGTTGCTGATCTGGTTTACCACATTATCATCTGTATCACTGATATAAGTAACAAACAACAATGGACCCAGCACCAGTCCCTGTGGTTTATCAGATGTCACAGGCCTCCTGTCAGAGAGGCAACCATCTACTACCACTCCCTGGCTTCTCCTGCGAATCCAAGTCCAATTTACTCCCTCATCCTGAATGCCAAGCGACTGAACTTTCCTGACCAACTTCCCCTGTGGGACCTTGTCAAAGGCCTTGCTAAAGTTCATGTAAACAACAACCACTACCTTACTTTCATCAATTTTCCTGGTAACTTCCTCTAAAAACTCTCTAAGGTTTGTTAGACTCAACCTACCAGGCACAAAGCCATTTTAACTGTCCCTACAGTCCCCATCTATCCAAATGCTTGTATATCCTGGTCCCTTAGAATACCTTCCAATAACTTTTCCCACTACTGATGTCAGGCTCATTGGCCTATAATTTCCTGGTTTAGTCTTAGAACATTTCTTAATTGGCAGAACAACATTAGCTATCCTCCAATCTTCTGGTACCTCGCCTGTCACTAAGGATAATTTAAAAATCTCTGCTAGGACTAGCAATTTCTGCACTTGCCTCCCACAAGGTTCAAGGCACCGCATTGCTAGGCTCTAAGGAATTATCCACCCTAATTTGCCTCAAGACGGCAAATGCCTCCACAATTGTAATCTGTGTAAGGTCCATGACCTCGCTGTTGCATTGCTCACATATAGACTGTGTGTCCCTCTCCCAAGTAAATATAGATGCAAAAAATCCACTTAAGATCTCCCCCATCTCTTTTGGCTCCACACATAGATTCTGATCTTCCAGAGGACCAATTTTGTCCCTTGCAATCCTTTTGCTCTTTATCAATGCCAGCTTGATAAAGTCACTAAATAGTTATAAGTATCAGAGGAAATAACACACTAGACCACCGTTACACTAAGATCAAGAATGGCTACTGGGATATTTCATGCCCACACTTTGGGAAGTCTGATCACCTAGCTGTACTTCTACTCCCTGAGTATAGGCAGAGACTGAAGTCTGCAGCACCAGTAGTGAGGACCAAGAAGGTTTGGACCAGGGAGGCACAGGAGTGTTAACAGGACTGCTTCGAATCAGTGGACTGGACTGTGTTCAGGGAGTCATCTTCAAGTCTGGATGACTATGCTACAGTTATCACTGGCTTAATTAAAACCTGCATGGATGAGCGTGTGTCTATGAAAACTTGCTGTACATTCCCAAACCAAAAGCTCTGGATGAACCTGGAGGTCTGTAGTCTGTTGAGGGCTAGATCTATGGCATGTAAGTCTGGTGATCCAGTCTGTATAAGAAAACTAGGTATGACTTGCTGAGGGCTATTTCAAGATCCAAGAACAATTCTGGAAAAGGTTAGAGGTGACATCAGATGCACGTCAGCTCTGGCAGGGTTTTCAAGCCATTGCTTCCTACAAAGTGAAACCCAACAGCATGAATGGCAGTGACGCTTCATTCCCAGATGGGCTCAATGCCTTTTGTGTTTGTTTGAAAGGGAGAATAAAACCACAGCTATGAGGATCACTGCAACATCGAATGACCCTGTGATCTCCGTCTTGAAGGCTGATGTCAGGCTGTCTTTCAGGAGGGTGAACCCTCGAAAGGCAGCAGGGTCCGATGGAGTACCTGGTAAGGCTCTGAAAACCTGTGCCAACCAACTGGCGGGGGTGTGCAAAGCTATTTTCAATCTCTCTTTGCTACAGTCGGAAGTTCAAAAGGGCAACAATTATACCAGTGACCAAGAAGAGCAGGGTGAACTGCCTCGATGACTATCGTCCAGTAGCACTCACATCTACGGTGATGAAGTGCTTTGAGAGGTTGTTTGTGGCTAGAATTAACTCCTGCTTCTGCGAGGACCGGGACCCACTGCAATTTGCCTTTCGCCACAATAGGTCTATAGCAGACATAATCTCAATGGCTCTTCACACAGCCTTGGATCACCTGGACAATGCAAATACCTCTGTCAGGATGCTGATTACTGACTACAGCCCAGCATTTAACAGCATCATTCCTACAGTCCTGATTGAAAAGCGACAGAACTTTGGCCTCTGTACCTCCCTCTGCAACTGGATCCTTGACTTCCTGACTGGAAGACCACAATTTGTGCAGACTGGAAATAACATCTCCACCTCGCTAACAATCGATACTGGCGCTCCACAAGGATGTGTGCTTAGCCCACTGCTCTACTCTCTCTACACCCATGATTCAAACAGCAGCTATAAATTTGCTGATGATACAACCATTGTTGGCAGAACTTCAGATGGTGACGAGAGGGTGTACAGGAGTGAGATATACCAATTAGTGGAGTGGTGTCGCAGCAACAACCTGGCACTCAACGTCAGTAAGACAAAAGAGCTGATTGTGGACTTCAGGAAGGGTAAGACGAAGGAACACATACCAATCTCACAGAGGGATCAGAAGTGGAGAGAGTGAGCAGTTTCAAGTTCCTGGGTTTCAAGATCTTTGAGGACCTAACCTGGCCCCAACATATTGATGTAGCTATAAAGAAGGCAAGACACCGGCTATACTTCATTTCTGGCTGTATCACTGGTGTGGAGGGGCTACTGCATAAGTTTGAAATAAGTTGCGGAAACCTGTAAAATTGAGGCTGATTTATACTTGTGCCTCAAGCTTGCGCTGTAGCCTACGCAAGTGGGCAACGCTGTTGTGAGCATTTATATTTATGCATTGGTGTGTCTGCGTTGCTCTGCAATTCGCGCACGTCACGCATGTGCACACACCTGCCCGTGCAAGGCTTCATGGTCATGGTAGTCTTTCCTGGGGTAAACAAGTTTGAAGCGAGTGTCTTTTTTTTGTAAAAGCAAAATGTGTCCTCCATAATTTCGGAGGTCTGTAAAACTTTATGGAAAGCATTGCAGCCAGAGTTCCTTCCCTGCCCTTCAGTCGCCCATTAGGAAGCTATTGCAGCATAGGAGGAAATGCAATGCTACCTAGCTGACCAATCACAGTTGTTGCGGTCTGCGTTGTCACGACGCGTAGTTACATTTTGGAAGAGGTGCGCGTCAAGCTACGGCATAGGGATCTGCGTAGGCTCTGCGTAGGGTTTGCAGCTACGCCGTACCTGTGGCGTCAATTTGACGCAGAAGTATAAATCAGCCTTTAGTCGGCTCTATCATAGGTACCAGCCTCTGTAGTATCCAAGGCATCTTCAAGGAGCAATGCCTTTGGAAGGTTGTATCCATCATCAAGAATCCCCAGCACCCAGAACATGTCCTCTTCATGGTTACCGTCGGGAAGAAAGTACAGAAGCCTGAAGGCACATCCTCAGTGATTCAGGAATCCTCTGCCATCTGATTTTAAATGGACATTGAACCCATGAACACTACCTCATCACTTATTTCTTCCTGTTATTTTGCACTACTTTAACCTGCCCATTTAATAGACATTTATATAATTAATGTAACTCAGTTTTTTCTCTATATTATCATGTACTTCATTGTACTGCTGCTGTAAAGTTAACAACTTTCACAGCATATGCCGATGATATTAAATCTAATTCTGATTCTGATTAATACATCTGTACAAGCCCTGAGGATTCTCCTTCACCTTGTCTGTAAGAGCAACTCAAGCCTTCTTTTAGCCCGCATGATTTTCTTCTTAAGTGTTCTCTGACATTTCTTATACTCCTTAAATGCATCTTTTATTTCTTCCTACCTGCACCTGCTATGTACCTTCTTCTTCTCCTTAACCAGGGCCTCAATATCTCTTGAAAATCAAGATTTCCTAAGCCTGTTGTTATACTTGCCTTTTATTCTGACAGAAACATACCAACTCTGACCTCTCAAAATTTCACTTTTGAAGTCCTCCCACTTACCAAGTACGCCTTTGCCTGAAAACAACCTGTCCCAATCCATACTTGCCTGATCTTTTCTGGTACCATCTAAACTGGCCCTTCTCCAATTTAGAATCTCAGCTTGAGGACCAGACCTATCCTTTTCCATAATCATATTGAAATTAATGGCATTATGATCACTGGATGCAAAGTCTTCTCCTACATAGGGTTATGGGCTAGGGAAATTCAAAACAGTCTCTAGAGTAGGTTACACACATAAAAATTGCTGGTGAATGCAGCAGGCCAGGCAGCATCTATAGGAAGAGGTACAGAGGTAAAGGAAGAGGAAGAGGACTGTACCTCTTCCTATAGATGCCACCTGGCCTGCTGCGTTCACCAGCAATTTTTATGTGTGTTGCTTGAAATTCCAGCATCTGCACATTTCCTTGTGTCTAGAGTAGGTTACACGGTTGGCACAACATTGTGGGATGAAGGGCCTGTAATATGCTGTAAATTTCTATGTTCTATGAACTTCTGTTACCTGCTCTGTCTCATTCCTGAATAGGAGATCTAGTTTTCACACCTCTGTACTCGGGACCTCTATATATGGATAAAGGAAACTGTCCTGAACACATTTGACAAACTCTTTCCCATCCAGCCCTTTTACAGTAAGGGAGGCCCAGTCAATATGTAGAAAGTTAAAATTATCTTCTATCACAACTTTGTTTCTTGCAGTGCAATAGTCTGCAATATCTCTACAAATTAGCTCCTCTAAATCTGCTGACTATTGGATGGTCTACAATATAATCATATTAATATGGTCATCCCTGCATTATTTCTCAGTTCCACCCATATAGCCTCAGTAGATGAGCTCTCCTGTCTGTCCTGTCTGAGCACTACCATGATATTTTCCCTGACGAGTAATGCTAACCCTCCCCCTTTAATACTCCCCAACCTATCACATCGAAAACAACAGAACCCTGGAACATTGAGCTGCCAGTCCTGTCCCTCCTGCAACCAATGCACTAATGGTTTCAATGTCATAATCCCATGTGCTGATCTATGCTCTAAGCTCATCTGCCTTCCCTACAATACTTCTTGCATTGAAATAGATACAACTCAGAACACTAGTCCCACCATCCTTAACCTTTTGATTCTTGACTTTGCATGTAGGCTCAGCAACGTCTTTATCAACAACCCCTCCACTATCTGCTCTGGCGCTTTTATTCCCACCCCTCTGCAACTCTTGTTTAAACCCTCTCCCCCAAACCCCCCCACCCCAACTACCTGCTAGGATATTAGTTTCCCTCCAGTTCAGGTAGAAGCTGTCCTTTCTGTATGGGTCCCACCTTCTCTGGAAGACAGCCAATCGTCCAAAAAACCTGCAGCCCTCCCTCCTACACCACCTCCTCAGCCACGTGTTAATCTGTATCATCTTCCAATTTCCGGCCTCAGTCGCACTTGGCGCGGGTAGCAAACTCTGAGATGTTAAACTAACTGGCCCAGACAAACTTGTGAAGGATATCAAATTTCACCCAAATAGGTGCAGAGAAAAGCAATTTAATCTTGACTTTCACCTTGAAATAATTCACACCATTTCATAACGTTTAGCATGAGGATATGTTTCACACAGTTTGAGTACTTGGTGATTCATTGTAGGGAGCTGGGTGTAGTGCTGTTCAGAATAACAGGAGTTCCAAGCCCAGAAGCTTTCACATGTCTCAGTTCATTCATTTCCCACACAAAAGGAAGTTGCTTGGGGAACTCAGGCCGGCCGTGCAATATCTGCAGAGGGGAAAGGAATTGTTGACATTTTGGTTCAAGACCTGACCCGCTGCAGATTGTTGACCCAAAATAACGAAAATTCCTTTCTCTGCACAGGTGTTGCTCAACTGATTTTCCTCTAGCAGTTTGTTTTTGAGCACAGAACATTTCTGCACAGAATCAGAATCAGGTTTATTATCACCGGCATGTGTCGTGAAATTTGTCAACTTAGCAGCAGCAGTTCAATACAATACATAATAATATAGAAAGAAAAGATACATAAGTAAATCAATTACAGCAAGTATATATATCAAGTCAAGTCGTCAAGTCAAGTCAAGTCACCTTTTATTGTCATTTTGACCATAACTGCTGGTACAGTACACAGTAAAAACAAGACAACGTTTTTCAGGACCATGGTGCTACATGAACAATACAAAAACTACACTGAACTACATAAAACAACACAAAAACTACACTAGACTACAGACCTACCCAGGACTGCATAAAGTGCACAAAACAGTGCAGGCATTACAACAAATAATAAACAAGACAGTAGGCACAGTAGAGGGCAGTAGGCTGGTGTCAGTCCAGGCTCTGGGTATTGAGGAGTCTGATGGCTTGGGGGAAGAAACTGTTACATAGTCTGGTCGTAAGAGCCCGAATGCTTCGGTGCCTTTTGCCAGATGGCAGGAGGGAGAAGAGTTTATATGAGGGGTGCGTGGGGTCCTTCATAATGCTGTTTGCTTTACGGATGCAGCGTGTGGTGTAAATGTCTGTAATGGCGGGAAGAGAGACCCCGATGATCTTCTCAGCTGACCTCACTATCCGCTGCAGGGTCTTGCCATCCTGAGATGATGCAATTTCCGAACCAGGCAGTGATGCAGCTGCTCAGGATGCTCTCAATACAACCTCTGTAGAATGTGGTGAGGATGGGGGGTGGGAGATGGACTTTTCTCAGCCTTCGCAGAAAGTAGAGACGCTGCTGGGCTTTCTTTGCTATGGAGCTGGTGTTGAGGGACCAGGTGAGATTCTCCGCCAGGTGAACACCAAGAAATTTGGTGCTCTTAACGATCTCTACGGAGGAGTCGTCGATGTTCAGCGGAGGGTGGTCGCTCCGTGTCCTCCTGAAGTCAACAACCATCTCTTTTGTTTTGTTCACATTCAGAGACAGGTTGTTGGCTCTGCACCAGTCCGTTAGCCACTGCACCTCCTCTCTGTATGCTGACTCATCATTATTGCTGATGAGACCCACCATGGTCGAGTCATCGGTGAACTTGATGATGTGGTTCGAGCTGTGTGTTGCAGCACAGTCGTGGGTCAGCAGAGTGAACAGCAGTGGACTGAGCACACAGCCCTGGGGGGCCCCAGTGCTCAGTGTGATGGTGTTGGAGATGCTGCTTCTGATCCGGACTGACTGAGGTCTCCCAGTCAGGAAGTCTAGGATCCAGTTGCAGAGGGAGGTGTTTAGGCCCAGCAGGCTCAGCTTTCCGATCGGTTTCTGAGGAATGATTGTGTTGAATGCTGAACTGAAGTCTATGAACAGCATTCGAACATACGTGTCTTTTTCATCCTGATGGGTTAGGGCCAGGTGGAGGGTGATGGCAATGGCATCGTCTGCTGAACGGTTGGGACGGTACACGAACTGCAGGGGGTCCAGTGAGGGGGGCAGCAAGGTCTTGATGTGCCTCATGATGAGCCTCTCGAAACACGTTATGATGATGGATGTGAGAGCAACGGGACGGGCGTCGTTGAGGCAGGACACCGAACACTTCTTTGGCCTTGAAGCATGTAGGAATGACAGCGCTGCTCTGCTATGTATATTAAATAGTTAGATTAACAGGAACAAGACCTTCAACCCACCATGTCTGCAAAGAACACAGAGCATCTGCAGTTTCTGTCAGGAATTGTAGAGGAGGCTTGGCCCAAGCTCAGAGCAGAGGAGTCAGTTTAGTGGTAAGCCATATCACAGGGGTAGACCTTGGGTAGCAAGCCAAACACAGTCCCCAGGCCCTAGTAGTTTGGCTGGGTGCCACCCGCGGTTGGTCTGGTGGCTGTAGGCATGATTGACAGCTTGGATGTCCTCTGCCCAGGGCCCACTTCCACACATTTGGGCAGCAGTGAAACAGAGCATTTCTGGACAAGACCTTCATCGTTGGCTCCTCCATGGGAACCAACAGCAGCCATGACCTACCCGTGTACGTTGTGGGACAGTTCAGCCCAGGGCAGACACCTCTTCCATGTGGTGAAGCATTGCAGAAACTTCTCCAGCTGCTGATTGGCTCCTTCTGACTGTCCGTTGGTCTGCAGATGACAGCCAGAGGACAAACTCACTGAGATGCAGAGGAGGGAACAGAAGGCTTGCCAGAAGCAGGAGATAAATTGTGCACCCTCATCCAACGCAATGCCCGGAAGGAAGCTGTGGAGCTCGACCCACCTGTTGGAGAACCGGAGCCTGATGGATGTTCGGGGAGGGCAAATGAAAAGGGCTGCCTTGGAGAGTCAGTCCACCATTGTCATGATCAGCGCGGCCTCATCGGAAAGTGGGAAATCTGTGATCAAATCCGTGGCGATGTGGGACCACAGGGTCAGGGGAATGGAGGAAGCGGCAGGAGCCCAGAGGGCTTCTGGTTGGAGAAATTGGTCAGGGCACATTCAGGGCAGGCGGCAACAAACTGACGTACATCTGTGATCATGGTGGGTCACCAGAACCACCATGGCATGAAATCCAAATTCCTTGAGGCTCCTGGATAGCCGGAGAGGGCTGTGGAGTGTGCCCACTGGAATCCTCTGAGCGCTCGGCGGAAGGAACATATTTGTGGGTGTCAGATTTGTTGGTCGGAGCAGGACCAGGAAAATCTGGTTCTCTAGACCCCAGCTGTCCGGTGTGAGGATCTTGGCTGAATGTTTGGGGCTTTACTTCCTTTTCACTTTCCAGTGGACGTTCACACAACATCCTGTAGCACTGTCCATCCCAAGTGCTGACTTGGGTACGCCTCGCACCGCTCTGCACTCTTCCCTCTCTTCCTCCCCTCCTCCCCCAGTGCCAGGTTTGCTTATTCTGGAGGAATTACACTCCAACATCACCTTGATGAGGGGCTGGGACAGATACTGTGCTGTTCCTCCCGTCCCCCACCCCACCCGCACCACCCCTAGCTCTGAGAAAGGGACATTGACCCAAAATATTCCCTTTCCACAGATACTGCCTCACCTGCTGAATCCTTCCAGCATTTCTAATTGTGCTCGTAGTTAACCTTGTTACTGTATGAAAACTAATGAATCCAGCATTTTGCCAATAAAGTATTTCACCTGTAACCTCTCCACTAGTAAGCAACCTTTAGATTCATGTTTTTCTTATTGGAGGTGATGGAACTAGCTGATCAATATTCAGCATGAACAAAATTAAAATAGGCAGGTAATTGCTCCAGGAATTTAAAAAAATGCAATGAGGAGACCATCAACCAGCAGATGGGATAAAAAGGTGCACTGATTACAAGAACTGGGATAAAAGCAATAACATACTCATCTTTGTCCTGGGAAGTATGAAGATAACACAGCCGATAATCAAGGTGTAATCATTCAATTTTTGGAAAAAAACTGTTTTAAATTTGTAAAGTCGATGCTGATTAGATTGGTTGTGCTTCAGTAACAGACAAGGGGTTATAAAGCACAGGTAACCCACATTCATTCCTTGCACTGAGTAAATTCATGCTGCTTGCTGTTTTAGTGCACACTCAGCTCTCAGACCTGCTGATTAACTGCACGCATCAGCAGGAAGCCCATCATGATTTAAAGGCAGCTTCGGAAGTGGGCTGTTCTGTGATTGATATGCAGGGAAACCTGAACTATTGAATTTTGAGAAATGGATAGAAATCTGTGAAAGGACTTTCTCTTGAAAGCCATCGTGCAAAACAATGAGAAGAGGGACAAATCCTGGCCTAGAAGTTTATTTATTCCTAAACTGGTGCACTAAAACAGGGTGAGGCAGCTAGTACTTGCTGCTGGCAACTGTAGGAGACGGCAGTCTCACTTTCACATGGTGAGGTCATGATACCTTTTTCACAGCTCCGTGTTAGGTGGGACTGGGCGACACGCAGTGGGGTACCCACCTCTCTGCCTCCTGTGTTTGTCCTGAAGCTGATTTGAAAAGTGACAAAGAAGAATGAGAGTTTCCACTCCACAGAAGTGATTTTAAACATTGCCTTGTCTAGAGAGCAGCCCACAGTGCAACTCCCCACTGCTGCCATCACTTGGCAATGCAGCAGTAACACTGGAGTTGCAATCGACCATTGTGGTTCATGTTTACTAAAGGTGCAACTCAAGGTGATTACACAAAAGAGAGAGAGAGAGACAGAGAGAAAGAGAGTTGGTCTCCGAGTCAGAACAGATCCACTTCAGCAATGTGAAATCTTTTACCTCATTCTGACACCGATCTACTCTGGTTTCAGTCATTGTTGATCCAATCACTGTCGTGTGGATCTAGTCTTTTATGTTACTCTGGAAAGATCCATTCTCTCTCTGCTAATATAGATCTACTTTTAGAACATGGAACATAGAACAATATACTACAGTATGGGACCATTAGCCCACAATGTTATGCCAACCTTTTAATCTACTCTAAGATCAATCTAACTGTTTCCAGCTCCACAATCCATTACCTTCCGTTTATCTTTTATCCAAGTACCTATCTAAGGGACACCTAAGTAGATCTAATGTATCTGCCTCTGCCACCACTCTTAGCAGTAAGATCCAGGTACTCAACATTCTGTGTAAAAAAACTTACATCTTATATCTCCTCTAAACTTCCCTCCGCTCACGGTAAAGGGATGTCCACTGGGATTAGCCATTGCTGCGCTGGGAAAAGGCTGCTGAGAGTACACTACAGCTGTGCATCTTATCTCCTTATATACCTCGATCACATTACCTCTCATCCTCCTTTGCTCCAAGGAGAAAAACCCTAGCTTAATCAACCTTTTCTCATGAGACATGTTCTCCAACCCGGGCAGCTAAATCCCCTCTACACTCTCTCCAAAGCTTCCACATCCTTCCTATAATGAAGTGATCAGAACTGATCATAATATTCCAGGTGGGTCTAAGCAGAGTTTTAGAGAGCTGCAACATTATCTTTCAGCTCTTGAAATCAGTTTCCCAACTAATGAAGGTCAATACACCATCTGGTCAGCACAATGACTTTACAACTAAGTGTTCTCAATGTTATCTATCCATCCATCCATCCATTTATGTATTTATTTATTATTTTGTTTTTTTTGCATTTGTGCAATTTGTTATCTTTTGCACCTTTGTTGTTTGTCTTTATCTGTGAGCAGTTTCTCAGTGATTCTATTGTGTTTCTGTGTATTTACTGTGAATGCCCGGAAGCAGTTGAACCTCAGCGTAGTATATGATTAGATATATGTTCTTTGATAATGAATTCACCTTCAACTTTGAATATGATTTTTTAACTACCTGATCAACTTGCATAGCAACTTGAGAGATCTAAGGATTTAGACACAAAATATTGACCTGTGGCATTATCGTCTGGTACAGGTATTGCAAGTGAATCTTCTTCAACCCACTTTCATGGACGACAGATCAAGATATTTGGACGAAGAGTGTGTAATCAGTGATCAGTGAAGCAAGCAAATGTCACATGCCGTCTCATTACCACATTTGGTTTGTCTCTGAGTTTATGTGTTCCACTTCGCCGTTTTCATCTTCAATGGAACACAAAGCAGTTCCTGGAAATGGTGGTGTTCAAGCTAATTTCCTTGCACAGATCACTTATTTTTAACTTGTGAAATGTTGCTACTATCTGACAGTTTCAGCCAGATCAGAATAAACAGATTTGATCACTGAAGGTAGCATTAGCTAAACAGGGAAAGCTTATAGGATTGAGGATTCTTCAGTGGGAATAGGTCAAAGCCACAGCTTAAGGTCCTATACATGTCAACGTAAACTCAATGTCCGGTATCTTATCTTCCATCAAGACTTAATATTGAATTACAGTTTCAGATAACCATTCTTTTCTATTGGTCTCTGAACCACCTGTCCTATTGAAAGACCATCAATCAACAACAACTCCACGTTCCTCTCTTCACAGATGCTGCCTGACCAGTATTTAGAAACATAGAAAGCCTACAAAACAATACAGGCCCTTTGGCCCACAATGCTGTGCCGAACAGGTACTTACTTTAGAAATTACCTGGGGTTACCCATAGCTCTCTATTTTTCTAAGCTCCCTGTACCTACCCAGGAGTCTCTTAAAAGACCCTATTGTATCCACCTCCACCACCGTTGCCGGCAGCCCATTCCACGCACTCACCACTCACTGCGTAAAAAAAAACTTACCCCTGACATCCCCTCTGTACCTATTTCCAAGCACCTTAAAACTGTGCCCTCTCATGTTAGCCATTTCAGCCCTGGGAAAAAGCCTCTGACTAGCCACAAGATCAATGCCTGTCATCATCTTATACAACTCTATCGTCACCTTTCATCCTCCGTCGCTCCAAGGAAAAAAGGCCAAGTTGACCCTAGCTGCTTGATATTTTCAGCCTCTCCCACCAGTTCCTCTTCTCACCTCCATCCCTTTATCCCATGCTCCACCTTCCTCTGCTATCGAATTCCATCATCTAAATCCCTTTGTCACATCCAGCTATAATCTCCCAGATCTGACATCATTCCCAGCCCCCCACCCTCCACACCTGGATCCACTGACCACCAGCCAGCTCTATCCTGCACCTCTTTACACTGGTTACTTCTGCTCTTTCTTTCAGTCCAGACAAAGAGTCTTGACCCGGAACATTGATTCTCCATTTCTCTCCGCAGATGCTGCTGGACCCATTAACTTTGGGTCATAGAGTCACGGAACAATACAGGCCAGTCGGCCCAACAAGTCTATGCTGACCACAGTCATCTCCCAGTTGAAGAAGGATGCTGCTTGAACTGAACTTTCATTTAACATTTAACACTAACCTGTAAAAGTTCTTGTTGATGACACACTAATCTAAAAATTCACAAGTTACCTCTGAACTCAGTCTCTTTAATCTGGTGAAGGGAAGTACTAATACCAAGTTGCTGACTTTTTCTGCAACCTGCAGCCTCTTCTGGCTCTGCCGGAGACCTTGGGCCTGGTTGGAACTACCTAGAGAGCTATTAGTTTGGTTGGAGCAATAAGTGTACCACAGGCTGGTGTAAATTTCCTGAGCAGCAACAGGTTCTTGTTTAAGTTCCTGATGTTTTTGGTGGGGGGGAGGTAGTTACCTGGACACGAGCAGATACATCCCATGGCCAGTTGTTGCTCTGTGTACAGGACGTGGTCAAATTTCAAGCATAAGATGCGATGATGCCTTGCAATCACATTAGCTGATAACAATTTCCTAATAATACTGCTTCACGAATGATTAGAGAAGGGTTTGTGGCTTGTGGTCTTGTCTCACATAGTACACTGCAACTTTTGTTCTGAGCTTTTTGGGTGAATTTTAATGTCGTCCAGGGAGATCTGAACATTGGAATTGTACCCTGATACACCTTTCATTCTAAATCCACTCTCCTCCCGCGTACACACTGATGTTTAACAAATTCCATCCAGGAACTTAATGGGAACCCTGACTGGTTTTTCAAGCATTTTAAAGCACCAATGTTGTGCAAATTAGGCAAACTGTGCATGCTCGTATTTTGCATGATGAAGCAGATTAAAGGTAATGTGGTATGAAATCAGCTACTTAGAAAACACAGATAATGATCTGAACAAATGCAGTTAGGATAAAGGTGGAGGCCTTTGAACGTTACAGTTGCAGAGTTCAGTTACAAGACAGCAGCAGACAGCACCAAGCTCTGACCGCATGCTGCTCTCGCCTTCTTATGGCAGTCTCACTGCCAGATTCCGCAGATCCTTGTTTCTGGCCTTCTGTCACTGCCAACTTTGACATGGGCACATGTTTGTCCTTTCAGAGCTCAGAAATGGCTTCTTTACTTGAAATGTGTTAGATTCAGGGCCGGTTGGTGACTCAACGACATCGGCACCGGAACGGGGAGCAGAGGTTCCCGGGTTTGAAACTAGTCGGGTCCGCTCCCGAGTACGTTTTCCATCCGTGCTGGGTTGAGTGTCGAGATCGCAACTCGATCTCATAAAATAAAGGGAAAAATACTGCGAAAATGTCTCTGTGGGGAGTGGCGAGCCACACAGTCTCTCTCTCTCTCTCTCTCTCGCTCCGCGCCTTGTAAAGGCATGAAAAAGACATCATCACAGACACACGCACAGACACGCAGACGCAGACGCACACGCCAAATAAATAAATAAATAAATAAATGTGTTAGATGCAAACTAACTTCACGTAATGCACTAATTTTTGAACTTATAAAATGAATGTGATTGAGTTTGAGGAGATCTGGTACATCACCGAAGAGTGAAGCAAATTTCTACGATGTACCGTGGAGAGTGTTCTGACTGGTTGAGTCACTGCCTGTTAGGCAGGCTCCTATGCATAGGATTGAAAAAAGCTGCAGAGGGTTCACCATGTCTTCAACCTGAGCCTGAGGCTCCGGAGGGTTCCTGTACTGTGGAAGACGTCCTGCCTCATCCCTGTTGCGAAGACGCCGCGCCCCAGCGGCCTCAATGACTACAGACCGGTGGCATTGACCTCCCACATCATGAAGACCCTGGAGAGACTTGTTATGGAGCTGCTCCGGCCTATGGTCAGGCCACACTTAGATCCCCTCCAGTTCGCCTACCAGCCTAGGAGTTGAGGATGCCATCATCTACCTGCTGAACCGTGTCTACGCCCACCTGGACAAGCCAGCGAGCACTGTGAGGATCATGTTTTTTGACTTCTCCAGTGCGTTCAACACCATCCGCCCTGCTCTGCTGGGGGAGAAGCTGACAGCGATGCAGGTGGATGCTTTCCTGGTATCATGGATTCTTGATTACCTGACTGGCAGACCACAGTACGTGTGCTTGCAACACTGTGTGTCCAACAGAGTGATCAGCAGCACTGGGACTCCACAGGGGACTGTCTTGTCTCCCTTTCTCTTCACCATTTACACTTCGGATTTCAACTACTGCACAGAGTCTTGTCATCTTCAGAAGTTTTCGGATGATTCTGCCATAGTTGGATGCATCAGCAAGGGAGATGAGGCTGAGTACAGGGCTACGGTAGGAAACTTTGTCACATGGTGTGAGCAGAATTATCTGCAGCTTAATGTGAAAAAGACTAAGGAGCTGGTGGTAGACCTGAGGAGAGCTAAGGTACCGGTGACCCCTGTTTCCATCCAGGGGGTCAGTGTGGACATGGTGGAGGATTACAAATACCTGGGGATACAAACTGACAATAAACTGGACTGGTCTAAGAACACTGAGGCTGTCTACAAGAAGGGTCAGAGCCGTCTCTATTTCCTGAGGAGAGTGAGGTCCTTTAACATCTGCCGGACGATGCTGAGGATGTTCTACGAGTCTGTGGTGGCCAGTGTGATCGTGTTTGCTGTTGTGTGCTGGGGCAGCAGGCTGAGGGTAACAGACACCAACAGAATCACAAACTCATTCGTAAGGCCAGTGATGTTGTGGGGATGGAACTGGACTCTCTGACGGTGGTGTCTGAAAAGAGGATGCTGTCTAAGTTGCATGCCATCTTGGTCAATGTCTCCCATCCACTACATAATGTACTGGGTGGGCACAGGAGTACATTCAGCCAGAGACTCATTCCTCTGAGATGCAGCACAGAGCATCATAGGAAGTCATTCCTGCCTGTGGCCATCAAACTTTACAACTCCTCCCTTGGAGGGTCAGACACCCTGAGCCAATAGGCTGGTCCTTGACTTATTTCATAATTTACTGGCGTAATTTACATATTACTATTTAACTATTTATGGTTCTATTACTATTTATTATTTATGGTGCAACTATAACAAAAACCAATTTCCCCCGGGATCAATAAAGTATGACTAGCTTCCCCACCATCTACGATGTCTGCTAAAGAAGATGTCTCAGTTCTGTGTCCTAAACCCCCTCATTTACTCTTAGTATACCCATGACTGTGTAGCCACTCACAGTTCCAATTTGCTAATTAAATTTGTTGACAATACTACATTGATTTGCCTAATCTCAAATAACAATGAGGCAGCTTACGGAAAAGAAATTGTCACCCTGACACAGTGGTGTCAATAACCTCTCCCTCAATGTTGCAAAAACAAAGGAGCTGGTTGTGGACTACAGGAGGAACGGAGATAGGCTAATCTCTATTGGGATCAGTGGATCTGGGGTTGAAAGGGTGAATGGCTTTAAATTCCTTGGCATACACATCATCGAAGATCTCATGTGGTTTGTACATAACACCTGTGTAGTGAGAAAGGAACAACAGCGCCTCTTTCACCTCAGAAGGTTGAAGAAGTTTGGTATGGGCCCCCAAATCCTAAGGACTTTCTACAGGGGCACAATTGAGAGCATCCTGACTGGCTGCATCACTGCCTGGTATGGGAACTGTACTTCCCTCAATCGCAGGATTCTGCAGAGAGTGGTGCGGACAGCCCAGCGCATCTGTAGATGTGAACTTCCCACTATTCAGAACATTTACAGAGACAGGTGTGTAAAGGATCACTGGGGACCCAATTCACCACAACCACCAACTGTTCCAGCTGCAACCATCCGGGAAAAGGTACTGCAATATAAAGGACAAGACCAACAGGCCACGGGACAGCTTCTTCCACCAGGCTATCAGACTGATTAATTCATGCTGACGCAACTGTATTTCTATATTATATTGACTGCCCAGTTGTACATACTATTTATTATAAATACCATAAATTGCACATTGCACATTTAGACAGAGACGTAACATAAAGAATTTTACTCCTTAAGTATGTGAAGGATGTATGTAATAAAGTCAATTCAATTGAAAAGGGCAGCACCCATCGTGAAGGACCCTCACCATACAGGACATACAGGGTGCCTAAGACTTTTGCACAGCACTGTTTTTGTCAACCTGGAGTGAAGAGTGAGCTTGTAAACCTAGTGGGAGCAAAGGATATTGAGAATGGCGAGGGTGGAATGCTACAGCAGGGCTGTGGGACAGGTGGCAGAGAAGGAGTGCCAGGAACATGGGGTGGTGCGGGTGTAGTCACACCCAGCCCTGAGATACCAGGCAAGGTCATCTGATTCCAAACAATTGGCTTATTGATCATTACAGATTGTCTCTCTGGTGCTTCCCTCTCCCTCCACTCTCCCTTCCCCTTTTCCCAACCATGATTCCCCTCTCCCTGTCCCCTTCCCACTCTCAGTCCACAATAGAGACCCATATCAGAATCAGGTTTGTCATCACTCACATATGTCATGAAATTTGTTTTTTTTGTGCGGTAGCAGTACAGTGTAATACATAAAATTGCTACAGTATTGTGCAAAAGTCTTAGGCACCCAAGCTGTAAGACTTTCGCCCAAGACTTTTGCAGAGAGTGGTTTGTGCCTAAGTCTTCTGCACATTTCTGTATATATAGTTAGGGTCCATATTAGCCAAGACATCTTTAAGGAGCGGTGCCTTAGGAAGGTGGTGTCCATCATAAAGGACCCCCACCACCCAGAACATACCCTCTTCTCATTGCTACCATCGGGAAGGAGGTACAGGAGTCCGAAGGCTCACACTCAGCGATTCAGGAACAGCTTCTTCCCCTCTGCCATCTGATTTCTTAATGGACACTGAACCCATGAACACTACCTATGTGTTTTAACTTAACTATTTAATAGACATATATATATTTACTGTAACTTGGTTTTTTTCTCTATAATTATTTATCATGCATTGCATTGTACTGGTGCTGTAAAGTTAACAAATTTCATGACATATGCTGGAGATATTAAACCTGATTCTGATTCTGAAATACTGTATATCTAGGATGCCTAGGACTTTTGCACAGTGCTGTTTATCAGTGAACGTAACCTGATCTAATTCTAGCTACGGAATATAGGGACAGGCGAATTTGTACTCTGTAGAACATTTCAGGATGTCCCACTCCCCCATCGATATCATTGTAGTGCTGTGAGTTTCTTTCCCTCAAGTGCTAGTCCAATTTCCTTTGGAAATCAGTGACCATCTTTCCTTTCACTAGCCTTGGAAGCAGAGAGTTCCACACACTGCGTAAAGCCTTTCTTTCTTATGTTTCCTCCATTCCTCTTGCCCAGAACCTTAAATCTGTATTCTACCACCCACACCCCAACCTTCCACCATTACCTAATTGCAAAAGCATCCTTGTTTACCTCATCTAAACCTGTTATAATCTTGCGCATTTCCATCAAATATCCCTCAATCTCCTCAGTTTAAAGGAGAAGGTTTTACAATTTAGCATTATGGCCAAAGTTTCATATCCCAGAAGATGCTGGTAGACTCTCTGAAGAATTCATGCAAAACACCATTGAATCACATCAGGCACTTGTTCTTACAGGTGTGTTGAAGTTGTGTCTTTCAGCTAATTTCCAAGTCCCATTCACCACTGGCCAACAGCAGCAACTCTGCAAGGTTTTAAAATTCTCACCTGTTTTCAAATGTCTTTGTGACGTTATATCTTCTCCTCCCTGTGACATAGAAACATAGAAAACCTACAGCACAATACAGGCTCTTACCCCACAAAGATGTGCTGAACATGCCCTTACCTGAGAACTACCTAGGCTTTACCCATAGCCCTCTATTTTTCTAAGCTCCAGGTACCCATCCAGGAGTCTCTTAAAAAACCCTATCGTTTCCACCTCCACCACCGCCGCCGGCAGCCCATTCCACGCACTCACCACTCTCTGCATAAAAGACTTACCACTGACATCTCCTCTGTATCTAGCACTTTAAAACCGTGCCCTCTTGTGCTAGCCATTTCAGCCCTGGGAAAAAGCCTCTGACTATATACACGATCAATGCCTCTCATCATCTTATACACCTCTGTCAGGTCACCTCTCATCCTCCATCGCTCCAAGGAGAAAAGGCCGATTTCACTCAACCTATTCTCATAAGGCATGCTCCCCAATCCAGGCAGCATTCTTGTGAATCTGGAACACTCACAATGTGCTGGAGGAACTCAGCAGGTCAGTCAGCATCAGTTAAAAAGATTAGTCGACGTTTCAGGCCGAAACCCTTCGTCAGGACTGAAGGAAGAACTTTGGGGAGGGTTTGAAGAATGTTGGTAGTTTGAAAAAACAGTAATTTGAAAGACAAAGGTGTGGGGGAGGGGAAGCAGGGAGGTGATTGACAGGAGAACAATGCGCAGTAGTAGTAGGAGGCGGACCCCACCACTAAGCACATCTTTCCCTCTCCACCCCTCTCCGCTTTCCACAGGGATCGATCCCTCCGCGACTCACTTATCCACACGTCTATCCCCACTGATCGCCCACCCGGCACTTATCCCTGTAAGCGTAAGTGCTACACCTGTCCCTACACCTCCTCTCTTGCCACCATTCAGGGCCCCAAACAGTCCTTCCAAGTGAGGCAACACTTCACTTGTGAGTCTGTTGGGGTCATCTATGCTTCCGATGCTCCTGGTGTGGCTTCCTCTACATCGGTGAAACCCGACGCAGATTGGGGGACCGCTTCGTCGAGCACCTCCACTCCGTCCGCCACAAAAGACAGGATCTCCCGGTAGATCCTGTCTTTTGTGGCGGACGGAGTGGAGGTGCTTGACGAAGCGGTCCCCCAATCTGCGTCGGGTTTCACCGATGTAGAGGAGGCCACACCAGGAGCATCGGAAGCATAGATGACCCCAACAGACTACATGGCCTCCTCTACTGCCATGATGAGGCTAAACTCAGGTTGGAGGAGCAACACCTCATATACCGTCTAGGTAGTCTCCAGCCCCTTGGTATGAACATTGAATTCTCCAAATTCTGGTCATTCCCTCCCAACCCCCACTTCCTCTATCCCTATTTCACATCACCTCCCTCATAGTTCTGCCACCTTCTACTACTACGCATTGTTCTCCTGCCAATCACCTCCCTGCTTCCCCTCCCCCACCCCTTTGTCTTTCAAATTCTGTTTTTTCGACTACCAGCATTCTTCAAACTCTCCCCAAAGTTCTTCCTTCAGTCCTGACGAAGGGTTTCAGCCCGAAACGTCGACTAATCTTTTCAACTGATGCTGACTGACCTGCTGAGTTCCTCCTGAGTTCCTCCAGTGCATTGTGAGTGTTCCTTTGACAACAGCATCTGCAGATTATTTTGTGTTTGTTCTTGTGAATATCCTCTACATCGTTTCTATGGTTTCCACATCCTTCCTGCAGTGAGGTGACCCGAACAGAGCACAGTACTCCGAGTGGGGTCTGGCCCAGGTTACTTTGGGAGGTGAGGGAGGAGTTTGCTGAGTCTCTGGTGATGATCTTTGCATCATCAATGAGAGGTTTCAGAGGATTGGAGGGTTGCGGATGTTGTTCCATTATTCATGAAAGGGAGTAGAGATAGCCCAGGAAATTTTAGACCAGTGAGTCTTACTTCAGTGGTTGGTAAGTTGATGGAGAAGATTCTGAGAGGAAAGATTTATGAACATCTGGAGAGGCATAATATGATTAGGAATAGTCAGCATGGCTTTGTCAAAGGCCGGTTGTGCCTTACGAGCCTGATTGAATTTTTTGAGGATGTGACTAAACACATCGATGAAGGTAGAGCAGTAGATGTAGTGTATATGGATTTCAGCAAGGCATTTGATAAGTTACCCCATGCAAGGCTTATTGAGAAAGTAAGGATGCACGGGATCCAGGGGGACATTGCTTTGTGGATCCAGAATTGGACCCCTACTCTTCGTGATTTTTATAGATGACCTAGATGAGGAAGTAGAGAGATAGGTTAGTAAATTTGTTGATGACACAAAGGTTGGGGGTGTTGTGGATAGTGTGCAGGGCTGTCAGAGGTTACAGCAGGGAAGTGCTAGGATGCAAAACTGGCCTGAGAAGCGCCAGATGGAATTCAACCCAGATAAATGTGAAGTGGTTCATTTTGGTAGGTCAAATATAGTATTAATGGTAAGACTCTTGGCAGTGTGGAGGATCAGAGGGATCTTGGGGTTCTGAGTCCATAGGACACTCAAAGCTGCTGCGCAGGTTGACTCTGTGGTTAAGAAGGCATACAGTGCATTGGCCTTCATCAATCATGGGACTGAGTTTAGGAGCTGAGAGGTAATGTTGCAGCTATATAGGACACTGACATGCTCTATCATTTCAAACCCCTCCCTCCTTCAACCTGAGGTATCCACCTGCATCCAGTTC